>NC_139923.1:7111953-7184453 GCF_963514095.1 Eutrigla gurnardus | reverse complement strand
GGAAACAGCTTGTAGTGATCACGTTGGTCCAGAGTACATTTGATCACTATAAGCGGTTGATTACTAAAACCGAATTGTTATTACAGTATTTCACTTATTTTTTTATGGAGAGCATCATCTAAATGCCAGTTGTATAGTTTTTCAATGAGAAAAATGTAACGAAGCGGTCGTCAGCGCGATCCTCTCGTCAGCTCCAAACTCACCCGTCTGCACCTCAATCACAGACCACAGCTGGTTTTCCGCACAGCATTTACAGTAACTCACGTGACACGTCTCAGATCAGTAGGCGCTGCTGCCGGTGTGTTTTTAAAATGAACTAGGCTAGTAGCGCCGCAGATTTCTCATTCCCCACCTTGTTTGACTGAGAGTGTTTCGAGATGGTTTTCATGAATGAACAGGCAATATGTCGCTGTCAGACCGGATCGTTTGACGGGAGGGGGGTCGGCTAGCTAGCCATTTATGTTTCTCATACGTGCTAGCTTGAAAGTGACGGACGAAATTCTTTGCAGTCTTTGTGATATTTACTTCAGGAGTAGGCCGTCGACTTGAAATTATAGCTTTCTTTTCCTCAAAAGGTCTCCGCGAAAACGGCACTGAACGCAAAGCCTGAATATAATTAATATTTTCAGTCATTTTGACCAGGCTACACAATGAATGAACCACTGACAGTTTCCCGCTGAACAATTCAAACAAGTCATTTTTGCGCATGCGCGTTGGCAGATAAGCTGCTTCACTGACAGCTTTTTTGCCATTCAAAAGGCGCATCTACAGTAAACACAGCCTTTAGCAGTAACTGTACTAGTCGGTGTCACAGTGCGCATGCGCAAAAACAAGCTGTCAGCTTTCCAGCTTTTCGCAAGCAAAACGGGACAGATTAGGCACGGATTTAAGACCAAAACAGTAAAACTAAGGTATTGTATAATTGAACACACTGCCAGATTAATATTTTCAATTATTTTTATTGAAGGGCTTGGGCATGAACTGCATTTATAGCTTATTATGACCGCTCGCCCATGATATATATATATATATATATAGAATAAATATAAATAAATTATTATAAGGAAATTTTTACTGGTTATGAAACATTATATTTAATACTGCCTCTATATGACCCACATGTGCAAACAAGACCACCAGCAGGATTGGCTCCTGTGGGAGGTGGAGAACTCCTGGAGCAACTCTTCTGCCTTGCTGCTCCACTGGTCCCGAAAAGTACAAAGTAGTAAAACTTTGTAGGATAAAAATAACTGAAATATGTCTAAAACTAAACTTTTGTCTAAGGATTAAGACTTAATCTAAAATTAATGAGTAGGTTCAAGGAGAAATTTAAAGTAGGATGAAAGGGATTTCTTCATTTTCAGTCACTTATTTATGTTCAAGTTTAGGTTTATGTCTATTTGCAGGCATTTTTCTACTGGTTTTGCCCAGTACAAACTCACTGTGCATCTTTGCAGAGCAATGGCATACATGTTTTAATAACAATTTGCTGGATCGAGTTAGTTATGTACGCTATTGAATGGGAAAAGTGATCTCTACGGGGCCCACAACCCATGGGCCCCTGTGCAACGGCGTCTACACTTACGCCCCTGTGGCATAGCTTCAAAATCAATGTTTTAATTCTATTTAACGCCATGTGTGCCTGCTGCAGCAGAGCTCCGAGCACCAGTGGTTAATATGTAAACTGTGCTGGAGTGGGGATGAAGATGCCCATAGGAACATTGGCCCCTGATAAGGAAGCCGGACTGCTGAGTAACCGGACACACCGGTGGACAATTTGAGTGACCTGGAATTTCCACTGAAGGCTCTCGAATTGTTTTTGTAAAAGCAGATGGTAGAACTGTTGCAGATCGTATTGCCATCATTAAGACTTTTTATTCCTCATTCAAGTTTCTTTTGTTATTTTTGTTTCAAGAATCATCCGTGTTTGGAGAATGTTTTGATTGTTTTCCAACAGAGTAGAACTTTGGTCCAAAAGTTTCTGGACAAGACTTTCTACGAAGAGTCTTAAGACTTCACATCTGTTTCGTTGGAAAAATGGACAGTCAGCGTTCTGTTGCCGAGAATCAGCTTCTCCATGTGGATCTCCAAATAGATGAGCATGAACCACGCAGAGGAATCCTGGATCTCCTGAGCAAACTCCGTCCTCATTGGAAGGACCTGGACATTCAGATGAAGGCGAGTACATGTTTGTGTCTGTAGACTGCAGGATACGTTGAATGATGGAATGATGTTTCATATCAGCCTTGTTGAAACGTGCAATGTCAAGTTGTGAAAGGATTGGTAGGGCTTAGGCAACAGAACAACTTTAAGGTTAAGGATGGGAATATAATGTTGTTAAAAATAAAAAAGTAACATCACCACCATATAAACAACGAAAACAATAACTGCCATTAGCGGACTTATGTTAACAATGTTATGGATGAAGCATCAAGTCAACGTGTCTCCTTGGGAACACGAACACCAACCTCCTGGGTAAAAGACCTGACCCATCCACTCCCCCCTCCTACCCTTGGTGGACTTTCACATTTGTAGTTATATCATGCTACTACGTCACTGGCGCTAACAAAAAAACCCCATCCATTCAGCATATCCCATGGAAACATACAATGGCAAAACCTTTTCCTCGTGACTGGGCCGATAAAAGAGTATCTCAAAGTATCATCTGTCCATGATTGTATCACAAATGATTGGTGGATCACAAATATGTTTATTTATGAACAGGAGTAGGTTGGAGTGGTGCATGGCTGAGACAAACACAGGACTTTCACCAAGGAGAGGACTGTTCATGTGCTGTGTGAAACCAAAATTCCATGCTTACTTATTTTATGTCTATAGCGTAGATACTAGGGGTGTGACAAGATTAAAGTCGACGATATTTCTCGTCGCGTTAAAAATCCGTCTCGCAAGATTTGTGAGCTATACATAGCTGAGGTTTTACAGACAGCTGTTACTGACTGGGAGCTTAAAAAACCCAACCACAGCATCGCTTATTGTTACCGACAATGCACGTAATATGGACGTGGCTGTGCGCGACGCGGGATTGTCGCACATCTGTTTTGCGCACACTATAAATCTTGCAACCCAAGCTGGCCTCGGTGTTCCCCGCGTCGCTCGTTTACTCGGGCGGGTGAGACGTGTGACTGCTTTTTTTCATCGTAGTTCAGCGGCTACCGCGGTGAAAATGTCCAAGCAGAAACGGCTACAATTGCCATCACACAAGTTAACGACGGGCACGTTGGATATGCTGGCTCGTTACCTTGAGCAGCAAGCTGCCATAGCAGCATCACCAGCCCAGAGATAAGACAAAACTCCCGAAGCATTGATACACTTGACAGCTGCGATGTCAGAGATGCTGAAGATGCTGTAGTTGCAGCATGTTGTTCATGACATACTTGGTCAGGCTCCGTTTGCACTATTTACACTCTGTATTGACAAAGTAGAACTTTGATTTGGTTTTGCACATATTTACACTTGGAAAAAAGAAAATATTTAATTTTATTTTAACTTTAATAAATGTTAGTTTTAGTTTAAATTTGTGAAAGAAGAAGTTTATTAAAAGATCATGCTTACATGATGCATGTAAAGAGTTATAATAAAATATTTCAAAATGCATGTGCAACTCTGTTAAATTAAAGTCTGTTGGTCCAGTCATATATTTTGTCATTGTAGTTTTCTTAAAATCTCGTCTCGTCTCGTTCTCGTGAACCCAATATCGTGTCTCGTCTCGTCTCGTGAGCGGAGTGTATCGTCACACCCCTGGTAGATACTATAACAAATGCAACTATTTTTAAGCCAAACCATGATTTTATTTTTCTTATCTAACCTAGTCTTGTTTCATTTTTTGTTTTGTAATGTTTTGTTTTAATTTGTAACACCAACGCGTGTTCAAAACTGTGACGGAATCTGGGAGAGAACAAAATTGAGAATGTAATTTTGTAGGATACAGGTTTGGACTGTGCAAAGTCCCTAACTTATATGTTCAGTGACACGTTATCATAATCTTTGACATTGTCACTGCATCATCAATGTCACTGTGACATTAGTAAAGAGTTTCTGTCCATCCAATTGTGTTTGTTTTGTATCTTCAGACATGAAAGCTGCATGGATGAAGAGAATCAAAAAAAGATTTGGAGAGGGCAAACTTTAAATTTGATCATGACACTCATTTGATCAAAACGTTAAAATGTAGAGTTAAGATGAGGTTCTTGCCTCCACACGGAATATAAAACTCAATTCATTCCGTTTCACCCTTTGTGTTACTGCAATTTGAGCAGTTCCATACAATTTCCCTCCTGGCTGCTGTTAAAGGATTTTCATGAACTGTGGTGAACCTGTTTGAATATTATTGTCAGTGTATTTTACAAACTGCAGTCGTGACTGAAATTGAGATCATATTTTATGCATTGTAGAGCCCCCCACAACTCCATACTTATCCTCTAACGCACAAAAGAAAGACTTTTAGTCAACACTATCAAAGACACAGTTGTCGCTGTCTGTGTTTGAATAAACTTTATTGAAATTGCCAAGTGACAAAACCATGCTTGCATTGAGTGCATGTGAGCTCCACATCACGGCTTTTCAACAGTCCAATGTGAGCAGAAATGTGAGGATTCACTGACCCTGGTGTTCTCAGTTACAGGCTGAGTCAACCCTTTACGACTGTGTTGGCGTGCGTTGACCAGGCTTGATTGATGCAAATTACTCCTCTGTGATTGGCTGTTATTAAATGGGCTTTTCTAGCATGCAAATCAGCATAATCAGCCTGAACAAGTTAAAAAGTTTGTGGGTGGATCAGTGGTTTGATGGCAGATCACATTCATTACAATGTTTGATTAACCGCCCAATCAGGTCCACCGAAGGGCCAATAAAACTACAGCCATATTCATCCGCTAAAAAAACAAAACGGAACAATGGTGTTAACTGTTGCTCAAAGTTTAGACCCTAATGTTCACAAAACAAGACCAAAAGTGTATTTTAGTGCAAAGATTACTGTTTAGAAATCTAGAAATTTTACCTTTTGGGTGCTCATTTAAAATGTAAGAAGAAGAAATCATTAGCAGTGCGGCCATGTTTGTAGTCCTATGAAAGGGGAGAAGCTACGGAGTCAAATGATACCAAACATTCTATGGAATATAATACCCAGCTGACTTAAAATCCATACGTTTGGACAGCAGCTAAATGTGGGTCATGTGACAATTATGGGCCCTAATTTCGTAGACCAGGCGCAGTCAGCTTTCAGCGCACCTGCGCCGTGCCGACGGGGTGTGTCCGCCTGGACTTTGCAAGTTTCGTGCACCGCGCAGGCTCGCGCAGGCACACCTCCCGTCACGCCCACCGGCGCAAGTGGGAAAGAGGGAGGAGAAGAAGGCTTGAGTGAGAGACGAGGAGGAGACGAGGAGGAGACGAGGAGGAGACGAGGCGTGGACTGGGATTAATACAGCCGATTCAGATCTTCACCAATCAAATGAGCTCCTCTCCTCACCTTTAATGCGTTAGGGGAGGTTCAGTGCAAGTTCCATCATTTGACAACCCGATGACAGAAGCAGCGCCGCTGCTCCAACCACGCTCATCACGCGCTGTGCGTGCGTATCATAATAATAACAATGTCCATACTATAAAAAACAGGAGAGAGAGAGGGAGATGTTTTGGTCCGAGAGGCTGAGTTTCCGTTACGCGTGCCATCCGCCTTTGATCTGACGTCAGATGTGACGGGACAATCTATATAGATATTCAGGGCCATCAATGGAACAGCACCCATCTACCTTCAAACACTGGTCAAACCACACGCCCCGAAGCGAGCACTTGGCTCCTCTACTTCAGCTGGCCGGCTGGTACCACCATCGCTGAAATCAAACAAATGTCCCCCCCCCCCCAAAAAAAAGGATGAAAAAACAAAAAGCATTTCTATGTTCTTACCTAAAGCACTTTGATCATAGCACTGTTGTTCTTAAGGTATGTTTGCTTACAGCTACTACTTTACTCAGACAAGGACCTAACACTACTTTTTTGCTCTTACTTTATCGGCAATGATATGTTGTGGATTCTTTCTTTCTACAAATGTACTTATCGTGAGCCGCTTTGGACAAAAGCGTCTGCTAAATGCCCTAAATGTATATGTAAATCCAAGGTGACTGGACAACAAACATAGACACTTTTATTTTATTAACCCTGGAAACAGATGTGCAGTGTTGTCAGAGCATCATTTCAGATCAACACGATTCTGGTCCCGTGTGCAAATACAAGGTCCAATCTTTCAGAGAAATAGGGTTTATGTTTGTTATGTGACAGCACACTGGGTGGATGACCTCTCAATCTACACCGGGTCCAGTAGTGTACACAAAGGACGAGATGTCTCCCTTCAGCCTTTAATGATGGATTGTGTTCATCTGTTTGAATACACACACTGTACATGCGAAGGGCATATAGTTCCAACTGTGTTTTTAACTGTGTAGTGTGAGTTCTTTTTTATATACTTTTGTTATATCTTGCATTTAACCTTTGTGTATTGCCACTCTTGTTTTACTCCTTCCTGTGAAGAAGTTTCTGTCTATGAAATTAAACAATAGATAGAACTCAAGGTAATTTGAGTGCTTTAGATGCACTTTTACTTTTAAAGGAAATGTAAAACAAAAGGAAAAAACATGAGAGAGAAATGTCAAAGGGCCTCATGGAAAATACATCAATTAAAAAGGAAAAAAATTAGTATTGGCACGGATCGTTTCAGCGCTTGTACAAAAGCAGTTTAGGTACACAAGCTTGATTTCAATCAAATAAAATGCAGTACACCAGCAACACTTGCCCAATTGTCATTTAAAGACAATACTTGCCGATCAGAGACAAAGAAAGGTCGCCATCCACTGTGATCAGATGTCAAGGTAGGCATGTGTTCACATTCTGAATGAAAAACTTGTGTGTGCACGGCCTCAGGCTCAGAAAATGCCACTGACTTTGAGAAACCACCGAATGACAACAAACGTCCCATGGGGCCTTTGCAGGCAAACAGTGGTCACTGTGGTATTGTAGGTTACACACAGAGAGCAGGACAGGCTGGAAGCGGCTCCTAGACCTCTACATCTGCATGACTGTTGTATATACCTGTATCGCTTTTTCTGTACGCCAGTTTGACATCATGCATTTATTCACTTTGCATTTTTTTACTCAGTCTCTCTACAAGACAGGGCAACAATATTAGCTGACAACCAACCATCTTGGTTAATATAATACAATATGGTGTGACTTATCTTCAAATATGCAAGAGGGCTGCATGTCAGGAGTCAAAACCCCAGAAAGGAGTTGGCATCAGACACCTTAACTCAAAGTCAGTTTGTTTTTTAATTGGTTTCCTGGGTAGTTAACACCCGTTTAAGACATTTTAATGTTTTGTTTTACGATATAAGATGCGTCCATAAATACCCCTTGTGAATTTTGAAGCTTTAACGGTTGCTAGCGAGTGGCTAAATGAGACTACAAAACATCCTCACACTGATAAGTCCGCCTTTACTGCCTCTTTCTGTATACCAATGCTCATATCATGTTGTAGTTGATAGTCTGTCGTTATGTCATATTCGACAATAATCCAAAATCCAATTGAAGTACCCCATTGTGTTTTTGTGGAGGGAACCTCGGGGAGTGGCCTACAACAATATGTCATCTCTGCAGCACTATATTCACCAATATGACCAAAAGCACTCTTACTTCTTTTAATGTTATGTTGCTTTATTGTTCTCTTAGCGGTTACTTTTCAGATTGCAGGGCTAACAGGGTGAAACTGATCAAGGTAGGGCAGACAATCAAAAGTGGTGGGAAAGCACACACAGAAAGGGAAGGAAGTGATCTTAGGTGAGTAACAGGAAATACAAAATCAGGAATGAATGACCTGAAACAAAGGAAAAGCATTACCAGTTTATGACAGTAAATTATCTCTCAGTTTCTGTACTTTATTTTGTTGGACAGCACTGTGTCTTAACGGCAGAAAAATGAGCAGCCTGTAAATTTAAATGGTACCAAAAGTTGTCATCCAGAGTCCTGAAGCCAAACCTATGACATGTATTAACCTTTTTGAGTGCAACATTATCATAGATAAACAGTAACTCGGACTGAAGTCTCGGAGAGTGACCCATTAAACTTATTTACACAATAGTTACAGAAGTTACATGACTGCCTGTTATACAACAATGCTCTAATTTTACTGTCCACGTGTCAGAAATATCAGGAATGCTATCAAAAACTACATTTTAACAGCAAAGGTTGTGTTGTCCCAATGTTATAGATATTGTCTAAGCTGCACAATGTACAGGGTTGTAGCCTCTTAAGAAACATGTTGTTGATAAACTGAGTTTTATTTCTCTTTTGGATTTCTGTCTTGCAGACGTTCACCGAAGGCATCACCAACCAGCTGATTGGCTGCTACGTGGCCTCTCTCCAGGAACCCGGTTGTGTCCTGGTGCGACTGTACGGCAGGATGACGGAGCTCTACGTGAACCGCGACCGTGAGGTGGAGATGTTCCAGGTCTTCCACGCCCACGGGTGTGGTCCAAAGATCTACTGCAGCTTCCAGAACGGCATCTGCTACGAGTTTGTTCAAGGGACAGTGCTGGATGACGAGCTGCTCCGGCAGCCCTCCATCTACAGGTCTCTGCCCAAACAGCTTTCAGATTTTCATCTATTACTTTTGAAAAAAGAAATCTTACCAGAGAAGTGCTGGGATCATGTGTGTACGCTTTTTTTTTTTTTTTTTGGCAATGTCCTGGCTCACATTCCCACAGTTCCCACATTCACAGCCGGAAACGGCAATATGATCATTATCATCCCATGTAGCAATTTGGTCTTAAAAAATGTAAACGTTTAAGAGTCTTCAAAAAAAATTGAGATTCAGCCTGACCATCAAATTCGCCTTCATATATTATCTCAGAATCCATAACAAATGTGAACATTCACTTATAAAGTAGAGTCTAAAATTAAAATATAGTTTAAAAATATGTATTTACTTTGAAATGTTTTGCTGTCTATTCAGTTCATACATTGGCCAAATGTTGTATAAAAACAATGCTAAATCCATAATGAACTGTGACTAATGATATAATATTACACTGTGAAATTTATTACTTTAGCAAAGCTACCTATTTTAAATTGTGATCTTAAAAGTGAAAACTGAATATGGCATATATAAATGAAACAGGTTTATTGAGAGTGATGTAAAACCTTGACCATTTATGTTGTCTAAGAAAACAGTTAGTTGCTGCAGGTCATGTGTGTATATATGTGCAGCACCTCAATTGTGCTGATGCAGGTGTTATTATTTCAGTCATGTTTCACGTTGACTGATGTTGTTTAGTCATGCCCCCCCGTTTCATTCATTATCCTCCCGATAACAGGCCAGCATCATTACTCTCACCGCAGGACAGTAGGACACAACACAGCCAGCCGAGGCTGGACAGCCGGGGCCACGATACGCATCAATCATCCTCTCCCTGCCCGATACCCTCCGTGAGGAATACCCACAAAACTTTATGTCACCGCTAAGATGCCTCGAGAAGCAGCACTCAAGTAGTCAAAAGGTCACGAACGCAACAAGGCCCATTTTTTTGTTGAAAAGGAGAACAAGATAAGAGTGCTAAATGTAAAGGGAGTCGTGTTTCTGCTCCGATAATGGTTGTTTGTGCAATAACAGCGTCAGCCAGGCTCATCTGAGAAAATGTTTTCTCTCCGCAGATTGATCGCAGCAGAGATGGGGAGAATCCACTCTATCCGGCCAAAATGTGGTCCGCCTGTTGAACCTCATCTCTGGACAAAAATGTCTCACTTTCTCAAACTGGTGCAGAGCAATGTCAGCGGCTCCCCAAAGAGGTAACGGTCAACACCATCACAGCATCGTTTTAGATAGCATACAATAGTCATCTCAACGCATATGCCCGAGAGCACATCGGCAGTAGCTTTGCTCAGCCCAAATACATCTTGCAAGCTTGGTTTTTCTTTAGAAAATGAAGTCTGCAGAATGTATTTGTCCAAGGAATGTTTAGTTAAACATTAACGGTGCGTATGGATATTAAAAGTACCATGACTCAGCAAATGTCCGACCAATTGGCACATCTTATTGCTCATATTGGAGCTGACTTTATCCTACAATCACAGCACTGTACTGAGTCATTGGAGCCAACTAGAAAGGCATTCTATGGCTGCTTGGGCTCGGTCAGACATGAACTTCAGATTTGGAAACGTTTCTAATGTGTTTACCATTTTGAAAATCCAAAGCAAAAAACCAAGCCAGTTGACCATTGACTTTTATTGTCCAATCAAAGCATAGTGACTATAATAAGCACAGCAAGTCTGCCAAGCTTTTGATTTGTAGCCTTTCAGGAGCCAGAAGCACAAAATGTAGGGACTGGAATAAATGTTTTGTTCAAAATTAATGGCCGCCAATGTGTCTACCACTGTCTGAAATCAAGAATGCATCGTTTTATAAATTACAGTGAATTTAGCATCTTGATCTGCCATCGTTGGAAACTGCAGGTGAGCAACAGTAACAGAGGGGGCGGGTCTTAGTGAATGGTCAAGTATCCTATCAAAAGAAGGAAGAGGTTTACATTAGTGTTAGAGTGAGAGAGTAGAGCTTTCTCTTGTCTGCTGTTGTGGAAGTTTCCTCAGTGATAAACTAATGTCCACTGAGCTGGTGCTGGGAGTCTACCTCAGGGGGGAAATACCTCAGTGGTAGATTTTTGCACTCATCCCTTTGATGGAAACCAGCACCATGTACCACGTCTTTATCTTTTAGGCAGCAGCGCTTCCACTGATGTCTTATCGTTTTCTCACATGCCAAATGTACATTTCTCAAACCTGCCGGCGGCGCTCCTCTCCACCCAAACAACATTGTCTTTAAAGTAACTGAAACAGTCGCTGCTTGAATTGCACATTCACCTCACTCACCATGCAGATACATGCCGCCCCGTGAGCTGCCATTGGTCAGAGGGACAAGGCGGGGGGAGTGGCCTCCGTGGCAGTGACATTGCATTATCTCTGACAGGGGTCACGGGGTGAGAGGTTGGAGGGGCCTTCCAGACACTACAAAGAAACAGACGCTTGGCCACGAGCTTCCTGCAGAGCTCTCCCTTATCGGTCAAACGTTCAAGCTTGTTTATGTGTGCAGCGGCGGGGTCGGAAGTCCATGCAAACGGAGGCTGGAAGGCTCAGAGTCTCAAAGTCTCAAAGTCGCAGCATGGAGTTTGAGCACAAAGCGCTTGGTGCCTCTGTGAGTCATTTATTAAATAAAAGGGACTGTGGAGGGGACTGTTGAATTTTAGATTTCCAGATTCAGGAAGACAAAACTCCCACAGAGGTCTGAGAGAAAGTCGATGTTTTAATTAGTGTATGATCACCTAAGAATTGCTACATTTCAGTTGGCTGAGGTGGATTCCGTCACATCCACACAGGGAGCAGGTCCTCTTCACGGAGTCCGCCGTGTCGCACCCTCGTGTTTCTACAGTAGAACCATCCAAACACATTTTTACAGAATAAGAAGCCCGCTGTCGCTTTCTTTTCACCACAGTCTTGGAAAGGGAGGAGTGTGTGGAAGGGCATTTAGTTGGTTTGCAATCTGTAACCACACCGCTAGAGGCAATTCAATCATTCACACTGTACCTTTAAGTCCTTTGTCATCAAGGAGACAAGACACAGGAAATTATTCTCACTCACTATGTCTGTATTTTCTGGTTCATCTACTATTTAATTATGAATCCATTCATTTAAGTACTTCAAATACGAATAACCATGAGAACTCTACTGCGCTCCTGTCATTCTGGTCTGTGCTTAGAAAGGACACTGCCAAGGTACTGGAGCGAGTTGGAGCACAGAGAAGTTATGAACTATTAACATCTGAATATGAGGAGATTTATTTCATTAACCAACTTTTACAACTATTCTTATTCTCGTTAGAACAGAACATGTCACGTTTTGTTCTAAAACTCCTGATTTATACAATGGGTTACTTATAACTCGCTGTAATATTCATGTACATAAGCAGGCTGCACCACATTAAGAGGCCCAATAGATGGTGCTATATTGTGAGACATTTGTGTGACTAAGGGGCTTGACACAGTCCACCGCCACTCTAACAAAAACGTACAGAAGAACTCAAAATGATCAGGGAATATCAATAACTATGATAGGTGAAGAGTGTTGGGAAAAAAAGATGAATAAAGTGAAGGAACTCTACAGCATCATTTATGAGACTCAAGAGATTTAAGAGCTTAATTTCTGACTAAATGGTGTGTTTGAATGTGCAACTGCAGACCCTCACACACACACACACACACACACACAGAAGCAGAGTCAACGACAGAGAAGACCAAAAAATTAAGAGGAAGAAAAATAGCAATTTTAAACAAGCATCTGAGAAACTTTTGTACTTGAGAACGTATGAGTGCTGGTATGAATGTGATCTTCAGAGGAAATGGTAATAGAAAGGCAGAGACAGAGCAGGAAGAGGCTGCACCTGCAGAGGAGGTCTTCAGCTCTCAAGCCACCCGCTGTGGAGAGAGAGAGATATACAGAGGAGAGAGAGAGAGAGAGAGAGAGAGAGAGAGAGAGAGAGAGAGAGAGAGAGAGAGAGAGAGAGAGAGAGAGAGAGAGAGGCTGTAGCAGCTGCAAGGTTCGGAGAGGGAGTGCACAGTAGAAGTCAGAGATGGGAGAGAAAAGACAGAAAGGCAATAGAAAGCAGGAGTGCAGCCTCTTCTTCTCCCGAAGGCCCCCCGCTACGTCTCCCGTCTGCACTCCCACGAATCGCATAAAACTGCAAAAAGAAAAAAAAACAGTGCTCAGCTGGTGTTTGAAATCATATGTAAATAAGGCACATTGATAATGAAGCGCCAGAGGAGGAAATTCCACTAATTACCTTCCAGAGACTTGACGAGGAGCAGGAGGTGAATGTACTTGACGAAACGGTTTCTCGTGAAAAGGACAGAAAAGAGAGAGGAAAAGATCTGATGGCAAGACGACAGGTTTCCATTTAAAGTCAAAGTTTTTCATTTAGCTTTTGACTCAGTGTAATCACCAGCTTTCTATGGTAAAGTCAGTTTGTTAAGTTTAAAGCAATGGATGGGTTGAAAAGGAATCAGGGTGATTCACCATTCAACCGTGTGTGTTTTTATTCATATCAGAGAGGAGATGGATAAATTATGCATGTCAGAGGGGCTTGATTTTTAAATAACACAAAGATTTCATAGGCGGGTGGATGTGAATCAAACACTCAACACTAATATTCTTGGCTGAGATTTTCTGAAAATGACATTTGGAATTAAGATTTACAGTATTTGCACTATTTCAGTTGACAGTTTGTCAAATAAGAATGAGCAAATATGCAAATGAAATCAGATATTTAAAAAAAAGATATGTACATATCTACATACATGTTAAGAGATCAGTGTGTTTTTTTATTCCTTCCTTCCTTGATCTGTCTATCTGCAGCAGAAAGGAGGACTGAGATAGAAAAGTGACTGTTGTATAAGGAGCCGAGGCTCTGTGTCACGACTATAAACACGGCTCTGCTCCTCTGCTTTTATTGTGCGTTCCTAACAGGCCACACTAAATTATGTCTACAAGTGTGTATAATACTGGTGCATCTGTTTGTTCCCCCCTCGGATAAATAGGTAGTGTTTAAATTACACTGTTTAAATGAGCCTCTTATCGTGGCCTGACGACTGAGAGGGAAAACAGGGGAATTAATTATGAGACGGATGCTTGCGCAGCATTTCTTCCAGGTGCATTTTTGCACTGACGTCCAAGGACGTTAGTGCCTTCTTTGATATATCGAGCAATCAACGGAGTGAAAACAAGGCATGTAACCTCTCCATGAGGCTTGTTGCTCGCCTCCGTCTACAAACACGTAGCTCCGAGAAGAAAAGTGTGGAATTTGTTACAAAGTTGGTTTTCCATATCTGCACTTCCTTGCTCCCTCCGACAACTGCACCATAAAAGTCTTGTTTTCCCTTCATTTATACAAGTAGATTTTTTCCCCCTTCGCTGCTCTCCACACACCCTTTCTTTATATTATATGCCAAATGTTCGGGGGGGAAATTCCCTCTCTTTTTAAGATTCATGTAACAAACGTAGTTTTTAATGATCTAATCCTGGATTTGTAAGAAGAATTGCAAGAAGTGTGCGTTTCCCCCATACACTCCTCTGATACAGCCTTCAGAGACAACAGGACTCCGACACTCTGCTCAGATCCAGACAATTCAAATTCTTTTGGGGTGAACGATTCTAAACGGCAGGTGAGTCACCATGTGTAAGGGGAAATTCCGGGTTAAATTGAGCCTTATAATAACATTTGACAAAGTAGTTAACAAAAACCATAATAGTACCACTTTAGAATGAGGCATACGAATGTCTTCATAGTCACTTCAGTCATTAGGCATTATTCTGCGTCTTGTTTTTAATTATTTGTGAAGACTACAATTTAGAGCAATGTGAGGGATTCTATTTTCATTTACTTTGTACTTCTGAAATATTGCTTGTTTTACTCCCCAGTAACATTTACTTTGATTATTAAGATTTTACAAACAAAACACATGATTGACTTATTTTATTATTTGACATACAGGTGTAACGACCCAACAGCATATAAGGTGTTTAAAAATGAATGCATCAGAAATACTATTCCAATGATATAATATATAATCATGTAACAATTTGAAATATAGCACACACAACAGATTATTATTATTATTAATTATAAATATTAACACTAAAAAGGTTACGGATGTTATACACAAAATAATAAAGCTGAAGTTCAAAAAACAAGACTTTACAAACCCTCTAAACCAGCTATCCCCAAAGACTGGACCCCCAGTGGGTCGCAGGAGTTTTTATTAGGGTCACCAAATACATTTTTGACTTTTTTTTTTTTAAATGTTTCAGTGTCTTTAATTAGACATTGATATCTGCAGCACACCTTTAAGCCACATGAGACAATCTGAATGTTCATACCTTTTTTAATAATTGTAGCCTACGTATAACATTAAATCTTAATGAAACTGATGAGATGAAAAAATATGAACGCGTGTATATTTTTCAATAACAGGCATAAAACTAAGTAAACTAACTAACTAACTCATGATACATGCATCTGGCTTAATGGCTGTTTGACCTATTTAAGATATTATAAGGTGATGTGGAAATGAAAATGAAATGGTGAGGAATGTTCATTTACCCACAAATTCACAGTTTATAGATTATAATAATAATATTACATTTTGTTTATGGCCGCCTTTCTAAACACTCAAGAACATCTTACAGTTAAAACAAGCAAACACAGTTAACACGAACCAGATTAGGTTTAATAATTTAAAAAAATTGGTCCCAAGCAAAAGAGTTTGCGAAACGCTGCTCTAATCCCCCTCTTCCACACATTCACCCACAAATAAACATACATTCAAATTCATATTAATTACAGGTCTTTCTTTGGACAAATTCTAATAAGTAAGATAAGAAGGGGTACAAGTAAAAGTACTTTTACGCAGGTCAAAGATCAGAACATTTCTTCAACCATTGCCAATAATAGAAAGAAAGCCAACATACACACAAAAAAAGCTTGATATGCAAATAAGCAAAGGGTGTTCACAAAAACACAAGGAATCTTTAATCAAATGAAGAAAACATTTAAGGGGAAGGATTTTGACTCTGTAGGGTATTATGATGAATATTAAGATGAATAATGATGTCGCCTGTGTTATGATCACAAATATCGTGTGAAACTACTGTTTTTCCTAAATGTGATTCAAACTACAAGCTGAAGCTCTTTTGTAAAGAAAGTGTGGCACACTGAAATGTGGTAATCCTGAACTTTGAACTGCACTGAAAATGTGCTCTGCCTTTGAATTCAAGACACCCCTCATGAAACATCCCCTGCAGACAATCTTGCCTTAACAGTTGGGAAGAGAGAAGGGAAAAAGCGATTTCACTGGTTTTGCTTCTTTCAGTCCCGTGGCTCTACAAGAGGTGCCCAGCTTTGAGACTTTGTCAGTGGAAATGGAGTCATTGAAAAGACACCTCTCGCAGGTTGACTCGCCGACCGTCCTCTGCCACAACGACCTTCTGACAAAAAACATCATCTACAACCACAAAGAGGGTGAGGAGCAGCCGCACACATCACTGGCACTGAAAACACGCTGCATGCAACGCTGAAATACGCCTTTGTGGCGGATCATCAATCAGAATGCATGAAGGCAACTCAGTACGGGCAGGAATATAAGACTGACTTCAACGCTTTAATTGTAGTGATCTGTACTATAATGTAAATTATATTTCCTTTCATTAGTTTGAAATAACAGAATCTTCATACCCCTTCCCTTTATTTTACATCCAGAGGCAAACATTTGTGCCACTAAATATGTGTTCCCACTTCATTAAATATCTTACCTTATTTGTAGTATCCTGTTATTGTGATTTCATATCTCGCACATATTTTACAAGGATGCCGGGGGACCTTTCAGTCAAAAGAGCCTCCTTGTTCCTTTGACTCCGACAAGGTTCTGTACTTTGAATAAAGGGAGGGAGAGTCGTCGGTTATACAACCGTACCTAAAACCTGTACGTCGTCATGTTGTCCTGGTAACCACTGCTTCTTTCCCCCTCGGTCTCCTCCTCCATCAGGAATGGTGAGATTCATTGACTACGAGTATGCCGATTACAACTACCAGGCCTTCGATATTGGCAATCACTTCAATGAATTTGCTGGTAGGTCTGTGTTGTGATGAAAATAAGTCCAATTTGTCTCCAAATCTGTTTCATGGCCAGAACATAAAAGATTGCCTAATGTAGAATATTGAGTGAAGTCCAAGTTGAATATACAGTAAATTGTATGCAGAATCATTGGCCAGTTTTCCCTGTCTCTTTGACTATGATATGATTTTATCTTTCTGCCATCATGTACCATGAAACAGTCCTTCTTCTGATGCTGCCACGACAAATTGCTGTATTGGGTGTGAATTCTGCACGGCGATAGAAGAGGCTTTGATGTACCAGCTGTGTCATAGCGAAGCTCGACAGGGTTCATTTGAACACTTGTGGAACAATCATCAATTTATCACTTTTCAGATAGTTTTGAAGAGACGTGTTGACACGTCAGCTTTCATGTCAGCGCTGGCCAACTGTGCAAACGTGGTCAACCTTCAAATTATCATGTACCCAATTGTGGCTAGAATGACCCAAACGCATGAAAATGCTTCTTTTTTCTTTTTTACTTTTTTAAACTAAAAGATTATTTGCAAATAATTATTTACAAAGTAGATAATGAAAACAATCATAAGATGAAGTCCTTTCTATCCATTTTTGTCAGAACACAATGACAATTGTGTCCCACAATATTTGACTATTCAATTTCAGCAAATCGCCTTTTTAAAAAGATTCTGCTCAACTGACGGTGCTGTCAGCTTCTCTGCACTGAATGCATGTGTACATGCATTGATGTGGAGAATGCTTGGAGCACATGATGTGGAAGTGACACGTTTTGACGAAGCTGAGCTGACGCAGCTCTGTGGCAAATCTTCAATTAGACTGAAATTTTGCTGAATTAAAACTCTTACAGAAGTTCCACTAGCATTGTGCGTTTGTGTGTGTTTTGCATTCAAGGTGTGAATGATGTGAACTACAGCCGCTACCCGAGTCCGGAGCTGCAGAGGGACTGGCTGATGGCCTATCTGGAGAGTTACAAGCACAGCGCAGGACATGAGGTCACTGTTACAGAGGCAGAAGTTACGCAGCTCTACATTCAAGTCTGCAAATTCTCACTGGTGAGTGTCTGCTCCCACTGACTTTGTTGAAATATGTCATTATGCAGTGCCTCAACACTTTGGAAAGACTTTGGAAAGTGACAAATCTCTCAGTAGTTATTTCCTTTTTTTAAGTTCTAGTTCTGGAGGGACTCAAATATCTCAATATTATCAGATTAGAGTGTGCATTTCAACAATATCCATATGTGCGCAGACGTCTGAAATGACAGGGCGGCAACACCTCACCATCACATTTTAACAATTTACTTTTCCAGCTCCCAGAAAGAGAGAGGGAAAAAAAACTCCCCAAAGAAAACCCAACCATCCACGGCTGACCCACCACTGTTCAAAGTTTGATGGAATCCATCTGAGTTGATTAGAAACTGCCGCAGGGAAAAATGAAAGACAGCAGCCAAACTTATTTTCCTTGTGACCATAATTTTCATTCTTTGGTGGCTCATGCAGAGCTGGACTATCTGTATAAAAGTGCTTTCATAGCTCAACACAATATGCAGACTTGCCCTGACCAATTTTGGGGTGGTGTGAATGTCTCTTGAAATAGGCCAGAAATGATGAGGAAGCATATTATTTTTTGAAATAACTTGCACCTTGGCCAAAAAAACAGAGAGAGAGAGAGAGAGAGAGAGAGAGAGAGAGAGAGAGAGAGAGAGAGCGAGGGAAGAAATGAAGCCTGGAATGGAGAGAGAGAGGCGATAACATCATGTTGATTGAAATCAGATTTTCTATGACAAACCGTGGAGGACGCTTGACTCGAGGGGAGTGGGAGGAATTGATCATTGACGCTTAACAAGCCAAGTTTCCAGCTGGACTCGTTTTGACGAGCCGTGTGTGAAAATGAGGGATACCGAGCCTGATAATTTCAAGGAATCGAGCTGAACTTCTCCTTTTAAATAAAATCCACAAATAGCAACGTTTTTCCCACTAAATCTTTTGTTTATGTACAATATTTTACTAAGTTTACTTTTATCCTCAGCCTTTCATTACTGGTTTTCATTTTTCATGAGACAAAACATAATAAACAAAATATCCATCATCCAATGTTTTATAATGTGAAACAATGAGTGCCACATTTGAGCTCATTTATTATTTTGAAAGTATTTTTCAAAGATCTACTTGTTCTAGCTTCTCAAATGCGGTATTTGCTGATTGTTAATTGTTAGTTAAGATTTTGGACACTTTCAAACACACAATTTCCAACACACATTTTTGATGGGAATATTTCAATATTTTCTGACAATTTATTAAACAATTTTCAATCCCTTTTCCATCACAAGTTGCGTCCACAGGATCGTCGACCATTTATTTGCACTATAAAGCTCTCACTAATGTTTTATAGTTTCTCATTGCGTCTGGTAAAACCAGATGATATAGCTGATTATGTGGAACAGGCTTTGGAAAAATTCCAAAACAGCAAAAATCATCAATTCAGTCTGATGTCTTTTAATATATATTGCATTCTTTTTTTATGAATTGGGTGAAATGCAATTTTATCCCTTTGTATCACTTTCATAGCATTTGCTAATTGCTTGAAATAATCAAACTACATTGAATTCAGACTTGTTAAGTCTCAGTAGAATGAGAATAGAGATTAATAAAACCAAAGGAACCAGTCTGCACTAAAGGAGGCTGTGTGCCGTCGACGAAGCTTGGCCAGCTGCCAGAACTCTGCGGTGTGAAGCTGCTTCTTTCGGATCTTAATCCCTGGCAAACTGTGCCAAGACGCTGCGGGGTCTTTACGACTCGCCTCCTCCACAGGGATCCCCCCGTGATGTCGAGGCTGAGGCCCGCGGCTCTGTGATGTCACTCTGCCCACACGTCTCTCATCTCCCTTTTTCTCAATGGCTCCCTGTCACCGTCGGCCTCTGTTTAGTGTTAGACTAATGCTCTCTTAATGGAGAGCAGTTATTAATCATAATGGAAACACGCTCAATCTCTCTCTCCAGCTCAAAACAGAGATTAGAGATGAAAATCTGCCAGGAGTGGGGGTGGGGGGGGGAGTAGGGGGGAAGCCCAGGGAAAACCGCACATTGCTCTTCAAGCATTTCATTCCACCCTTTATTTGATTATCAAATAAAAATGTGATTATATCACTGGGCCACAGAACAGAGGCCTGTCTGGATCTTATTAGGACTTGCCATTAGTGGTCCTACCATGAAGATTTACAATAAGGGTGGAGAACAACAGAAATTTATGGAGGCATGGAAGTCCGCAAGCCTAAGTGAGCAAAGCCATTAAGGAGGGAACCATTCAATACAGAGGTTTGTCATTCTGACTGAGCAGCGTGCAGCTGGCATGCAGCAGCAGCAGCAGCAGCAGTTCTGGGAGCAGTTATAACACGACAACTGGAGGTCACTGGAGTGTGTTTTTACAGTTCTGCTCTATGGCACATGGAAATGTAGCAAAACATCAAAGAAAAACAACGTTGGTGGAACCTTACAGCACCTGGGATGTTTGATTTAGGACAATCGGCACCACGTATTTTCACAAGTGTGCAAACGCCACAAACATGATCCAGATTTATACACTTTCATTCAGCCAGCGTTTTCTGCTGCTGAAGACATCTGACCCCGCTGTGACCTGCTGGCGGGGGGGGGGGGGGGGGGTGAAGAAGTGTGCTTTTGAAGCTTTAATTGGATCGTCAAAAGGGTGCATGAGAATTGCATGTCGGTCACACATTCTTGCTACCGTTCCTATCAAGTATTGAACCGAGCATGCCGACACATTCCATTGTGTTCTTTAATGCTACTGCTGCTGTTTTACGTTACCAACAGTGGAATATTTCACCAACCCAGTGAAAAACTAAAACATTCATAATATTTACTTGTAAGTTATGTCCAAGATGATTACTTCAAATAAGCTTTTAAGTTTTACTTTGTCTTGCCCCCTTGAGTGATGTCTACATTCAAACACACACAGACACACACACACACACACACACATGTTCTATTTGCTTTATTTAAATAAAAATGAACAGCTTACCGGACGTGCATGTACATTTACACATTTTAAAACACTACAGCATTCCTTCAAAACAAGTCAGTCTAAACACTACTCTTTTGGTAAGTTTTTTTCATCCTCTTCCACCAGGCATCGAACTTCTTCTGGGGTCTTTGGGCCATCCTCCAATCACAGTTCTCCTCCATTGATTTTGACTTTCAAAGGTTTGTATTTCTGACGAAGGCGACTTAAAGGTCAGTGGTTACTTAATGTCCTCAGTTGGTAGGTTGTGTTGTACATTGACCGCTGCACAAAATAGACATGTTACATTAATGTTAATATTCAAATCAAAGTCCTCCTGACATTAAGCACCACTTTCACATTAACACCACCTCGGCCTTTGTTTTTTAGTCCCTCCTGTTGTTTTTAAATCTGACCTAATTTGACTTGACTGTGCATTAAAATGTCATATCCACCACTACATTAACAAACGTCACTGTGCACTAAAACCTGGATTCAAATCATCTCATCCGCAACCAACAGTCTAATTCTTACCTTCATAGCAGCATTCTGCATTAAACTTCTTAATATGGCAGATGGTTCTTATTATGGTCTGAGTCACTGCAGCACACCGTCGGCAAGGAATACTGAGTCGCGGTGGTTCATGGGACCGGTTGTTGTTTTGGTCTGATTCGCGGCTCTCAGTCGTCAAGTGAGTGAGTCCTGAGTGAGTCCTGAGTGAGTCCTGAGTTAGTCGTGAGCCGTGGTTCATATGACCGGTTGTTACTTGGGTACGCAGTAGCTCTATATTGCCAGTAGAGGCGCTAGTTGACCAGCTAGTTAAACACCATAGAACAAGACGGGCTTCCTGCTGCCAAACACTTAAGCATTTGCAGCCACTGGGACAGACAGCGAAAGGAAAACTATATTTGAATAAGAACCTACTCATTTGCTCCCGACACCCGGTTCCACGACTCAGTGGATGAACCTGGTTCAAAGAACCGACTCTTCAGTCAGACCGTCATCTCTAGTGCCTACCCAAGGCTCCAACCATCGTCTGTAAGAGATAACTGAGAGCAGAATATGATGTTCTTGTGCTCGTGTATGACTAGTGATTGTAGTGCTGCAGAGACCTGGCATTGTATGGTTGTTGTAAAGTGCTCTAGAATAAAGGGTCAGTGTTGAAATCATCATCATCATACATCATTTAGATGTATACAAAAGGGGGAAATATATATCGTGCTCATTGAGTTCAAGCACTCACTATTGTATTACAATGTTTAGACAAGACAAGATCTTCATTAGGATAGCATGACAGAAAATTGTTGCAGTAAAGGTCTGGGAACTGTAGTGTTTCATGACATTAATAAAACAGGTAGGACAAGCACGCTTATTTTTTTAAAAGCAGACAAACAATATATAAACACACATGAAATGATCTGCCTTTCTTCACTCTTAAACCACCAATCTTAAAAAGATGAAACATCAGCTTTCACAAGCACTTTTTAAAGAAATGTAAACTAATTGATTTGATTTTAAATGTACTATTTTCCACGTAGTTATCTTTAAACAAGTCCAGGAGACATTCCTCAGTACCAGCAGCCAGACAATAAAGTTCAGCGAAATGTTTCACTTACCCCCACTTTTTCCTTCCCTTCCCCGTGTGCCCCACACCCGCCACAGTTGTGATCGCGATCCTAATCACTATTGACATACGGCACCCTCCCCTCTGTGTGGCTTTCTCCACTCGCTTGCTAGATCAGCGACAGGGCCCCCGCCTCATTTCGATCTGGACCTCGGAGGAAATGTGATCCAGAGGGGTGCTGAGGCACAGAGGCACTATTGTTCCCATGCCGTCGGTCCTCCCTTACATATACGTCTCTCATCCCTGGCTGGGCCACATGCGCCTGCTAGACGTCTGCTCCTCTAAGCCGCCAGCTGAGGTTGTCCTAAAGTGCATGGCGAGGGTCGGGTTACCTTTCTTTAACTGGATGGTTCGACTTAAATGAGCTCGGAGTAACGGTGGGGAAGTAGGTTTGACGGCATCACTACCTTGGCAACCTTTGTCCCCCCAATACACACTCTCATACACACATGTACATCCTAATTCCCTCTGCCAACACTACTTTCAGGAGTCTTAATCATTCGTGCTGTTAATAAAGAGACTATGCAGAAAGCATCTGTCAAGTTTGTCCTCACTTTCACCTTTTTACTTAAATACATCGACACTGAGCAGATACCGCAGTCCTACCCTTATGAGACTGTTCTTGTCATTTTTATAAATAGCTAAAAGCAACTTACATTTACATTCAGTAGCAAAGTATTAAGTAAGTGAACTTTAAACCTTTTTTTCTCTCTCCGTCTTCAATATTAAATTGTGATTCAAATAGTGTACAATCCCGAGTACAAAATGCTGGGGGGTCAAGTTAACGCCACTGTACAGTGGTCATAGAAGGAAAAGTGCTATTGGGACTGACTGGCATTAGCATGTCACAGCTGATTAGCGTGTTAGCAGTTAGCTTGACAGCTACAGGAATTCAGCAATTGGCCCAATGAGAAATCAGGTGTGTGGTGTGACAAGGCCTCAAATGTACAAAGCATCTGATATCTCTAGATATCTGCCTTCATGGTGCAATATTTGTGATTCAGGGCATTAATGCTGAAGACCATTTTGATACCCGAGTTTGTTGCTTGTGTGCGTTCAATCTGTACACTTAACCAGACCAATGCCATTTATGGAATCACAAAAGGATTTTCTCGATACGCAGTGCAACAGCAAACCCCTTTTTTTCTATTCGTCGGCTCTTCCGACTAGCAGGAGAATGCAGCATAATATCACTGCAAACACATATTTGCAACGTAAATGTACAGAAAAAGATATCTTACGTCTTTCTGAGCCTCTGTGTGTGTTGTGATCCAAGCTTCCTCTTGCTTTTGTGCATGTCAGGTAAACCCTGTTAGCTCGGTTGGGACTTTTGCCATTGTTTGCACTATCAGTGCTGTTAGCATCATTAACTACTGAAAACTGATGAGAGGCAAACCATTTACTCTCCTTGTAACTTTCTGGGAATATCTGAAAATAATATCTGGCTCTTAAGAATAATATTTCGCTGCTTTATGTTGGAACCAGTGGCTACCTGTGTCCTACAACAGTGAATCTCGGTTTAATCTGAAGCATTAAGTCCTTTTATACAGGACTGGTATTAAAAGGGGACCTCCTATGGGATAAGCAAAGTCTGTATTTTACATGAATTTACTGACATTATCCCCCAGATATGATCTCAAGGTTCTAGGCAACATCGGCACATATAAACAACATTTTAAATATTATATTGTATAGATTATATTTATGTTTATATACTATTCCGAAATACCTCTTCCTCCAGTGCCTGTCAAAATGGGTCTCCATGCTGTTTAGCAAGATTGAGTCCACAATGCTTTCAAAACTTTATTTTATAAATGCCAATGAAGCCTCTGTAATTCTCAACTGAGGAAGATGCAGAAAAAAAAAAAAAATATGACCCCCAAATCACCAACATTCCCACAGCATTAATGTTCTAACAAAAACCTTGGAATATGGTAAGTCATTTGCAGCAATTTTTAATTATGGACATATGGCAGATTCAAATGGGATTACCATCATGGACGACCTATGCAAGTATTAGACGTTATAGGTCCACAGCTGTGCTAATATGGCTTTAAGGACCTTTCCCAAGCTTCGACCGAATTGTTTACAAGGTTTTTCTTTTTTTAATTAAGGGGGAATTCTTCTCCAAATCAAGCTGAAACACACAACAAGGTAGCTGTCTCTTTATAGGCTTGACTTTCACCCCAAACTAGTCGCTCACTTTGTCCGTCTATTGGTTAGTTCTGGGCGTTCAGTTTATCAAAGCCTCAGTGCTGGAGAAAATTCAGATAATTCTGCATGGGTTAATTGCTGCAAGACCTTTTCCACAGTAAATGAAGTAATTTGATTTAATTTGAAATATAATGATGAATGTAGCTAACTAACTTGTCGTGACCACAACCTTACCCTCAGCTTCACCACGCAGTGTTATTTCGTCAAGAGAGGACACAGAACGCCGCTTTATGCTTTTGTGATAAAAAGTGATTTTGAGGGAAGGGATATGAAGTTAGAGTTAAACCCTGAATGTGTGTGTGTGTGTGTGTGTGTGTGTGTGTGTGTGTGTGTGTGTGTGTGTGTGTGTGTGTGTGTGTGTGTGTGTGTGGGTGGGTGGGTTTCCTCCCACTGTTATCCCCCTGAGCCAAATCTCTGCAGACTTCCCAACGAATGACAGGCGTCGTCCAGGCCTTGTGCTTTAACCAGGACCAGATGTAGATGTGACAATAGGGAGCCACAAGGGGAATGCAAACCCGCCCTCTTCCTACCGTCCATATTTACTTTCCTTATATGATTTTATTCATGTGTTGAAAGTGTCTGTGAGTCAGCGGTTTAGATTTGTGGATCTGTTGGCAAGGTGAGCCGTTATTTGACAAAGACATTATTATTAGGAAATGGAGGAGGAGGCCCACTGTTTGGAAAAGCCTGACTGCAAATTTGAGGGGGAATCGTGCACAAAAGCACATTGTGAAAGGGAATACCTGTTTTTGGAGGGAGTTCATTTTCCCCCTACTCCTGCTAAATAGAAAAACGTCTCAGTTTCATCTCTGATGATGATAAATGTTAAGCGCACTAGTTTTAGGTCGTGGCCGTAATAAAAATAGGGATGAATGGGATCACCTGTGAAGGTTGCAGTTCTTTTAAATGGGTGTTTTAAATATAATTCCAATTATGAAGGGTGTGAGTGCAACAGGTAATTAGGTGAACAGAACAAAAGCGCTATGACGAGATGATTTTTGTTTTGTTTATTTTGTGATAGCTTGACATTGAAGCTCTGTTTGACTTTTAATTCAACCAAAGGTAATTGAATGTTCATTAAATTACTTTTGGAGACCTTTGGAGAAGTGTTCAGCTTCCCAGTGTAAAAGTGTCAGATTTCTCAGTGTGCGTATTGCAACTTTGATACAGGGCAATTTAAATTACAATGTCTACGATCTTTCTCACAAATTAAAGAGGCAATATGTTATTCTTCTTTTATTCTAAATGCTATATATTGCTTAACATTAAGGGACATGCCTTTTTAAGAGTAAAAGCAAATAATTAGCAATTAATTAGCCCTTGGTGGGGCTAACGCAAATTTCACCAATAACAACATCAAGTGATGTAAGTAGTGGAATACGGTGCACTTCTTCACTTACAAATAAAGCATATTTGGTAGAACTTTTGTAATTTTGAGCCTTTTCGTTAAATATATTTAGAACTCTCAGAACAGAGCAGTTTAATTATCACTGGAAAACGTTGCCTTTTATTTTTTTATATATTCAACAATAACAAATATTGAAAAACAGCCTAAAACATTTTTTTTTAAAAGCTGTTGTCAAATCAGGCATTTTAGTCCATAATCCCTTCAAAAAGTCTGAGAAATCTTGTAGCAACTAAATAATTATCTGACTGCCATACATAACATATAATTAATAAGTAATTTATTAACTCACAAGTGATCCTATTATAGACACCAAAACAGCCAAGTTTAACATTATTTAGCGACATTTTTCATTTAACCAGCAAAACTCACCGTCCCATTCAATGAGAAAATGAGAAGCAAATGGCTGCTCTTCTCTAATAAGAATGTGAGAGGAAAATACTTTAAAAGATAAAGAGCTCTAGCTGTCAGAATTCTGAGTCACTTGCATCGGTACTACGTGGTGCTTGGCCCTTGTTTTGCCAGGAGGATTGTGAAGGAAAAGTTTGATGTTTGTAGTCGAACGGTCATTTCTAGTTCGAAAAGCTGAAGCAAAGATTTTTCACAGTAAAAAAACAGGTTTGTGCTTTCATACAATCAGGTTAAGGAGTGAAGAGAGAACCATCAAAAGGTGTTTTCTCTGGACAGACTTAATTTTTAATAAAGCCTGTGTTACAGTGGGTGATTGAGTGTCGCCAAACTGCAATGACAGATGTGAAATTTGCATGCTCGCTCCTCAAGGCCAACACGATTTATTTTACCCCATTTTTTCATAATTACTTTCCATTGGCAAAGGTTAGATGCATAATGTCTTTCAACAGTGTGTATTCTTTGTCTGAAGGTGCCCCGTAAGTGAAGTAACTACAAGAAAGAAACAACCCCTAGAAAAATTATGAAAAGCAGACAACAGGAATCAGACTTGGAAACAATAATTAGAGAGCAGCTTTACCCAGAGATACAGGTGGGGAACAAAGCGATGGTGAACAAGGAACTAAAAGGCATGTGTGTAAATTATCTTTTTGTCTCCCTGAGCAAAAAGTGAGAACATATTGGCATTGAGGAGTTCAGTGAAAGCACTGATTAAAGGACACACTCCTCTCTGTGCCTTCATTTGCTGAGCTTTTGAAACTTCACTTAATTTCAAAGGGTATCGTATAATGGCCAAGGGCAACACTCAGACATCAGAT
Source organism: Eutrigla gurnardus (assembly GCF_963514095.1). NCBI lineage: Eukaryota > Metazoa > Chordata > Actinopteri > Perciformes > Triglidae > Eutrigla > Eutrigla gurnardus. The sequence continues at coordinate 7,157,241 of NC_139923.1, read as the reverse complement.
TTATTGAAGCGTCCAATAATATGGTTTGAATAAATGCAAAAACACTTTTCTCGCCGTTAAGTTCTGAATCTTTGGCAGAGCTTTCAGATTCAATGCTTTGAAGCTATAAGCATGGATCTGCAGTCAGACCTGTAATGGACGCTGGATGAGCCCACTATTGTAGAGGCACATCCAATACAACGTATACACCTTTTTAGATTAATGACACTTTTGCATTAACTCTTTTATACCATGTACACTGAGGGATCCAAATGATTAGATATGGATATAAATAATGATGACTTGGTTTTCTTTGACATATCTGGCCTTTGGCCTCCACCAAGAACATAGCGGACAAAGGCCAGATATGTCAAAGAAAACCAAGTAGAATAAATATCTGCAATAAAGATTACAGTTTTTCTGAGTCGCTTTGGTGCTTTTCTCAGATCAGAATGAAAATTCTCATAACTATTAGTTCAACCTCCACAACATTTAGTAATTTGTGCACATCCTAGTAGCAATTTCTCCTTCCTATGAACAGATTGCAAATGCTTTTGGACATGTATCAGTTGCTTTCATACAATTCTCTGCTGTTTTATAACATAATTTGCTTATGTCATGTCAGTCAAAATGAAATATACTTATGGATGCTGAATAGTCTTTCCCAATAAAACTAATAGGGCCCTAGGGCCCTAGTTTCATGGCGCAGCGCAGGGCGGCGCAGGGGGCGCAGGGTTTGGCAGTTTGGTGGATCACCTGCACCAAGATGGGTGTGGCGGCGCAGCAGGGGGAGGCGTCACAGATTCAGCTTGGCATAGCGGAAGTTTCATGGTAAAAACCCTCGCCGAGACTTCGCCGAAAGCCCGCCAGCTCCAACCTAGTCTACTCTTGGCGTAAGGCGCAAGGCGCAAATAAAGTCGGATAAAGCAGAATGGCAGAATCAAATGGTGAAAACAATAATACGCCACAACGTCACATGAGTTATGAATTTCTAGCCATTCTGCCGGCTGGAAATCTAAAATCCCACTCGTTCGGCATGTTATGGAAGCGTTGTGATTGGAGACGAAACAGCCAATCAGAATTGAGCTTCTCCAAGTCTCTGATTGGTTGCTATTGTGGCACATTTGTAACGCCAAGTTGAGCGAGCGTCCTTCATAAATGTGGCACAAATATAACGCCATAGACACACCCCGTCGGCATGGCGCACGTGCGCTGCGCGCTGACTACGCCTAGTCTACGAAACTAGGGCCCCTAGGATGCATTGGGTATAGAAAAACATGATGTTTACTTCATATTAGTTAATGTGTTATTTTACTGCTTGTGTTATGTATATGTATTTATACAAGGATATTTCCTCTTACACTTTATTTTCTGCACATCTTTGATAGTCAGCTTCCTATCAAATAATGACTAATGAGTGTGGTTTTAGGATGCCAACTGAATATCCTGTAATTAAATGTGCAAAGTGGAACAAGTAAACACAGACACGCAGTGCCGACTGCAGGGTTACAGTCGACAGGCTTCTAAGTGTTTTCCTGCACCAATCTAATTATTGTCCATTCATCCCTCTATTCTCTTTACCCAGCACAGTGTCACCGGTGTTAAACCCAGAACACAGCGGCCAAAGAACCACATCCTCATCTTCCAGTGAAAGAACTTACATTTGAATTGCTTCTCTGAATTGCCATCTTTTGATATATACAGCGTTTTTTGTTAAGGTGGCATTCACAGAGGAAGTTCTCTATTCATTTCCAAAACATTATATAATTATAATTATTCCGCAGAAGCCTAGAAACCAAATCTGACACGGGAAAAGAAATGGTGAAGATGAAAGGTTATTGAATTGTTGGATCGAAACTCTTTTGATCTAATTCCATCTCTTTTGCCCAAAACGGGTGACGTTGAACAGTGATTCAGTTAATACGTCCATTATGTATAATGAATACTAGGACAGAATGGATGGTGTTCACAGGTCCCTACGTGTAAGGAAAACATTTTTAAAAACACCTAGGCACAACACACATGACAAAAAGGCAATCCTACGTGATACTATTTTAATTTGCTGAGGGAAGACTTTAGTTCAATGCAGTTGGCTTGTTGAATGAAAACTGCATAGATTTATTTATTTATTCATTTTTTTAAACCAAGTAGAAAGGGACCAGAATGTAAAAACAAGAAGAAGAAAAAAACAGACAGGAAAATGACAGTATATGCAACAAAAGTCCTGGGTCACCTTGAAGCCATGCATTGTGATTACACACCGTAAATATCCAAGGACAGTGTATGGGGTTCGGATTTTACAACATTTAAGAGCTTTGCAGAAAAATGTTCTCTGATCACGTTTTCACTCTTCTCTGCTCTCCCAGATATGCCGTGGCACGACTCAACTACTACTTCGAGAAGAAAGAGGAATATTTTGGAATGACAGCATGCTAGAAACCAAAGCATTAACCTGCTGTGATTCCACGAAGACTGACCATCGTTTGTCATATCATGTACATTTACATACAATGAAAGTCCACTGTGGTAATGAAGGCATAAAAGGCGATGTACTCCCCCATTGTTTGTTATTACAGTCTGCACGGTGACATAATGTGTTTTGCTATCATTGTAATTTTTCAAGTATTTGTTTTTACCACAGTCAGTATCCCGATAAGCCTTTTTGGCAAATTGTGATGAAGATGGTGCCAGAAACATTAATTGTTTCCACATTCAGCCAAGTTGCATGAAGCCACAAAAACTGAGCCTGATCATAAAACCCATAAGAGGGTAATTTGCATGCTTATTCAGTGTGTGCCACAGTTCTGATAGAAAACAAGTTTCCATTTCAACTTATTTACCAAGCAGTACATTATTTAACATTTTTATCTGTAGAACTATTGTTGTACAGCTGCTTTTGATCAAGCTTACAGGATGTTTACCGATCATACAGAATACGGCACATTTGAAAATATATAAGTCATCGACATTTTGAGTGTTAAAACCGTGTGTAAAGACAGTTTAAACAGTATTGCTAGTGACCTTCGTAGTAATATATGGGTCATGTTATAAAGTGGTCCTTATTAAAGCAGGTAGAAGAGGGCATGACCTTTTTTTTCAAATTACATTACAAACGTAGTCGTTTCACAGCCGTAGCAGGACAAACAATGGCAGCATCTACAATCAACGATGGCTATGTTTGATTTACTGGTGCGACTTAATACCAACTATTATCAGTGCTTTTACAATTTAATTAAACCACATTAACTTAATGAGCTGCAGCTGCTTTTTTATCATCTTTTTCTGAAAAGGTTTCCTTGAAGGACAATGGAACTACGTGCACCTATGTTAATGTGCTTGCACAGTTTATTTATTTTGAATGACTTTTTACAGTTTAGCCTACAGCTATGGGGACAATCATGTGCTACTGCCAACTCCGATGCCTGTAACATGTCATTTCAATTTAAAATAATAGGCTAGAATGGATGATTTACAGTGTATATGATTTAATGTATAACGTCTTACTGAACTAAGAAGCGATTTCAGAGAGGTACCACTACATAGTAAACCATCATACATGAATATGTATTCATTTTTTAGTTCAAGTTAATTCCATTTAAGATGTCTAGTTTTTCTTTCCATGCTAGAACATACTTCAGACCTTATAAGCACGGCTTCACCCAACTTAAATTACTTGGAATGATGAGTTGAATCAAAGTACTGCTAAGAGTTCACTTATCTCATCAAATGAAGTTTCCAATGAAAAAAATCATCAGCATATGAGCAGACGTCTGATTGTATTACGTTGTTTTGGAGTTAACACTTTCCATAGAGACTTTTTTGTACTTTGAAGAAAAGGTAAGTCAGTTGTCTCCTTTCAGGATTTATGCTAATCACGATGAAGGTTAGTGTCACATTCAGTCGCTACACCCGTGAATATAATTTCATAAGGTTACTGGGGAGCGGCCTTGCGTAGTACTACAGCGTGCTTCAATAGCAGCCACCACTGTTGTCTTTATGGCAAATGAAGGACTGGCTTTTAAATCTGAGAAAATCTGAATAAAAAGCAAATCTGTCAGTTATAGCGGTCAGTGTGACTGAACAGTTGTAGGTCCAACTTAATATCTGAAGTTTAATGAATTCATGTCGGTCGGTTTAACACGAGAGAAGCCTTTGAAATGTTTCTTCAACTTCATCTCAGCTAACTCATTTTATGGAGGCAGGTATGTTTGAAATGGAACCAGCTTTATATTATTTACAGTGAGGAGGCAGATGTTGACTTGCTAAGCACAAGCATAACTTATAATATTGTTAGAACACAACATTTATGGACTATACTATAGCCATAATGAATATAGTTTTACTTGTGTTTTCTGTTATGACAAGTCAAAGTTATTGTCAGAAAAATCAAAATAGTGGAAAAACTAAAAGGGAAAAAATGCTCTGTAGTGCTTACCAGAAACGGGTGTTTTCATGCTTGAAACGTATAAAATGAAGATTCTGAACAAAACAATATGAAGAGACAGAAATGAGCAGTGTAATTAATAGGTTCCACACATGTCAGGAAAATAGGGGGGGGCAACCAACAATTTTTAGACTGGGAGGGTTCCTCAGCTTTTGTCATGAAATCAGCAACATTTCAAATGTAGTATAAAAACACATCTCAGCAACACATTCATTTTTGTCCTTTTATTGCAGGAGGACAGTGTGAGAGTTAAAAGGCTGAGAGAGAGGGACGACATGCTTTAGAAGAGGGCTGCAGGGTGGATTCAAACCCGGGACCACTGCAGGGAGCCTCAGGAGATGGGGCGGTAACTCTACCACTGAGCTATCAGCACACTTCACATTCACTTAATCAGTCAGACCTAGTAGTGATCTCATGACGGGGCAGTCATATTTGCACAGTCGGTGAGTTTTTGCGACTGGAGGAGATGTTCGTCACACAATGTTCATGATGTGAAATATTAATAACTAACCATTCGTCACTCAATATTTGTGATGTGGCATATTGAGTTGATAAATTGTTATACATAAAGATCTGAAAATCCCTCCGGCGGGTCTTAAAATAAATAACAAACAGTCCCTAATGTGGTTAATGCGGCTAATCCCGTTTTGGTTATTTTCACATAGCCTGAAAGACAGGTGAATTACTGACACAATTTTAAAAAAAAGGTCACACATACTGCAACACTGGTTTTAAGTCATTCCCAATTACATTCTATAGGAAATGCCATCCGGATTATGTTCACTGGCGACACATTGCTCAGTGAGCGTTGAATGTCGGAGCGCACAATGCTCAATTCAACTCTCTAATCCGTCAAATCTGCATGAACTTTTTCAATATTAAACCAACACTACACCCTCCTCAAAATGTAAAAATTTAAAAAGTGGTTTGGTTGCCGACCCCTGTGATGTGTTTGCCATTACCACAATATTTCCAGAACCTTCACCAAGTGCTTTGAGTTACCCAAACATAATCACAAAGCCCTTAATCACGCTTTAGTTGCCAGCAGCAGATCCTGCAGTGGAAACAAGGGGAAAACTTTGAGCGTAAAGTTGAACAATCTCACCACAGAGTCCAAGGATTAGCTGCTCTTGAGTTTTTAATCATATCCCATTACCTTCATTATAACATTGCCTGTTTGCAACTGAATTAGAAGCTCACGTTTCCATTCTTCTTTAAGAATTTCTCAACCCTTTTGGCTCAAAAAATGAGATTTAATGTTTATTCTTGAATGAAACAGAATCAAAGGATTATTGTGTTTCCTCCAAAACACATTAGCTTTGAACAGAATCAATAGAAGAGACGCTGGGGGCCACAGAGTCAACACAATGAGATATTTTTAAAAGGAAGAGTTTATAAGAGCAAAGGGGATGCAAAGGCAGGTAAAGAAGGTTTATATAAATATATAACATGAGAGTGTTGAGAGGTTAAAGCTTTCAAGTTTTGTCTAGCTCTACAGACATTAAAACATGAAATAAGGTACGTATGTTGACATTTACCTTATGTTTGCCTCGTAACTGCATTGAATAATTGACATACGGTCGAGTGTGAAACTTGTTCCAAAGCTGATCGGTTTGTGAGGCTGCAAACCGGTGAGCCTGTGGTGCTTCATACCATTTTGAATAGTGAACAATAAGTTGGTGTGTCGTCAATGAAACAAACAGACTGTGAAAAATTGAGGCAACACGCTCAGATATGTCAATGAGTCCCCTTCAATGCATAACCGAGTCTAGTGTCTATCTGTGAAGGAAGCACAAAGGGGAATGTGATTGTAAAATGGGTAGAAAGGATCATGGCGGGTGAAACGAGGGGAGGACTGGCAACAATGACACTCTTTCCCTCCTCATGGTCACACACAGTTCCACTCATCAAGGATGCAGCCGCGTCAAACAATCCAGCTGCTTTCAAAGTGCATTTTTCGTTAAGCATATAATATTTAATTAGCGGACTAATGCACTTAAAAAGACCCAAGGACTTTCCCTCAAAAAGGAAAAAATTGGCCTTTTGTCCATTGCCCATCCAAAAAGTGCTGTAGATTTTTTCTTTGACTTCCAACTGCATTAAAAAAAAAAGTATAGGCCTTTATGCAAGGTTTCAAAGACATTGAAACACAAACACAGCCAAAGCAACTCCTTTCAAAGCTTTTTGTGCTTATGATTTCTTTTTATTCAGATATTACATTTAACTTTTTAGTTATTGTTGAAGGCCTCTCAAGGCTGCTGACCCCGGAATTCTAATAAGACGGCCTCCCAATTTACAATTGTTATCAATTTTCATTTGCTAAAATGGTCCAAAAGTAGTCAAGGGAAGGTTTTACATTCCTCCAGCTAATACAATATATTAGGATACGCTTTAAAATTGTACAGGACATTTGAAATATTGAAATATTCTTGGGGTTTTTTTGTACAAAACCTTATTGAAAAGACATTCTTTTTATATGTTTTATTATATTAAGTTTGACCACCTTTTCAGTTTGTGAAAATATATAAGAAAATTTAAGCAAATGTTGATCTTAATTGTTCTTTCATTTATAGTTACATAGCTCTTTTTGGCTTATTATTCAGGACATGATTAAATTGGGAAATGAACATCAAGTCGGAGGTCTGGTTTTATGTGGAGATGTCAGAGTTGGTCTGTCTGTCAGCCTTTGTAGACATTCATGATCCCCAGATGATGAATCTTACTGACGTTTCCTTCAGCTTCACTATAAAGTCGACATTTGTGGCTTTGAGTGAAATTCCTTTTGGATGGTTTGCCATGATGTTCCACCTGAGGTGAATTGGAATCATAATTGCAATGTGCCTGACAGTGAAAAAACAGATCCAGGATGTCCCTGATTTTTTATTTTATTCACTTATTTTATCATTTAACACTTATAAACAGAGCACTTCTGTGAGGTAGCTTGAACAATCAAGTAATCAAATAATAAAATAATTCTTCACATTGGAGTTTAGTGCAACAATGTCTAATATAGACCTCAAAGTGCTGTAGTGCTAACAACAGAGCAAGGGTTTCCTTTTCAATGGTGGAATAATTTGCCTGGTGTCTGTTGAACTTGTGGGAAAAGTAAGTAACAGGATGATCAATACCATCCTTCCCTCTCTATCAATACCGCACCAGGGCCCACTGCGCTGGCGTCTACCTCAAACTTAAAGGGGGTGGAAAAGTCAGGGGCCGCGAGCACGGGAGTGTGACTTAACCAAATCTTTACAGTATCAAATGCTACCTGGCATTCTGTGGTCCACACGTAGTCTAGCTTAGTGCTGAGTAAGTTGGTTAGCGGAAAGGCGATACTGGAGAAGTTTCGGCAGTAACTCCTATAGTAGCCAGCCATTCCTAGGAACTGACGCAGCGCTTTACGTGTGGTCGGAACAGGGAAATCCCTAATGGCAACAATCCTCGCCTCAACAGGGTGCACTTGTCCCTGTCCAACTTGCTGCCCGAGGTCTCCCCCAAACCTCTGACATTGTTGCTCAGTAATGATCGTTCTTGTAATAACCGAATATCCAGAAGTATAACTTCATTTTAAACCCCACACGTGTCAGTACCTACTTGTACACGGCACTACAGATGACAATGAATTATGATTCATCATCAACTCAAATGGGAAGAATTACAGTGTTCCTCTTGAGCTGTAATAAACTCATTTCATTTAAATAAACATGACATGTAACATATCATCATACGTAACACTTAACAGTAATATCAGTAATACCTTCGGGTGGAATCAAAGTCCAAACAGACCAAATCATAACTTACACAGTATTTATTGTATTAAAAATACCAAACATAGTCACATTTCTGAATTATATATATATATAACATTATGATATTGTTTCTCATTAACATAAATATTTAGGTTTACTGTACATTCATTTCATAGTGCTATCCAGAGTTAAACAATAGACAAAGTGTACTTAGAGTTAACACTAACATACTAACATTTACCACAAGTGTCGTGAAATAGCTTCAGCTAAAATCACAACGATGCATACATCAGACGTTTCAAGCCTATCTATGTTTTTCTATCGGTCCCCATTCAAATCAACTTTAAATAAACTGTATTCTTTTTTTCTTTTTAATTATCTTTTTCTTTTAATGAACAAAAACATAGTAAAATAATCAGACATTATGAAAAGTAAAAATAATAATAATAATAATAAAAATAGAAGAAAAAAAATACAAATTCTAATAATTACATAATTACATACATTTAGAATTGTTTAAATTATCATATTTTAACCAGTTTCTTGTAATTTATTTAATTAGTGCTACTCTTATTATTAAAAACAAATATATATCATTCTTCTTGATGTTTTCCAAGTAATAAAACTAAAGGGTTATTATTCACAGAGATAACAAAAATATTTTGGTATATCCTCTGTACCGGTCGGGACGGGGTGCTCCTCGCCCTCTGGTGGGTGAGGCTGGGGCATCGGGGGCTTCGGGGGCATTGGGGTGAGGCGGGGGCATCAGGGGCGACGGGGGCGACGGGGGGTGGAGGGGCAGGAGGAGGTCAGAACTGAACTCGCTGGGTGTTGTCCTCACTGAGGTACTGGTTGTGGTTCGGGGTCTGCCGTGGTGCTGGGTCCTCCTGGGATGACGGGTCTGCCCTGTGAAACAGAAAGACCGGGGATGAAAACCTCATGGTCATCTGGTCCTGTAGTCCTGCATCCTGGTCATCTGGTCCTGTAGTCCTCCATCCTGGTCATCTGGTCCTGTAGCCCTCCATCCTGGTCATCTGGTCCTGTAGTACTCCATCCTGGTCATCTGGTCCTGTAGTCCTGCATCCTGGTCATCTGGTCCTGTAGTCTTGCGTCCTGGTCATCTGGCCATGTAGTCCTCCATCCTAGTCATCTGGTCCTGTAGTCCTCCATCCTGGTCATCTGGTCCTGTAGTCCTCCAGCCTGGTCATCTGGTCCTGTAGTCCTGCGTCCTGGTCATCTGGTCCTGTAGTCCTGCGTCCTGGTCATCTGGTCCTGTAGTCCTGCATCCTGGTCATCTGGTCCTGTAGTCCTGGTCATCTGGTCCTGTAGTCCTGCATCCTGGTCATCTGGTCCTGTAGTCCTGGTCATCTGGTCCTGTAGTCCTGGTCATCTGGTCCTGTAGTCCTGCGTCCTGCTCATCTGGTCCTGTAGTCCTGCATCCTGGTCATCTGGTCCTGTAGTCCTGCATCCTGGTCATCTGGTCCTGTAGTCCTGGTCATCTGGTCCTGTAGTCCTGCATCCTGGTCATCTGGTCCTGTAGTCCTGTATCCTGGTCATCTGGTCCTGTAGTCCTGCATCCTGGTCATCTGGTCCTGTAGTCCTGGTCATCTGGTCCTGTAGTCCTGCATCCTGGTCATCTGGTCCTGTAGTCCTGCATCCTGGTCATCTGGTCCTGTAGTCCTGTATCCTGGTCATCTGGTCCTGTAGTCCTGCATCCTGGTCATCTGGTCCTGTAGTCCTGCATCCTGGTCATCTGGTCCTGTAGTCCTGGTCATCTGGTCCTGTAGTCCTGGTCATCTGGTCCTGTAGTCCTCCATCCTGGTCATCTGGTCCTGTAGTCCTGCATCCTGGTCATCTGGTCCTGTAGTCCTGGTCATCTGGTCCTGTAGTCCTGGTCATCTGGTCCTGTAGTCCTGCATCCTGGTCATCTGGTCCTGTAGTCCTCTGTCCTGGTCATCTGGTCCTGTAGTCCTGCGTCCTGGTCATCTGGTCCTGTAGTCCTCCATCCTGGTCATCTGGTCCTGTAGTCCTCCATCCTGGTCATCTGGTCCTGTAGTCCTGCATCCTGGTCATCTGGTCCTGTAGTCCTCTGTCCTGGTCATCTGGTCCTGTAGTCCTCCATCCTGGTCATCTGGTCCTGTAGTCCTGCGTCCTGGTCATCTGGTCCTGTAGTCCTCCATCCTGGTCATCTGGTCCTGTAGTCCTGCATCCTGGTCATCTGGTCCTGTAGTCCTCTGTCCTGGTCATCTGGTCCTGTAGTCCTCCATCCTGGTCATCTGGTCCTGTAGTCCTGCGTCCTGGTCATCTGGTCCTGTAGTCCTCCATCCTGGTCATCTGGTCCTGTAGTCCTGCATCCTGGTCATCTGGTCCTGTAGTCCTCTGTCCTGGTCATCTGGTCCTGTAGTCCTCCATCCTGGTCATCTGGTCCTGTAGTCCTGCATCCTGGTCATCTGGTCCTGTAGTCCTGGTCATCTGGTCCTGTAGTCCTGCATCCTGGTCATCTAGTCCTGTAGTCCTCCATCCTTGTCATCTGCTCATCTGGTCCTGTAGTCCTCCATCGATACCTAAGTCAAAGACACTTTAGACACACTAACTTTATGTCACTTCTGGTACTTGTAGTCCTTCTAAGGAGATGACTTACTTCACCCACTGAAAGGGGACCGCGGTCTCCATCTGGTCCTGTAGTCCTGCATCCTGGTCATCTGGTCCTGTAGTCCTCCATCCTGGTCATCTGGTCCTGTAGTCCTGCATCCTGGTCATCTGGTCCTGTGGTCCTCCATCCTAGTCATCTGGTCCTGTAGTCCTGCATCCTGGTCATCTGGTGCTGTAGTCATGGTCATCTGGTCCTGTAGTCCTCTATCCTGGTCATCTGGTCCTGTAGTCCTGCATCCTGGTCATCTGGTCCTGTAGTCCTCTGTCCTGGTCATCTGGTCCTGTAGTCTTCTGTCCTGGTCATCTGGTCCTGTAGTCCTGCATCCTGGTCATCTGGTCCTGTAGTCCTCCATCCTGGTCATCTGGTCCTGGAGTCCTCCATCGATACCTAAGTCAAAGACACTTTAGACTAACTAACTTTATGTCACTTCTGGTACTTGTAGTCCTTCTGAGGAGATGACTTACTTCACCCACTGAAAGGGGACCGCGGTCTCCATCTTGTCCTGTAGTCCTCCATCCTGGTCATCTGGTCCTGCATCCTGGTCATCTGGTCCTGTAGTCCTCTGTCCTGGTCATCTGGTCCTGTAGTTCTCTATCCTGGTCATCTGGTCCTGTAGTCCTCCATCCTGGTCATCTGGTCCTGTAGTCCTGTATCCTGGTCATCTGGTCCTGTAGTCCTGCTTCCTGGTCATCTGGTCCTGTAGTCCTGCATCCTGGTCATCTGGTCCTGTAGTCCTCCATCCTGGTCATCTGGTCCTGTAGTCCTGCATCCTGGTCATCTGGTCCTGTAGTCCTCCATCCTGGTCATCTGGTCCTGTAGTCCTCCATCCTGGTCATCTGGTCCTGTAGTCCTGCATCCTCGTTCTCCATGTGAGTACTGAGGACCTTAAATCATGAACAGCCAGCGACTCCTAACTCAAAAGAAGAGTAAAAGAATCGTGAGTCTCTGGTCAGTGAGACGTTCAGGAGACTTGTGTTAATGTGGAATTTAAATGTTGACTTACCTTTGTGTGGGATATCCATCTATAATTTAGGACAAAATAATACATAACACAATAACAATCATGCATTGTGAACTTACCTCTGGTATCAGCTTCTAGCATCATTGACTATCACTCAAAATGAAAACCAATAATAGAGCCATGTTCAAAAGCTCCGGTCGCTATGGGCGGGCCATAGGGGGCCTGGCCCGCCCCCCAAACTTGAGGTACAAGTGGGGGGGCAAAAAAATGACTTTAATTTGTATTTTATGTTATCATAGTAGCTAATTTTGTGTTGAGAAATACTAATGTTGCATTCTTTATCATTCAAACATTATATAAGAAAACATGTGAGGCCTTGGAGCGACGGTGTGCGTCGAGGCTAAGGGGCTGCTTCGTGCCATTACGCAGCACAGTTTTCTTTTCATTGAACACCTTGTGATGAAACTGTGTCACTTTTCGAGCCGCCTAACGGACTACTGAAGCCGAAGGTGTGGACTTGTTCACTGCGGTGGGCACAGAAAAGGAGTTTTCTGCACGGTGGGATCTCTGCGCTCCTCCAGCCACGGCCACCGAGGCTGTGTCGGTGACCGACCCGGGTCCAAGCAAGAGAAGACGCACAATTAACAAGAAGCTCCGCGGGAAGGTCTGTGTGTGTGTGTGTGTGTGTGTGTGTGTGTGTGTGTGTGTGTCTAATAGCAATGCATCCCTCTGTTGACTGCTTTAAAAAGGGACTAAAATGCAGTGGGTCTGTGGTACCAATGGCACTGGGAAGGCTGCCTGGGGCTTCATCAGTCCTGCCAGACACAAAGGTTTCACAGTCCTGCAGCCAACAGGCCGTCGGTCTTAATCCGAGTCGCTGTCTCCAGGCCACTTGAAGCATCTTCTGAAGCTGGGACCGGAAGTGGTGGACCCGAGGCCGGAAGTGGATGGTCTTGGCTCTTCATCGCTGTCCTCAGAGTGCCTCCGCCTCTTCCTACTTACCTTCCCTGTGCCGCGCTCTTCCTTCCCTGCTCCTCTTCGTGGACAAGCTGCAGCCTGAGGTGGCGGGAACAGACTCTTCTGACCTCTGAGGAACCGAGGGTCGACATGTCACACCAGAAGGGAGGGAGGAAGAAGGACTACGAGGACGTTCCTGGTCGGACCTGAAAATGTAAGCAATGGTGTAGTCCACAGTGTCCTGGTCCATGGTGTCTCTGAACAGCTCGTACGAGGAGGCGTATCCAGACTCGTCACGTCCCCGTCTGTATCCGAAGTCGTAAAGAATAGTGTCCTGGCTGTTAGTGACTTCGTCCTCAGGGTCATCCTCTTCCTCGTCCTCTTCTTCGTCAGAGATGGGGGGAATCAACTCACCTTCCTCTTCCTCATCCTCTTCTTCGTCAGAGATGGGGGGAATCAACTCACCTGCATCCACAGCAGTAGGCTCAACCTGACCTTCACCCACAAATACAACCTCACCTTCCTCTTCCTTGTCAGAGATGATGAAGACTGGGAGATTACCTTCGTCGTCATCGTCGATGATCCAGAGGACATCAGGGAGGCCGTCTCCTGCAGGACGTTCCACGACGTAGCTCGCACCGCCTGAGGGGGGAACGTTCAGATTAGAAGGATTTGTCATTGAGTTAAACGAAAGCAATAATTAATCATTCATTCATTAAATGAGAAATAACGACAGGGTATCTATAAACTCTAGGGCTGCTTCATGAACCTCCAACACACACGGGGCTCCGGCTTCAACAGGAATATGAACACACGTGTTTGAAAAAAAGATGGATATTTTTGACAATATTTACTATAAGTATATTCAGTGGATGACAAGTTTGACATACTGCAGATTAAAAATCAACATTTTTTGTGATCAAAAAATAAATATGATTGAAAATATGGAGCTGTTCATTTTTAGTTACGAACAGAGAAGACAACACAACAGCAATAATAATAAATATAATAATAATCGTAATCATTATAGCAATACAGATAACAAGATAACCACATTCATTATATTGTTAAGTATTATATGTGTTAAACCACCGTGTAGGGTTCAGTCTAAACAGCTTGTATCATGAGGTGAAGAACGCTTCATAACTGTTGGACGCGGAGAGGAAGCGCTTTTACGCACGACTTCTACTTCTCGATAGAAATGTGATCAGTCGGTCAGCGGATCAATGAACCGACTGTTGATCACTCGTGAGCTCTGGGCAAAGACATTTACTCTGCACCAAACACTCCTCGGTGTTCGTGTGGATAAAAGGATAGACGGTTTGCAATAAACAGCGTGAATGTGTTTCATATGCGTCATTACGCACAGGGAGACATGGCTCCGTTCATCCACAATGACCACAGTGAGCTCTCCGGTTTAAAACTCAATATTCTCCCGGTTTATGAGTTGCACGTCACTGCGCGTGGAGGAGATGACGGCGTCACCCTGGAAGCTGCACGCGCGCATGCACGCGCATACAGTAACTTACAGATCGCTCTCGTGTCCCCCGAAAACAAAACACCACAACAACGAGCAAAGCGCATATTTCACTGTTCAACAATAATCTGACGTCACATGATGAAGTCAAAGCTGCAGATGTTTGGACAATATGTCAACAATCCAAACTCAGCGTGGCCTCGCGCCCTGATTCGATTGCACCTGTACGTCCTGAAGGCCGTGACGTCAGGCCCAATAGTTCCATCGTTTCCATGGTGCACAAATAAAGCATTTTTTGGGGCATTTTATTAAATTCGGCCCCAGCGCCACCTTTTTCAGAAACCAAAACAACTGTTTTCAAACCACCACACTATCTATCAACACATCCACAGTCCCGACATAAGACATTCCGCGCGCCAAATAATCATGTTACACGGAGAAAACGTTGGGTGAAAGTCTGTTGAGTTTTTACAACAAGTCAAAAAGAAAGAAGAAGAAGAAGCTGTGATCGCCTTAAAATTCAAAAAGTAAAAAGTAACTCATTTACTGTGAATGTTTTAAAAGGACGAATCAACAAGAAAATTGCTAAAACAAGATAATAAAAACGAAATAAATGTTAAAAGTGGTCTTACCTCCAGCGTTGTCGTCCATCGCATGGCCCAGGGGGTCCTCCGGCAGTCGGGCCATTTCCAGCCTAGCTTTCCAACAGTCAGTTGATTGGTCGGGAGCTCGTTTCCAACAAAATCAGTAATCGGTAGATGATTTCCAGCTGCTTTAAACTTTTCACAGTTTGGTCTCAAAAGAGCGTGTAACTATGTCCAAGTCCAAGTGCAACGAGAAATCAAAACGTGTGCACCCCTTTTATATTCGGCCTCGGTAGGGTTCTGTTGCCATGGCATTGACTGACGTGCTTGCGTCTGATTGACCAGTCAGAGTCCTGCGTGCGTGATACGGTTCCGCTAACGTAACAATTCACGCCCATATTTAATTAGACGGTCATTGCCACAACGCACAATTAAGGTCTCCAGACGATCTATTGCGCAATGTTGCGCAAATTATACCCGCAGTTCCAACTAATGAAAACAAACGGAAGGCCTGGCTTCCATATCAATGACAGTAATCTAAAGAAATATTGGACTTACAAATAATGAAACAACCATTATGCATTTAATCCCTTTATATCGTGATGACACCGGCTGCGCGTGAAGGCAGACGCGCTGACGTAATGTTTTTTTTAACGGTGAAAGCCGACTCGTGAACAATCAATTAAACAATACTTTTAACACACACTCAACCCTTGCAAAGCCCAGCGTTCATAAATCCCCACCCTTAAACACAAAATCAAACAGTCCAAAAACAAATCAAGTCCAGAGTTCAAGCCTGAACTCCCGAAACAAAAGGAAATGTTTGCCTCACGGATTGTAGAGACGCCGCCGCGGGTATCCACTTGCGCAGCGCAATCCCTCCATGCACGCACGTAAGAAAAATGTCCTTATAATGCTTCACTCCAATGATCCCCCCCCCCCCCCCCCCCACACACACACACAAAAAAGTAATCCACAAAAAGCAGTTAGATCCAGACAGGGTCACGGTAATTATTTCAGCAGTAAGGCCTCAGACGTGCGCAGGTTCACCGTACCGGATTTCGGTCAACCATTTCCGCCGGGCCGAGCGCTTTCCCCCTCCCCATATGTCACCAAAAGAAACATACAGTAGTTTCCAGTAACTCCGTTTATTCACGAGCACAACACAGCATAGCTAACAGTGAGCTCGCTGCTTAAACATCCGGCTTCCCGTCACGTTCAACGTCATTACGTCCCGCCAATCACTGGCTATGGTAGCCTCATATGAACAAAGTTATCTCACAACATCTCCCCTTTTATAAGGAACAAATGAAATTGACTTCTTGCATCTGAACTGTAAATAAACAGTAACATGCATAACCAGTATCAGTTTCAATTTGACAGCATAAAACAACTTTTTTTCCCGTAACAATTCTTTTTCATAACAATAATCTCCCATTACCTCCCCTCAATTGAACACTGGACATCATCGGGTAGACTACCCTCAGTCCTGGGAAGGGATTATTCTGCCCTTATGAGATATGAGAGACAGATGAACCCCCCCTCAATGTGGTCCTCTTCTCGTCTGTGGTTCCTGTAAGAACAAACACTAACACAGATCCAATAAAGAGAACTTTAAAGCCAATGTCTCTATCAGTCTCTAAATCTGAGAGGCGGTTTGACCTCGCGGCCCCTAGAGGTCAGTCTCCGGGGAGTGGTGGACTGGAGAGGAGACTGTGGGGCGGGACCTGACGATGGCTGGCCCTGTGATGGCTCCTGTGGAGTCGCCACCGATGTAGCTGGGGAGCTGTCGTCCTGCTGTGACGGGACAGGAGCAGCACAGTGCTGTTGTTCCACTGGATTGGCTGTCTCAGGGACAGCCTGAAGATGTCGCCTGTTGTGACGAGTCACCGTGCCGTTGTCCATTTCCACCACATAGGATCTCGGCTCCTTAGACTTGCTGATGACTAGGTGTCTTCCAACCTTTGTCCCCGTTGAGGTTCACCCTGACATTTTGACCTGGGCGCAGCTCAGGGAGAGGACGAGCTGAATATCTGCGGTTGTAGAAGGTAGACGAGGTCCCAGTTGGCTGGCTGTGGCTGTAACGACTTCTCTAGGGCTGGTGCAGTGGTGCGGATTTGTCGTCCTGTCATCAGCTGAGCGGGGCTCGCTCCAGTCGTGGCGTTTGGTGTAGAGCGATAACACATTAAAGCTAGGCAGGGATCAGGCTGTTTGAGGATGTGTTTAGCTGTTTGAACAGCTCTCTCAGCGGCCCCGTTAGTTGTGAGAGGAGCGATTTCAATGTCTCTTGAAAAATAACAATAACTTAAAAAGTAACTCTGACCCTCCAGCTCACACAGATCAGCTGCGATCCTTTGCCAGGGGCCACTCGGTAGGGGAGTCACGACCAGTGGTTCACGTCTCTGTGGGGGTTTTTGCTCTGAACAGAAGTCGCATGATCTCACTTTCTGGGTGATCTGGGCCCCAATGCTGGGCCACCAGACTGTAAACCTGGCTCGCTCTCGACACTTGGTTAGTCCCTGGTGTCCTTCGTGCAGCTGGTTTAGAACATCGGATCTGAGGGATTACGATGCGATCATGGTACAGTACTAGACCATCTGATTCAGAAAGGTGAGCTCTGGCTGTGTGAAATACTCGCAGGGGTGAGAACTCTGCCATTCTCTGTGGCCAGCCTTTCTGATGAAAGAGATCACTTTTTGAAGTTCAGCATCACTCTGTGTGGCTCTGCGGATTTCCTCCAGCTTGGGTGACTTGAATGGCTTGCTAGCCACCATAGTGTTCACATATGCTCTGACCTGACTATCAGTGTCTGACTTGTGGTCTCCATCCAGGGGTTGCCTCGAGAGTGCATCAGCCACTGCCAGCTGTTTATCTGGGACGTGCTCCGCGATCAAACGGCATTAGGCGCATGAGCAGCCTCTGACACCTCAATGGGGTCTTGTCCAGGTCGTATGTGTTAATTAATGGCACCAGATGCTTATGGTCTGTTTGAAGACGGACCCTGCCCATCCCCTGGATGTAGCGGGCGACGGCTTGTAGCTCTCCCTCGTGGTCCTGTAGCAGGGAAGCGCCCAGGCCATAGCTGCTGGCATCTGCGCTGACCACGGTTGGCCGGCCTGCGTTGTAGTAACATAATGCTGGTGCGGCCACCAGCGTAGCTTTTGCTTTGTTAAATGTCTGCTCTTGAGGCTCACCCCAGTGCTTAGCGTCCCCTCCGTATCGCTGCCAGGTTAGCCCCTACTAAAAAAAACAGCTTAGACCAGCTTAGGCTGGTTGATGGTTTTAGCTGGTTGATGGTTTAAGCTGGTCTAAGCTGGTGGGTTTAGATGGTTTTAGCTGGTAAACTGGCTGGTTGATGGTTTTAGCTGGTCTTAGTGGTTTTAGCTGGTTGATGGTTTTAGATGGTCTTAGCTGGTAGAATAGGGTGGTGGATGGTTTTAGCTGGTTTAATAGGCTGGTTGGTGGTCTTAGCTGGTCTTAGTGGTTTTGATGGTTTTAGATGGTCTTAGCTGGTAGAATAGGGTGGTGGATGGTTTAAGCTGGTTCAATAGACTGGTTGATGGTTTTAGCTGGTCTTAGTGGTTAGCTGGTTGATGGTTTTAGATGGTCTAGCTGGTAGAATAGGGTGGTGGATGGTTTTAGCTGTTCCAATAGGCTGGTTGATGGTTTTAGCTGGTCTTAGTGGTTTTAGCTGGTTGATGTTTTTACATGGTCTTAGCTGGTTGATGGTGGAGAAGCTGTTTGAATAGGCTGGTTGATGGTTTTAGACGGTTTTCAATGTACACTTATGAGCAGGAACTAAATTATGTGTGCATGGTTGGGGGTGGGGGATGAGAGTCAGTTAGTGTGTTGTGTTTAAATTGATACGTGCAATGTGACATATTGCTGTAGCAAACATGCAAACGTAAACATTTTTAGGTGAGCCTTGTTTTAGGTGGTTGATTTGGCTTTTTCTCTGGAGCCCGTTCACTGCAGTACAAAGCTGAGCGTCTGGAGCGGCTCTCTACTTCTCCAAACTCTGCGCTGATCGGTGATTATGGCAGGGAACAGATCGACTATAGATATGTACTTTATGTAACCCACATGATTACTGAACCAATTTATGTGATTTGAATTTAGTACCTTAGCCCGTGCTCAGTGTCATGACTGAACGTGACCTCACTCTGAGCTGAGCGTGATCTCCGTCTGTGCCGAGCGCCATCTAACTCAGAGCCGAGCTACGAGCAACGTAAACGAGCTGACGAAGCGGGATATGTAACATGATGAAAACCACGTAAATTAATGATTAATCCTCGGGCAGTATCTTGATACATCTTCTGTTTATTAAGGGAACATCGCGTGAGTGTGCCTGAGAGAGAGAGGAGCCAGTTTCACCTTGTTAAGCCTCTGTGAAAACTCCGGTAAGAACCAAGCTAAATCCAAAGGGGCTAGGCCTTGAGCTTAGCTGTTGATATTAGCATGATGTGAGAAAAATCCTTTCATTGAAGTATGTTCATAAAACCAGTCGAAGTCCTTGATATGTTTCCTAGTGTTTTAAACGCACCGTGGAACCTGCTGTATCATTGTGAACTTGGAAAAGTAACTGAAAAGATTGCTAGCTGAGCTAGCGCGAAGCTAATGCTAATCGCGGCTAGCGCCGCTAAGCTAACTCAGGTATTACTTGTAATGGGAATGCTAATGCTGTAACTGATTAAGCTAAATTGCCACTACTGGAGCATATAGGATAGAAAGAGATGGCATATGATGCATATTTGTGTTGATGTCAGTTGTGATCGAAAAGGTGCTTTTGATTAAAGTAATGTGCATAATGGTTTTACTGCACTAAAGTTGTTAAATATTCATGTTGGTTAAAAAGAATAATTTTATACTGTTAATAGGGGTAAAAGAGTTAAATACATATATATATATATATATAATCTATGGTTAAAGATATGTCTCACTTACAATGCTTTGAATGCTGTATATCCTGCATCTGGGTATAGATATGGAAGATATAGAGTGAAAAAGTGTGAAAAGTGGAAGTAAAAAGGTGTCATGATTTGAATAGAGAGTAATGGTTATTGTTCTGCACTCTATGTGGTTTTTCGTTTTGCTGGATTAGGACTTGATTCAGATTCCGAACTGAGGAGGTTCGGTGGCGACCCAGAAAGGACGAGCGACTCAGACGGAACGGTGCACGGTCTGGCCAACTTTATTATTTTTGAACTTTTCGAAAGAGCTCTATTTTTTATTTTGTGTGTCTTTTATTTTCATACACTGCAAAGTATTACTTACCTGTGGCAATGAACTGTCAACTGTGAAGTTCATGCTATTGTGTTTGAATAACTATTACCAGCTAGTGCTGGGCGGTATACCGGTTCATACCGGTGTTTTTTTTTTTTCATGATATGAATTTTTCATATACCCCAATACCGGTGAGTGTGTAGCGTAGGAACGTTGGGAACGCAGAGCGGCGGAACGTTGCGCCGCCGGACATTGTTTGAGAGGGGGCTGTTTAGCAGCTGCGCCAAACAAGCAGCATGTGAGAGCACAGACGTCGTTGAGCGGTGAAAAATGGATAAACACGGCGAAAGTTCGGAAACTGAAGTTTCAGAACGAGCAAACAATGCGGTAGAAGAACTTGTGCCGAAAAGAGGAGCCGTGTCTGTCGTTTGGCGATTCTTCGGCTTTAAAAAATCCGACGTCGGACAAACGACAATAGTCTGTAAATGCTGTCGGGCTAAAGTTGTAGCCGCAGGAGGCAACACAAGCAATTTGCTTCATCACCTCAGCCACAAGCATGTCCTGGTATATCAAGAATGCATGAAATTACGATCTGCGTCCTCCGCGTCTGCAGGTAAAGTTGGCACTGCGGTAGAAAAGAGTCAAATGTCACTCAAAGACGCGTTTGCTAGGGGGACTGCCTACGAAAACAAAAGCAAACGGTGGAACGACATTACAAACGCCATCACCATCCACATAGCCAAAGACATGGTACCACTTAGTACTGTTGAGAAAGAAGGCTTCAAGGACATGATTAAAATACTGGATCCCAGATATGTTTTACCAAGTCGAAAATACTTCAGCCAAACAGCAATCCCCAACTTGTACCAAAAGCACAGAGCCAAGCTAGAAGCAGACGTGGCTACAGTTCCCCACTTCTCAGCAACGACTGATTTGTGGTCTAGTCGCAGCATGGAACCATACCTAAGCCTGACTGTTCATTTTATAAGTGAGGACTGGGTGTTGCGTAGTCATTGTCTGCAAACAAGCTATTTCCCCGATGACCACACCGGCGAGTTACTCGCAGCAGGCTTGCAAGAGGCACTTGATTCCTGGGGGCTTTCTGAGCAGAGACTTGTGGCCATAACAACAGACAGTGGAGCCAACATCATTAAGGCTGTCGAGCTGAATAACTGGACAAGACTCCAATGCTTCGGTCACAGGCTTCACCTAGCCATTGGTAAGCAGTAGTTATTATATTATTATGACTTGTCATGATTTGATATTTATCTTCAATTTACCATGTGTGGGTTTATTGGAATAATTTGTGTGTGGTGGTATTTTGGGGCTATATATTAATTAATCTGTACTAATTAATTTAACATTAGTATTAGCAAACTTACATTCTTTCTTTGTTGTTTTTACAGAGAGAGGTGTGAAAGATGACCGCATACAACGCGCAGTTGGAGTCTGCAAAAAAATTGTCGCAGCCTTTTCATATTCTTGGAAGAAAAGGAGGGACCTGGCCATGGCTCAGGATGAGCTGGGTCTTCCAAAGCACATGCTCACAACTGAGACGCCCACCAGGTGGGGATCACGTCAGATGATGATACAAAGAGTACTTGAGCAGGAGAGAGCCATCAGTCAGGTTCTAAAAGCTGACAGAAAATCAAGGCACTTGGTCATCAGTTGGCAAGATATGGATGTCCTGGAGGCTGTCAACAAGGTGTGTGGATGTTTTTTCTTTTATTATGTGCTCTCTTTTTTTCTATTCCTTTTCTAATCTGCAATGGATGCACTTTAATTTCATTGTTATGGAAATAAATAACAATAATAAATCTCTCTCTGTCTCTCTCTGTCTGTCTGTCAGGTGTTGAGCCCACTCCAGGACTTCACTGATGCCTTGTCTGGAGAGCAGTACGTCAGCGTGTCCTACGTCAAGCCAGTACTTCATCTGTTCAACACCAGCATTCTTGCTGAGGAAGACAACAATACTGAACTGACCAAGGATGTGAAGAGAAAGATTCTAGCCTACTTGAACGAGAAATACTCCGGTCACAGATGACCTGCTAGATATCGCATCTTTCCTTGATCCACGATTCAGAACCACCTACACGACGAAAGAAAAGGTGGAACATGTCATTTCTAGAGCAGTCGAAGAAATTAAGTCACTAAAGGATCAACAGCAAGACCCTCTCTCAGGGCCTTCTGGTGTAGCAGCAGCAGGGCCTTCTGGTGCAGCAGCAGCAGGGCCTTCTGGTGCAGCAGCAGCAGGGCCTGTTGCTCCACCTGAGGAAAAAAGAAAAAAGACCTTGTCCAGCTTTTTCAAAAAGCAGAGCACCCGCAGCATGGGCTGCAGCGGAGAAACGCTTTCCGACGAGGAAAGCATCAAGATGGAGCTGAGAGCCTACTTGCAGACCACAGAGGTTGAGAGTGATGCAGACCCTTTGGAGTGGTGGAGATGCCATCAGGCAATTTTCCCCCGTGTTGCAAAACTAGCTCAACGGTATTTATGCATACCTGCCACCAGTGCTCCATCTGAAAGAGTGTTCAGCACTGGGGGCAATATTGTCACGTGCCACAGAGCTGCACTTAAACCAGATACTGTGGACCGTCTGGTGTTCCTTGCTCAAAATTTGTAATAGCTGAGATGCCAAATTTATGGAGCTTGTCCATAAAGTTGAAATGTGTGAATATTGTTTCTATGCTACAGGATAATCCTGCAAGCCAAGTTGCACTTTTTTTTTATACTTACCGTGTCTGGGCTTGAGCAATAGTATTACTAATGCAAGTTGCATACTTGAAAAGTTTTAGTTTACTAGTTATTTGTTTAAATGTGTGTACCAGTATACCTCATCTTGAAGCAAAGTCCATTTGGATGCAAGTTGCCTTAGTGAAAGTTTAGTTGTTTAAGTCTTCAAGTTAAACATTTATATTTTTAATACTTGAATACTACCTGGTTGGGCTTGAAGCAATATATTAATGCAAGCTGCACACCCTTTCTATTTATTTGTTTCAATATTATTTATGGATGTTGCTTTGATTTATGTTCAGTGGATAAAGAAGTCTTCATTTTGTATTTACAGGAGACGTATTGTTTACATTGTGTAGCCAGTTGGTTCACAAAAGATTTTTTCACGTTGCAAAACTTCCACAATAAAGGGTTCTGTATTTTGACTGCAACAGTCATGCATTCTGATTCCTTCACATCATTAATACTAGTGTGGACATTAATGTTTTTCTACAATATTCACTCCTCATGACAGTAAAGTATGTCATTCCAAGCCAATTTACTGCAATAATTATTCTCTAAATTATTAGAAAATTAGGTTAACACCCAGTCGTGCTTGAAAAAAAAAATACCGTCAAATACCGTGAAACCGATATAATTTTGAAAAATACCGTGATATCAATTTTTGGTCATACCGCCCAGCACTATTACCAGCTCTGCGTATCTAGAGAGATTGTAGGTGTCATAGTGTGTTCTTTCGATCAGGCTAAAGGCGCTACATTTATATGACCCCACTTCAAAAAACCCGAACCAGCCAAGACAGGCTGACCAAGCAAGGCCAGCTAAGACCAGCTTGACCAGCTAAGACCAGCTGACCAAAACCTAGCTAAAACCATCAAACCAGCTAAAACCAGCTTGACCAGCTGACCAGCTAAGACCAGCTGACCAAAACCTAGCTAAAACCAGCGTGACCAGCTAAGACCAGCTGACCAGCTAAAAACCAGCTTGACCAGCTGACCAGCTAAGACCAGCTGACCAAAACCTAGCTAAAACCAGCGTGACCAGCTAAGACCAGCTGACCAGCTAAAACCAGCTGATGAAAACCTAGCTAAAACCAGCTTGTAACGCTGAGGGCCCTAGTTTCGTGGCGCAGCGCAGGGCGGCGCAGGGTGGCGGAGCCGGCGCAATGCAAGTTTCGACCCGCGCAGCCTTGCGCACCGTCAGTTTGGCAGTTTGGTGGCTCGCCTGCGCCAAGATGGGTGTGGCGGCGCAGCAGGGGGAGGCGTCACACATTCAGCTTGGCGTAGCGGAAGTTTCGTGGCAAAAAGCCTCGCTGAGACTGCGCTGAAAGCTCGCCAGCTCCAACCCGGTCTACTTTCGGCGCAAGGCGCAAGGTGTAAATGAAGTCCATTCATTCAATGCGAATCACAGCTGGCGGATCGGAAGTTTGGCTGACGGCGCGCAGTCCGCACACGTCACCAAGACCTCACAGGCAGGTTTCCACAGTTCCAGGCACATTTAAATGCAATAAACAATCACAACAAACACTATTTAATGCAACTAATTGAATCAACACGTGAATGTATATCTATATAGATTGTCCCGTCACATCTGACGTCAGATCAAAGGCGGATGGCACGCGTAACGGAAACTCAGCCTCTCGGACCAAAACATCTCCCTCTCTCTCTCCTGTTTTTTATAATATCGGCATTGTTATTATTATGATACGCGCGCACAGCGCGTGATGCGCGTGGTGGGAGCAGCGGCGCTGCTTCTGTCATCGGGTTGTCAAGTGACGGAACTTGCACTGAACCTCCCCTAACGCATTAAAGGAGAGGAGAGGAGCTCATTTGATTGGTGAAGATCTGAATCGGCTGTATTAATCCCAGTCCACGCCTCGTCTCCTCCTCGTCTCCCACTCACGCCTTCTTCTCCTCCCTCTTTCCCACTTGCGCCGGTGGGCGAGACGGGAGGTGTGCCTGCGCGAGCCTGCGCGGTGCACGAAACTTGCAAAATCCAGGTGGACACACCCCGTCGGCGTGGCGCAGGTGCGCTGAAAGCTGACTGCGCCTGGTCTACGAAACTAGGGCCCTGAGAGTAAAGGGTCATTCCGTGTCATTTCATCAAATGCCTCCCACCTGACCATCTCAGAATGTCCTGAAAAAATTCAAGTACAAAGACACACTTGTTAATAGGACAAATCCAAAATATTAGGTCTCTACTTTCAATAGTTTTCTCATGAAACATCATTCAATGAAGGGTAGTTTAGACGGTTTTTGGCATCATGCTCTGAAAAGCCATTTTTAAACGGCAATATCTAGAAAACTATCTCACCTGTGGCCTTCAAAATTTCTACAGTGTATATCTGTTACTGATAGCCTCCAGACATCGAATATCAGGGGTGTAGCTCAATGATAACCTAGTATGGTAGGTACTTAAAAAGGGGCTTGTTGAAATAAAGTAGTACATTTGAAGAGTGGCTGAGCTCCCATTTTTGCAGATAAAAGACTTCTATCACTTCTGCCTCTATCTCTGGTGTTAGCTTAAACATTCTACAAAATATGGTTTCTCTCAGATGATTAGTTTCACAGATATTAAGGCTCAAAAATGGAAGTAAACACATCTTTGCCCAACTTCAGAGTCATATTCTAAAAAACTGACAACACGTATCAGGTCCAAACTTACTTTTTTTTAAAGATCATATTCTTGTTAAAATCATATAAAAAAATCGGGAGGGTGTTTTGCCTCAATTTGTCGCAGTGATTTTTTAAAATCCTGATATTGGTGGGGTTTTTGTGGCTGGTTTTGGTACTGCATGTCCTAACGGCCTACTTGTAAACATCACAGGAGGGCAATTCAATTGTGCTTTTTATCATTTACCAAAGACTTACATGTGACTAAATGCTACTGATAAATTTAGCCTCACGAAAACATTAAAATGGATCACAGTTGTAGTTACAGAGGCAATACGTCCTTGAATGTGAGTTAAACATGGTGAAAGCAGCTTTTAAGGTCTTAAACCATGAACAAACATAGCAAAATAATGAAGACTGTACATTTTGTCATACTTCAAGTACATACATTACACAACCAAATCAATTAATAATCTTAATTTGAGCATAAATATTTTACATTACAGTACAAAAGTCTCCAAAGTGCGATATTGAATAACAGTTTGTCTCTATGCTCACTATGAGGGATCACACATTTTTCATCTTTTAGATCCAATTCCTTAGTCACATTCATTAATTTGGCAGTGACTTTACAAATAGTCTAATGTACATCTCTGCTCTATTGTGCTCATCTTTTTTGATGGCATACATGCACCCAGTTTCTGTAGAGGGAACTTCTATCCTTGCAATTCTATGCTGCAGTGGGACATTGCACATGTCTTCTATTCTTGGCCAGTAGAAACTCTTGGCAGGGCCATGTGGGTGCATGAACTGAACCAGTACATCTTCATCTGAAACATCTCTGATACTTCCTATCCACCATTTCTGATCATACACACAACTCACATATTGTCTCATAGTGAGCACAGAGACAAACTGTTATTCAATATCAAACTTTGGAGACTTTTCTACTGTAATGTAAAATCGTTATGCTCAAATTAAGATTATTATTTGATTTGGTTGTGTAATTTATATACTTAAAGTATGACAAAATGTACAGTCTTCAATTCATTTGTTCATGGTTTAAGACATTAAAAGCTGCTTTCAGCATGTTCAACTCACATCCAAGGACTTATTGCCTCTATAACTACAACTGTGCTACAATTTAATGTTTTCATAAGGCAAAATTTATCAGTAGTATTTAGTCACATATAAGTCTTTGGTAAATGGTAAAAAAAACACAATTGAAATGCCCTGCTGTGATGTTTACTTGTAGGATATTAAGACATGCAGTACCAAAAACGGCCACAAAAACCCCACCAATATCAGGATTTAAAAAAATCACTGCGACAAATTGAGGCAAAACACCCTCCTGATTTTTTAATATGATTTTAACAAGAATATGATCTTTCAAAAAAAGTAAGTTTGGACCTGATACGTGTTGTCAGTTTTTTTGAATATGACTCTGAAGTTGGGCAAAGATGTGTTAACTTCCATTTTTGAGCCTTAATATCTGTGAAACTAATCATCTGAGAGAAACCATATTTTGTAGAATGTTTAAGCTAACACCAGAGATAGAGGCAGAAGTGATAGAAGTCTTTTATCTGCAAAAATGGGAGCTCAGTCACTCTTCAAATGTACTACTTTATTTCAACAAGCCACATTTTAAGTACCTACCATACTAGGTTATCATTGAGCTACACCCCTGATATTCGATGTCTGGAGGCTATCAGTAACAGATATACACTGTAGAAATTTTGAAGGCCACAGGTGAGATAAATTTCCAGATATTGCTGTTTAAAAATGGCTTTTCAGAGCATGATGCCAAAAACCGTCTAAACTACCCTTCATTCAATGATGTTTCATGTGAAAACTATTGAGAGTAGAGACTTAATATTTTGGATTTTTCCTAGTAACAAGTGTATCTTTGTACTCAAATTTTTTCAGGACATTGTGAGATGGTCAGGTGGGAAGATTTTCAGAAATTTGATGAAATGACACGGAATGACCCTAAAAGTAACACTCCTAACTTCCAAGACTGACGGAGAGTCATTCTGTGGTTGATGTGTGTGAACTCTGAGTAGCTGCCAGAGGTAAATACATGTGTTTTAATGTATTTGGTGCTGATGTTTGATTGGAAGGTGTAAAAGACGTGCTGAATTGCTAATCGCTGCTAGCCTTTAGCTTAGCGTGCTCATAGACTTTCATACTGTTAATTCCACATTGCAGCTAGCAATTGCGCATTTGTTAAATACTGTGGGCTTTTCGCCGTGAATTAGCCTGTAGCACAATTACTAAGATGGATTATGGGATTCAGGACCGGACATTTGCCGTTAGAGGGAGAGAGTGAGGACCAGGAGAGCCCTGGGCCCGGTTTCCCGAAGCCTTCTTAAAGCCTTCTTAACGCTACGTCATTCGTAACCCCTACTTAGAGTTCCTACTTAACATTTCGCGTGTTTCCCGAAACGTTCTATGCTACGAATCTCTTTCGTACGTCATACGTTGGTAAGAGTGGTCTGGAGCACTCTTAGAGCCTTCTTAGCTCTACCGTAGCGATGTTTCAGCTCCTGACGCTAGTCGCCGCCACTGTACAGTAATCCAGAAATCCCCGCTGCGCATGGAACTGCACATTGCCAGTGTAGTGTTTCACCAGTGGTTTTAAGTCATTCATGTAGAAAACAAAAATAAAATGCGCATGCATTTCATCACAAGGCTAAGCTTTACCTCAACCTCAGAAGTAGCTGAACCAAAGACGTCGCCGTCTCGGAGCCGTTGGTATACATAATTTCATAAGGATCAACTTCAATCCATGGATATATTGACCGACGCGGCTATATTGCATAAGTTTCGACTACAACGGCAACAAATATGCATGTAATTAAGGATGTAATTGGCTCAATCTCCTCCGCTGTTTCTATATTTATTATATCTTTTTTTTAAATCAGTATAGGCTATGGTAGTATGTTCAACCATGGTTAATAAATGTTTTATTCGCAAACACTGCAATAGCCTACATTTTATAATATAGTGCTGTCATGCACATGTGCATGAAATGGAAAATCGAACTCTGAGCAATCGATTTCAGCACTTTCTTTCTGGACAGCGCCGTGTACGTACGACGTAAGAAGACTCCTAAGAGACCGTTCGGGAACCACGACTATAGAGGTAAACAACTTTGGTAAGTCATAACGTAGGAGTCTTCGTAGCGCGCTAAGAGTGGATGTTATCGGGAAACCGGGCCCTGGACCGTTGGAGAGAGACTGTAGCTGCTGTACTTGAACACGGTTCGCCGCCGCGTGTGCCGCTGCAACTTCCCCCATTCCCCAATCTTCATCTCTGACTGTTGTGGACTTGTGAGTACACTTCTAACTGTGCACGTGCTTTTTGTTTATGCTGGCTAAACCCAGTGAACTGGCCCTTTTGTTTCTGGCCTCAACGCTCACAAGCATCGACCGGGCCCACAACGTTTTCATTTATTTACATTTAATATCCGGTGTGAATGTGTGCGAGAGTGAGGGCTGTGGACATTTCAGTAATTCTGATTTTACCTGTTTTCTGTGTATTCTTCACGGGTCATTTGTCAACCTACCAGAGCATATTGTGAAAGAGTTTTGAACACTGTTATTATTGCATATTTAAAGGTCAACAGTGAACCAGTTAACTAATTTCCGAAGACTTTGTAATAAATAAGACTGGTTGTTTCAACTAAATCCTGTGTTGTAATTGCAAAGGTGATACTTTCTATATATTAAGTGATATAACGGGTTAACATGAACTTTATTTTCAAGGGGAAGTACCAAATTTTGTGTTTACTTCTAACCAGTTATTGGAGGCACCGCCAAGTTATTTTATATCACTAACCCAGTTATCACAGGTACAAAGCGCCATCTTAAGATGAACTCAGGCCCCGTCCCATTGTACTACAACACCCTAATTGTTTAGCAATTAATATTTACTAGCTACATGGGACTGGGGTTACATGCATAATATCCTCATTTATCTCAGCCAGTAAAAGGTGACATTATGGCAATCTTAACGTTATTACAGTAGTTTCACTTTATTTAGCTTAATTTGAACTTTTAAAATAAACACAACATTCTATCTGTGAATCTGAATTATGCATAATTACAAAGAACTATACAAGGTTCATTTTCTGCCCGATGATCCGAAACAGGACTTTTTTCATGAGGTTTTTTTCAGCATACAAATAGTTAACAATAGAAAACTCACATTACAATATACCATGAAAATGTCACAGTATAGGTACTATGCCATCAAATGTCATACTGCCATAGTATCCTATGCCATAAAAAAATCATATTAAAAGTCCAACTACAGTATATGGCAAATAATGATTGAATGTCATGTTTAACTAACTGAACAGAATGCCATAAACATGGCAGTGTATAGTAGCCTATGCTATAAATATATCATAGTATGGTATGCTATACACATTTCATAATGTAGGGTGTCATAAAAAAAATCATAGGTAACCCCAATTCATGGTATATTATCTTAGAAAAAGTCAGTAGATGGCCATACAAAATGTAAAAGTATGCTACACCAATGTCACTATTGTCAGGGGGGGAAACATCATAGTAGTAGTATATTTTGTGCTGAAAGTTAATAGCATATAGTCGTCATAATAATTTATGATAAAAAAAAAACATCATGGTATGGTATGTCATAACAAGTTACACTTCATGTAACTTGAAATAGTACAAAATGTTTTAAAAATTGTATAAAAAGTAAACTATACAATAAAAAATGCACAATATTGCATGCTTTCAAATGGCCCACTGTATTGTGTATACCATGTAAGAGTCATAATACAGCATGCCAGGAAAATGGCATATAATAATAAGTTGTTAAAAAGTCACAGTATAGTATGCCATAAATGTCATCAATGGCATAAAATCTCTCCCACTATAGCACGCCAAAGTGTATGAAAAAGAGTCTACCATAAAAATGTAACATTATAGTGTGCCATAAAAAGTATCATGAAAAAGTCAAAGTAAAATATATCATGAAAATGCAAAAGTATAGTATGTCATACACATGTCATATTAAGAATAAGTAGAACATTTCATTATAAAGTCGGAGAATAGTATACCAAAAATAATTACGTAGTAAAGTAAAACATTTTTATAGTTTAGTTTGTCATGGAAAAAGTTTATAAAAAGTCCTAGTTAAGCATGTCATAAAATATGTCATTGAATAGTATGCCATGAAATGTCACAGTACAATATGTCAAAAATGCTATGACTTATATGTCAATAAGTCATAGCATATTTAATTAATTTAATTTAATTATTAATCATCGAATCATATGCCAAATGCCCTAAAATGTTATAGTGTTATAGTGTTGTATGTATATAAAAAATGTCATAGTCTAGTAGGCTACGCAATACAAATATCTTAAAAGATAATCTAATAATGTCTTAAAAATGCATAGAAAAACATGACATAAAATATGTTATAAAGCATTATAGTATGAGGGATAAAAGTATCACAGTATAGTATACCACAAAAAGTCCTAGTATATATCAAATATTATGCTATACAAATATGCCATAGAAAATTAAAAACAATAGTCATATGGTGTATGATAAGTATGATTAAAAAGTCATAATTTTGTCTGCTATTAAAAAGTAGCATGATATTCATAGAATAATATGAAAAAAAAAGATCATAATATAGTGTACCATACGAATAATAGGTCCTGGTATAGTATGCCATGAAAATTCATAGTATGCTATGCCAAAATGTTAAAAGTTATAGTATAGAATGTCATAAAAAAGCATTAAAGGTTCTCTTATTGTATGCTATAAGAAATCATTGTAAAGTATGCCTTCAAAAAAGTCACAGTATAGTGTATCATAAAAAGTAATCAACAGTCATTCTATAGTATGCAATAAAAAAAAGTCATGCTATAATATACCATTCATAAGTGGTGGAGCAGCATGTCGTAGGATAGCGGGCTGTAATTCTCAAGCCTGCGTTTTCCTGTTGAAAGACAAATTCATCATTCTGGACTAATTCCAGCCATAAAAGGGAGGCCATAACCACAACAGGAATAGCCGTAGTATAGTATCATAAAAATGCAAAAATAGTTTGACATAAATAATCATGGTATAATATTCCAATACAAATTTCAAGAAAAAGGCAAAGAACAATATGCAACAAAATGCCATAAAAGAGTATGTCATGGAATGATATGCCATAAGAAGTTACAGTGGTAAAATGCCATCATCTAGAATGTTATAAGAAATGTCATAATTTAGTGAGTAAGACTGATATTAGTATTATAAAAATAACTTGGAGAGTATTCATTAAAAAGTAATTGTGTGGTGTGCCATAAAATAGACATTCTATAGAATACCATAAAGAATGTCATAGAACAATATGTCATTAGAAATGTCTAATATTGTATAAATAGCACGTTGTAAAATGTAATCGTATAGTATGCTAAAACAATTGTATGGAAATGTCATATAATATATAGTATAAAAATAGTTTAGTAAACCATACATAGGTATAACATAGAATGCCATTAAAAAAGCAGAGAAAATATTGTAAGAGGTAATATTGTTTGAGCATACTGTGTGATAAAAAAAAGTAATAGAATAAACCATAAAAAAAGTCAGTCTATTATACTATCATGACTGCTTTAAATCTAAAGTGTCCTGAGATAAATGTTATTTTGACATACGTATGCCGTACAAAAAAAATGCTTTAAAATGTCATATTATTATAATAAATTCTGCCTTAAAAAATATCACTGCATAGTATGTAATTAAAATGGCATAATGCTTAGTGTATCATTGCTCACTTCTCAAGTGATGCAGACTCTTTACTGCCAGAAATCTTTCTTCATAATATTATTGAAGCAAAGTATTTGTGTATGTGGTCTGGAGGGGAACTTCGTCTCAATCGGCGTTTGTGACTCATTTTCAGATGTAGATCTCAGCTTTTTCTGAGAGCTAATCTCTTAACATTTGGCTTTCAATCATGCAATCTGAATGGAATGTTTTAGATTATGTCAGTTTTCTAAAAAGAAATAATATAAATTCAGTTTGTATATACAGTATATATATATATATATTTCAAGCTATGAAACTATGACTGCACTGTAATGAACTGTGCTCTCCTACACTCACACAACTGTGCAGAAACAATCTGTCAAGTTGCAAACAGCTAAATGTTCATCCTGCGAAAAGGAAAAAGGAAATGTAAATTATGATGACTTATTTAACGAGATTAGCATGGCAGCAGCACAAGTATGATTTCAAACACCCCTCCCAACTAAAAGCTATAGCACACACACACACACACACACACACACACACACACATATACAAGTGCACACAAAGGAGTGTGTGACAAAGTTGCCGGCGCCCCTCACAGGGTGACGCTACAGTTGAATTGGGAATTACAATTAGATTTATGATGTGGCTGCATATGGCTGAGTCCTCTGTTTCTCTCTGAATCGCTGGGACCGGCTGCAGCGAGTACCGGCGCCGTGGCGTGTACACCACAGCACAGCCGAAATGTGTGGTGTTACCTAACACACACACACACACACACACACACACACACACACACACACACATGCATGCTCAGTGGAACAATAGGCCACATTTTACTGTAATGGTCCACCAAAATATGAAGTGACTTTGGAAACAGAAAGCCTTGTGTTGGAAATTATTAGATGACTGGAAAGCAAAAGCACTCTTTAGAGTAATGGAAATCTAAATTCATGCAGCGCTACCTGTAACTGGTGCACACACAAGCACAATAGGTACACAAGCACAACATTTTTATTTTTTAAAGAGAATGAGACTCTTATCTCTCCACAAAAGTCAAAGAGAGTGAAAAAGCAATGATGACATGACAGATTTGTAAGGAAAATCTCAAGTTTTTACTTTTTATTTATTTATTTATTTTTTTGATTGTCTTTCTCACCAAGTTGTACTGACACTTTTTAGAGCCAAAGCTGGCTAATAAATACAATGAAATGTTAAAACGCACAATTGAATTTCAAATACAATACTCATCACAAAATGCATGTGACCAGGAAATGTGTGTCCTGCTTCTGCAGGTCACAACTGACAAGAGCATGAGGTTTTTTAAAGATATCAGAGGCAATGTGACACCCTCTAGAGCTGCAGCAACAAAAACTTGCTTCAATAAATGAAATGCTTCTAAAGAAATGGCAGTTTACTTGTGCCCGGCATGTACGAGGCTTCCTACAGAGTCCAAACATGTGACTTTTGACTGTTCTAATTTATCATGTTGAAAATCAAACAATAACTTCACATTAGTCAATACTAAAAAAAACAACAACAAAAAACAAAAAAAAACATAGAATTTATATCCAGTGCTTAGGATGCGTATGACAGAAATGTCTATGCATGAGGCTTTTTTTTTTTTACTGTGATGCAAGCAAAATCCAATGTTCAGTCCCAGCTTGTGAAGCTTTCCCAAGTCCTAACGGCCAAATATGGTCAGAAATATGGAGTAATGAAGACGTGTGAAATGAGCAGCCGGAAACCACCCCGAGGCCACAGGTGCTGAACATGTTCAACATGCAGAGTGTGGTGAAAAGAGACAAAGAAACAAAAGATGTGTCTACAGAGAAGGAGTCTCGGTTCAGACTGTGGAAAGACTCTGCTCGGACTCTTGTGTTTGACTGACAAGCTGCTTGTGAGCTATGCACCTTTTTTCTCTTCCTCCATTCTCTTCTTAATAATTCATAGTCTTCAAAATAAACATGCACTGTAGAAAAAGGTTCCCCCTTTTGAAATGGCAGACCTCTTTAAACCCATTTTTTGCAACTACATAATTTCTTTTTTTTTAAAACACAAGTTTGGTGTATGTTTCCCCACGTGATGCTGAGAAGACATTTACAAATATTAACAGGCTAATAAAAAATAGTAACAATTTGTACAGGTTTGTATCAATTCAAAACACAATTGAAAATACAGTGAAGGGATCCAGAATATTAGAAACTTTTATTATTCTACAGTAGGGTAATTGTCATCCTTATTTCTATCATGCTGAATGAACACCAACTCTTAAAGTGTCTATTTAGAAATGAAGCCAAAACAATCCCCGTACCTTTGGCCAGATTTAAAGGGACAGACTCAAATAGTAAATGTCAGCATTTGGTTACGCTGTACTGCAATTACAGCACAATGTGCTAAGTGTTTGGCCTCGAGGAACTATGGGCAATGTGGTTCATGAAAGCACCAATGCAGTGGAATTGAAGAACAGACTCTCAGCTGGAGGGGTTGCCAGAGATTGAAGTGTGTGTGTGTGTGTGTGTCTGAGCGAGCGTGATGAAAACACATCCTCCCTGAGCTCTGTGATTGGGCGAGGAGGGGAGCCAGCAGTTACCGAGTAGGAACTGGAAAAAAGCTGATTGTATAAGACTTTTTTGCAGCATTGGAAGTTAAGACTACAACATCCCGTGTGAATGTGAATGTAGGTTTGGCACATTTGAAGTAAATCTGTACAATGCCTGGGCGCTTACTTACGTATTTTAATAATAATAACAATAATAATAATAATAATAATAATAATAATAATAATAATAATAATGTGGTATAAGGGATTTTGCTCCCTTTATTTCATTGACAGTCTTAAAAGTCCTACCACTCTTTTTGTATGAAAACAAACAAAACAAAAAAAACACATTCACAAGCTGGCACATCATACCTGAGCTGGGATATAAAAAAAAAAAAACTAACAGTAATGTAATGTAAGCAGTTTGTCAGAAAACAAGATGCACTGTATTCGTAAGAAACAAAAGTAAGACTATAAGATTACAATAGCTAGGATTTATATTAAAACTTTTCAAATTTCAAGTTCTGACAGTCAGAGTTTGTACAGGCAGTGACCTGTCAGAAACAATGAGGAAACAAAAACACAAAAAGTAAATACATAATGATAAAAACAAAATCACTCCTTAAACATTTAAGACCAAATAGCTGTTGAAGACCATTTTCCTGATGCTTCGCAATCCATGCATGTTCTTTACAAACCACACAGTCATGTGTTCGTCGCTCATTTGTCCTCTCTCTCTCTCTCTCTCTCTCTCTCTCTCTCTCTCTCTCTCTCTCTCTCTCTCTCTCTAACTCTTTTTTCGCTCCTGTTAAGATTGTCAAAGTGTAGGAAACTGAAGGTAATTGTCAGTTGAATGTCTAAATGTCTGTTCGGTTTGTTTTCTCGGGTGACATTTTTTCCATCCGCCCGCTTCTTCAAATGGACATCCAAGATATCGTCCAAGAACCTTCCGAGCACGTCTGCTGAGTGTGAATCCTGTCCGGGCACGCTCAGTTCACGGCCGACAGCGCCTGAAAGTTTGCCTGAAGGTCTCTATAATAAACTGTGTTTTTTAAAAAGTGTCTCTGAGTATAATGGAGTTTTCTTTTTGTTTTTTTCTTCTCTTTTTTTTTACACCCGACACCCTGAGCACACTCAGTTGGCACTGACGGCCTCCCGTGTCTCGTGGTCGCTGCTATAGTCTGACTTGGGCTCGTCCTCAAAGTCCTCGTACATGTCCATGTCGTCGTGCCCGTTGGTGGGGTCGCTGGGCATGTCCAAGGCTCTGACCCCGCCGCCGTTGCTACCGCCGCCGCCAGGCTCGGACTTCATCCCGTACGTGCTCTGGATGACGGGGATGGCGGGTTCGGGGCTGGCTGAGTTGCTGGAGCAGTCTGAGGTCATGTGTGGGGACGGCGTGGCTGTCGTTGTCATGGTTATGGCGCCCGGGTAAACTCCTACTCCGACCGGACTGTTGCCAAGAGGCATCGGGGGCTGAGGACTGAGGAAACAGGATAGACGAAAGGGAAGGAAGGGGAAACAGAAAGATTTATTAATTTCAATTCGAATTAATAAAATATCAAATAAAGTACAGAAATTTGTGCAAATGAAACAAAACAGAACTGTGAGGTCACATGGCGGCGCTTTGAGCCAAATTAGCCAATTAACACTAAACACAAAGTAAAGCTGTGCTAGCAGGAATACTAGTAGTTCCGCAGGCACTTGGCCGTAAAGCAAAGTATTGAGGAAGACGAGCCACTGAGGGATCACCAACGCTAAACATTTATCCTGATGGGACGTGAAAGTTTCTACCAAAACGTCATAGCAATGCAACTGATAATTGTTGAGATATCACACAAAAATCCCCATGTCAACCTCATGTTGGCGCTAGAGGAACAGTTGAAGGGATCATTTTAAGTCAGTAGGATTCATCCTCTGGTGATCATGATTGTCAAAAAATTCCATAGTAATCCACCAGATATTTCTGAAACTAAAGAGTTGAACCAAACAACAAAAAGGCTGCATATTTCTTTAAGAATTAAATTATGGGGAAAAAAGAATGATTTGGTCGTGACGACAGTTAAAGTATCAATCTCACGCTGATTCATTATCGCCTCCTTTGAACAAAATGCTTTGAACAAAACATTAATTCTGAGGCCGTTGAAAGTGCAGGCAGCGATGCCTCTCTTGGCCGGGCGTGTCCGAACACGGCGCTCCCTCCGCCGGCTCACACAGCGAGGGGCTCAATAACCTGTTAAGATGTGGAATGAGGGTAAACGCTCATCACTCAGACGGGCCCTCTGGCTCCTCAAATGAGTCACATAAAGCTGGAAAATTGCTGTCACTTTTCTCACCTAACAGTTTTTCCCTCCTCAGTGTCTCCTGAAACAATTACTGCCGCACGACGCGGACGGACTCATTTTCACATTAGACGCCTTAAAACAACGCTGATTTAGTTATATGCAGCAAGCCAGGAACTGGTTGTGTACTGGCCCCCAGTAGCATTCCCATTTAGCTCTGATTGAAAGACCAGGCCTGGAGAATCATAAGCTATTTTTTTTTTTGGTGCATTTACTTGACCACACACAGTAAATGTGGCATTCAGCCCGTGACGTCTGCCTTCGCTCCCTTTCCCTCTAAAACATCTGCTTACATTTCATATTCCACGATGTCTGTCTGTGTCCAATTTCACTGCCCGCAAGCGCCCGGCATTGTCCTAATTTAATAAATGACAAGCTATTAAAAATCGCTCCTATTCAAAGCCTTGGCCTCTGGTAAATCCATCTGAAGCACAGGCCACGGTGATGGCTTTAAACACATCGATGGCTGGTTCCTATTAAGACAATGCCACTGTTTTTCCTCTCTCTCTATGGCTCAAATGGAGCGCGATTCAGCGAACGTTTAAAGACTTTTACATAAACAACAAGGAGATGAAGGATCCATAAAGCCTGATAGTCACCCAGCAAACATTTAACAAATGGAAGTAGTTTAGATTTTTTTATTTTATACTCATACTGTTAAGAAAGAAATACCTCATATAGAGTGTTAAGAAACAACATAATTAAAATAAAAAAGAAATACCCGTCTCCAAAATTCTTTCCTGGATTACATTTGGATGCTTCGTCTTTTATCTCTCTAAATAGTGTTTCTGAGGCCAGGGTGGCTCGCAGGAAGACGTGTTCATAAAAGAGCCGGCTGAACTGAAATGTCACAGGTGTGAACAGTTACTTAGTCAAAGTGTTCTCGGGCATGACACAAAGGCTGCGAGTGACCCGAGGCGTGTGGCTGTCAATGCACAACGAGCCCTCTTAAGAAATGTGCAGAATTCCTTCTAACATCTTACATGATGCAGCGATGGAGAAAAATGTCATTTCTGTGGAATTAAAAATGTAATTAAAACGTTGCTGTAACATTGAGAATTCCAGAGAGCTCCCTGTGATGTGCAGACCTCCCGTACTCACCCCACAAAGAACTGCCTCATCTCCTGGCGCCGTGACCGCATCATCTGCTTGTACTCGCCGATGCGGAGCTTCTTGCCGTCGATGATGCAGGTCCTCTTGGGCCGCGGCTTGTACTTGTAGTTGGGATACTTCTCCAGATGGATCTTGCTCAAGCGGGCCTGCTCCTCGTAGTACGGCTGCTTCTCCTGGTTGGTCATGGCTTTCCAGCGAGAGCCTGCAGGGAAAAGATCAAGCTTTTTAGTTTTCTTCGTTTTGTTTGTCGTCTCCCACCAGGAGGATCATGCATGTGTGTGTGATGTGCAGCTCCGTGTCTGTCCACGGCTCAGTGACGTAGTGGAGGAAAAGACTTCGGCTCATTTTGATTGTTCTGTTTTGGACGGTTTGCTTGACTAACAGCTACATAAACGGCTGTACCTCACCACAACTTATTCTCTTATTCTCTCTATATGTGCTAAGAAAGAAAATCTGAAATCATCTTTACCTCATACATGAAGCCAGCAGTTAAAAGTCTCCTTTCTCAGACCACAGTCCTAAAAACCACATTGGCAATATCACAAATACTATCTATTTGTTTATTTGATGCAACAAAACTTCCTTTATCTTCTCACGACTGAAGGACTAACGCCTTGCTCAATGGTCTGTGAAAGACATCATTAAAAAAAGCATGGAACATTCTACCACTGCATATCCGACCATCACACTTCAATCTGAGAACCTCTCTCTCACTCTGACTGTTCACCCATCTGATTTATTCAGATCTGTGTTCTGTGTTTTATCTGGTTCTTACCATGGTTCTCTTGAATGTGTCATTTTTACTTTTTCACGTTTCATACATGTGTCGTTGTTAATCAATATCTGAGACTTTAAGGAGCGCCAAAAAGAAAATCTGGCATGCTGTTTCTACGATACTCACTAGCATAGAGCTTGTGGTCAAATAATGTCAGTGATCAGATAATGCTAGCGTATGGCATGAAATCAATCATACCTCAGCATTTCTGATGTTGTTTTAAGGTTTGATGTTGTCATGAGAACCGACGCCATCGAGTCTTTAACCAAGGTGGCAGTTTAAAGTCAGGAGCTGATTACACTCGTCTCCTCCTTTGGCTGTAGAAGAATGATACATTGTGTACTTGTAACTTTCCCGGTAAGAGGACCTCCTGAACGAGCCATTACCGCAGGAACGCAGCACATCTGCACAGCACTTAGATTATACACACCCTGCCTCGCTCCTTGTTTATCGAGGTTTATCACAAACTAGTCTTGTACTTTTGTGACACAGGAAACAGAGAGTGTTTTTTTTAAACCTGCCGCCCACTCCCCCAAGTCCAGCTGTGTTATTACATCGGGGAGACGTGCATTGTACACATACAGTCATATACATGTACACAATCCTGCTTTTTGTTCCTATATTGCCACAGAGGCTTGATAAATGACGGGATAATCATTGCTTAACCGGATCTATTCATATTTGACTTTTAATTTAATAATTTCACTATGACAGGTCATCATAATAAAGACAAACATATCTCACTTGAGATTCTGTCAGTGAAGCTTTTGCACAAACGATACATCATATAAACGCAGGAAGCATTTCATCATCAGAGCCCGTTCAAAGCTCAAAGAACACAGACCCACTTAAGGAAAAGCAATTTGTTAATGTTGCTCGCAGCTCGCCCTGCAGCTCACCCTCCAGCTCGCCCTGCAGCTCGCCCTGCAGCTCGCCCTGCAGCCCGCCCTGCAGCCCACCCTCCAGCTCGCCCTGCAGCTCGCCCTGCAGCCCGCCCTGCAGCTCACCCGGCAGCTCGCCCTGCGGCTCGCCCGTCAGCTCGCCCTGCAGCTCGCCCTGCGGCTCGCCCGGCAGCTCGCCCTGGAGCTCGCCCTGCAGCTCACCCTGCAGCTCACCCTGCATCGGAGGTGTTCAGGACATTTAGCAAACAAGCGGCGTGCTCAGCACCGTGTGAATGGCTATCTGTGTGGAGTATAGTATCAACACGGCTACTTTATAACCGAATGCATCCATCACACTAGTCAGGCTGACACAGTGGAGCTCTGTGTGTCAAGTGTTCCAGGTTTGAAAGCACACTAGTTCTCCTCATAGCTGCTAATAGACCCTGTGACCTGGAGGACAGCAGAGTAACCTAATGAGCAGACAGGCTGACATGAAGACCAGCAATTGTCAAATACACTGTCTCTGAACAGCAAAACAACACTCATAGCCACAAAAGGACTTTGTTGATGACTTGTGTGTCTATAAAGGGTTCAGGCACTTTTTTTTTTTTTACCAATTTGCCCAAAATAAATACCTTTTTTTTTAAACAGATTTTCTTCTTCTTGTGCTCCAGCCCTGAACGTTTCCTCAATAGCCCCAATTATTTTTAAAAAGCACCATGATCTTTGTGTCATCTTGCCCTCAGTCTCTTTGACTAAGCAGGCAAATCATTGGGGCAACATTGATTTGACTATAACTATAGTTGTGCCCTCACATGTGTTACATTCAGCCGGGTCACTGCAACGAACCACGAACAATCTATGGAAGTATGGAGGTTTTTTTTTACAAAACTTCAGAAGAAACCAGGAGGAAAGAATAACAAAGACACAAGGAGTGGACAAATAATGTACTGCAATATAATAATAATAATATATGTCCATCTTAATTTATGCTACTATGATAAAAGAAATATTAGAAATCATATTGACTAAACTATCTTCTCTTGAGTTGAACACTATATTTATTCAGCTTCGTTGAAAATCCTTGAATCCCAAATTATTCTTATTCAAATGTAGCAGATTTATCAGCTAAACATTCATTCTGCAAATGACCAAAGTAGGTTTGAAAATTAGGAATACTGTTCAGTCCTGTAAATTCAAAACCCTATTTTTAAAAAAACGATTCATCCTCAACATGTGTTGTGTCAAGGTTTCTGACTGATAAAGATGGAGAACAATTAGATACCAAATAGGAAGTGAGCTCTTGAGGATGTTTCTGCCAAATGATTTACAGATTTTTAAGTGTTCTAAAATTTGAAATGGCTTGAAGAATTAGTGCATAAAGCTGCCGTTAATGGGAAGGAAAATCTCCCCGTGGGGCATGACTCGCCCCTCGAGCCCCCTGGGGCCACATGTTAATACACTGCTACTCTGGAAATACTATGGAACTACACTTTTTTCATACTCTGTTCTCACATTTTCTAATATTCAACACAAACACTGGTACATTCTTTTTGGGGGTAAACATTAAAAACAGTTCACCCCAACTACATATGAACCAAACATCCTCACAAGGAGATAAAGAGTTTGTAGGAGGGTTCAGCCCTCTCTTATGGGGTCAGTTCAGTCTCATTATTAATGAATGCACAGAGAAGGATTCACAAATGTTTTTTGTGATTTATATATAAATGACTCTCTTCTCACAAATACTTTTCGTTTTAAATAAATGTAATATAAATCCATAAATATATGAATTAAAAAAATATTTGCAATTTTCATCAAAAATGTATTTGTATGTTGTTACATGTATATACAAACTGTTAAACTTGAATTTAAAAGACGCTTGTCATTTGTGAACTTGTTTGCATTTGTTTGTGGATTTTTGAGACTCTCCTGACGTGGCTGGATTCACAAATGCATTTTTTTCAACAAGGAACTCTCTGTAGCCAATCAGATGCCTCCCTCGTTTTCAGCCAATCACATGACTGCATTCCCACGAGGGGTACCTCACCATGGCCAGAGCACAGCTTTTTCTCTGCGCATTTTGCGCATTTGCGTTAGCTAACTAGTTAGCCATAATGCTTTTAGACAACGGATCATAAGCTAACTTAGCTAGCATAATATGATCCTACTAACATCAGAAAACATAACCATATCGGTCATTTGCTTGCTAAAGCTTACCTGTTGTTAATGGATGCAAAAATAAGTTACAAGCAAACCATAATAACTAATAGATAAATTGCTTACTACATTGGTTTCAAAGTGCTGACTATAAGAGCTAGCTAACGTTAGCTAGCTAATGGAGTTAGCTAGCTACAAACAAGCTAACAATGGCTAGAGAGAGAATAAAATCACTTTTTTAAATACTTTTTGTTCTTATTTCTTTTACCGAAAAGCAACGCAAAATGCGCAGAGAAAAAGCTGTACTGTGGCCATGGTGAGGTACCCCTCGTGGGAATGCAGTCATGTGATTGGCTGAAAACGAGGGAGGCATCTGATTGGCTACAGAGAGTTCCATGTTGAAAAAAATGCATTTGTGAATCCAGCCACGTCAGGAGAGTCTCAAAAATCCACAAATAAATACAGACCAGTTCACGAACAAATGCAAACAAGACCACAAATGAAAAGCGTCTTTTAAATTCAAGTTTAACAGTTTGTATATAAATGTAACAACATACAAATACATTTTTGATGAAAATTGCAAATATTTTTTTAATTCATATATTTATGGATTTATATGACATTTATTTAAAACAAAATGTATTTGTGAGAAGAGAGTCATTTATATATAAATAAATAAAATAAATAACAAAATACATTTGTGAATCCTTCTCTTTGCATTCATTATTAATGAGACTGAACTGACCCCATACTTTCTCCGCTCCACACATCAACCTGTAAAATCTCACCTAGGATCTTGCTGATGTTGGAGTTGTGCATGTCGGGGAAGGTCTGCAGGATCTTCCTCCGCTCGTCTTTGGCCCACACCATGAAGGCGTTCATGGGCCTCTTGATGTGGGGCTCGGCGTTGTTCCGGCCCCGTGCCTCCCTGAACACTCGCGCCTCCGTGATCGTGCTCCCTACGTGACACAAAGCCAAGCCGGCGTTGACATGACATCTTTCATACGTTCACGCTTGAAATGCAGGATATTGCTCTGATAGGGATGAAGCCTTCCTGTTTGTTTCCTCAGCCCTTGATCCTCGGGAGAGGATGTATAACTTAAGTCTAACAAAAGTGCAATGTGTGTGTGTGTGTGTGTGTGGGGATGCCCTCAACATGCTCACACAAACACACATGAGCTGTACACACCACAGTCAGTTTGCTTCCGCCTGATAATATCTCAGTGCCCTTCGCTGCTGTGTTTAGTCCTCTGATTCTAAACTACACGATAATGAGCACTCCTCAACCCCTCACCGACTGTAAACACTGGTGTTTTATGAGTAACAGGTGGGTCGGGAGGAAAAAAGAAAAGTCAGTGTCCTTAGACTACATCAGAGAAGGTATTATATGCACCAGTAGCTGCTAACTAAGTGCATGAAAGATACAGGCAAGAATTATTGTTGTAAAAAATGCGAATTCTTATTTGCAGTAAACTTCATTAATTCCCTTCAGAATTGTCGTCCGCTTTTGTTTGTATACTTGTACTGGGTGGGATCCTGGTTCACAAACACTCGTGGGAAAAAAAGGTAGAGGATTCCGCCTCCTTCTCGTGTGCTTTCAGGAATAATAACAGTGCTGGATTGTTCAAGAGTGTACAATGTGACATTGAACACTCTGTTTAGCTGTTACAGGTGTCCTTCACCGGAGCATCCTGAGAAGCACAATGCATATTAGTACTCCCGTGAATGCCTGTGTGTTTTGTTGTTTTCTTTATTGTGGATTGCTGAGATGACAGAGCACCAGGGGTCTCTTGTATGCGGGGCCCTGAACAGAAGTGACTGCTTCTAACTGAGGCTTTGCTTCTTAAAACTCCGGCAAACCCTTCCTTTGATTTCACTGCTGCCTTCCACTTTCTATCATGTCTCTTGTGCAGAGATGGAGAGGAGTTTTAGATAAAGCACACAAATAGCACAGAGATGCAGCAGAGGTGCTCACCATCCAGGTCTTCTGGTCTCGTCAGGTCAATGACTCTGTGCACCATCTTCCCAGCATCCTCCCCGAGCTTCCCCAGGTGCTGGCTCAGCGTCTCATAGTGCAGCCGCTCCTGCAACACAAGAAAGAATACACATTATTTGAAGCAAAAATAAATATGATGCAGCT
Organism: Eutrigla gurnardus; assembly: GCF_963514095.1. NCBI lineage: Eukaryota > Metazoa > Chordata > Actinopteri > Perciformes > Triglidae > Eutrigla > Eutrigla gurnardus. The sequence continues at coordinate 7,113,139 of NC_139923.1, read as the reverse complement.
GCAGCATTGCTGAAGAGAACCAAAAAAAGTTTCCAAAAGCAGTTCTTATATATTTAATGTGGGACGGTTAGAACAATCAAACAAATTGTTGTGTGGAGCAAAGTCACTCAAATTCTATTTTTGTTAGATTGGCTACTTTTTTTCCTTTTACAGTATCCGAGGGAGATGAGTCATGATTATACGATAAGGAGACGAGTCACATCCCCTTCAGAGCCGAGCTAATCAACAGCCTCCTCCCCATCCTCCCATCATCATGCTCTCCCTCTGATTCTGCCTTCTGCCTGCCACACAAATAACTCCTACAAGCAGCCGGCCCCGGGGCCCTCCAGCTAAAATTACTCCACCACGCTCCCAAACTGCGGTGGAAAACATCGAACCCTCCGCACAGCTACCACACATCTACACTCCTCCTCTCCTCTCCTCTATTCTCTTCCCTCCCTCCCTCCCTCCCTCCCTCCCTCTCAGCTCGCCTCCTTTTTCTGGTGACAGAGGCATTTTGTTTGACGCAAGGAATGGTTGCCGGGTGAAGTCATGCCGCGGTAGCCGCTGGCAGAGCTGGTGGAACTTAGGGGCCGGTGTGTATGTGTGTGTGTGTGTGTGTGTGTGTGTGTGTTTATAGATGAGGAGTCGGCGCGGGCCAATGTCAGCACTACGGCAGGGCTGTAATCAGGGCCACCACAGAACATGTGCCTGGGCAGTGCCATGCTCACCGCAGGAAGCAACCGCCTAACAAAGGACTGAAGGAAAGAGAGAAAGAAGGGAGAGACAGAGGGAGATAGAGAGAGAGCAGAAAGAGAAAAGGGGAATGGGACTGGAAAACCAGACCAGAGTCCAGAATAAGGACTCGAGTCCAGGAAGATGTTCTGTTTAAGCTCGTAGTGCTAAACAATAAGTCTGCACTTCTAGAGGTTTTAATGCGGTTTAAACTTTAAACGTTCGCGTATTTCAATTTGCAGTCGTCGAAAAGATGCCAAACATGACGTCCTCTGTAGACGTACAACCAGGTTCATAAACATCCTCAGTCGTTAAACACTTGCATGTTCCTGTTGAACGGCAGGAGACCGATGGAACTGAATGCACAGTAGGGTTAACGTTTTCAGGATTCATCAAAAACACAGATTAACAGCAGACATTTGCAAATATTCCCTGCGTTCGCTCTACTTTTGGTCTACTTGAAAGTTCTTGT
>NC_139923.1:6854453-7106953 GCF_963514095.1 Eutrigla gurnardus | reverse complement strand
TTCTAAGATTTAATGTTCAAATATGTACGAGGATAATAAGGAATTATCTAAGTGTAAACCTAAATTTAGAAAAAAAAAAGAGTCAAAAATAGCCCCAATCTCAAAATATACTTGTATATGAAAAAAAATTTTGCCTGGAGTGTCTCCTGTGAGCTGATTATATGTTTTATGTAAATAAAATGTAATCTGCAAAGTAAAAACTAACTATTATTGACAAATGGTGGAGAAAAAAGACTGAGGAACCGTTTGAAATTCTCGTGTCGTACGTCAGAATTGGACAGAAGTACAGAACCGAGGGTAAATGTCACGTTACCCTGCTGCCTGCTGTGTGTCAAATCAACTAAACAGTACATGTCCTTCCGTTTGTGTGTGTGTGTGTGTGTGTGTGTGTGTGTGTGTGTGTGTAAAATTCTTCCTTCACATGAAAGAAAATGCCTTAGAAAACTGCATTTGCACCATGTGATCCTTATAGACCTTGTCAGTGAAGTGTGTCTGAGAATGTTCCTGCGGGGCCACATGTGATCCGTCTGTCCCTCTAACCTTGTTGCCGTTGTTGAGGCTCATGCTGCTGAGGGCCGACAGTTTGGCCTCCAGACTGTGGTGTCCAGACTGCTGGTGCTGCTGGTGGTGCTGGTGCTGGAGCTGCTCCCTCTGGATCTGCTCCCTCATGCTCCTGGCCTCCTGGATGGCCTTCATCACCGCGTCCTGGTCCCCGAACAGCGCCGTGGAGTTGAGGCTGGACAGGATGTCTGAGAGTGGACAGTGCAGGAGAGAGGGACAACGGTCTGTCAGCAGAGCAAAGAGCATGTGGCTTCAATAAGACAAAGGTCAGAGGTCATTTCTGTCTTCCTCTAACGATGACAGTGATCTATCGTTTCATCAATATCAAATACAAAATCCCCTTTTTCCCAACGAAGCTACTTAAAGTGAAAACACAAACAAGGAAATATCATGAAATGACAGAAACCTTCCTGCCAAGCAGGGAAGTGTGGATGTCGGATCTTTGCTCTCATCCTACAGCTGAGGATGTTTCATCAATAATATTACACGTTGATATCGCCACAGTAGTGTCTCGTCTTGGTCATGGAGGAAACATTTTGTTGATTCTGATGTTCTAGTATTTGTGAGTGTTGAAGAGGCCTAAGGGGGGGAACTGACTTAGTCTGTGATGTGCAGGTACATTTGGTTTGTGGAGTCTCTACCAACCCACAAACAAGCTAACCCTGGTTTTAGCGGACTCCCCTTCCTGTGTCACATTCAAGCTGATTCCATTATTCAGAGGAAAATAATGTCTTCTCTGAATATTAAAGCATTAAACATGTTCTGATGAACCTGAAAATGAACACGATGTGTCTCGTTGAACAAACCAGAGGGTTTTAAATCAATTGGTGTGTGGTTTCATGCTACTTTATGAATATTATCAAGCTTTGGAAACAAAGCTTAAGTGCTGAGAACCAAATATTCAGAAAGACCGCATAAAAAAATCCTATTAACTAACATTTAAACATCTGTATAAAAATGGGATCTTTTTCCAAACTCTTATTTGGGCCAAATGTCGCTGAAGTTGTTTTCCGGTCCACTTGTATCCAAACACGACAGAACCCTCCTCCCCCTTGTTTATGTGCCGCGTTTCACACTTTTGAAGTCGATGCACATTTGAAAGAGCAAAAAAACGAGATAAATAAACGGATGCAAAGTTTCTGTCGCACTCCTCGTTTAATTAGCAGACAAGTGGGAAGCACTGTATGCTTGGGTGGCCGTTAAAATGGGCAAAAAATAACTTTGCAGGGAACACGAGCGTCGCGTCCTCAAAGCCACTCCAGAGGAGCTGGCGAAATTGTTTTCTGGGGGGATATAATGAGAGGGTTTAGATTGGCCTTAATAACAGATAGCAGAGGTAGGGGCATAAAAGGTCTAGCGCGGGCAGACAATGATGTGAGGAAGCTCTTAAAAAGCAAATAACGTGTGCTGGGTTTCACTGCTTCCGCTGCTGGGGTTTTCATTGGGGCTAAATACAGGGCTTTGGACGCCTGTAAAACACACACACACACACACACACACACACACACACACACACAGGTCTCCTCCCGGGGTTGAGGTGTCTGCAGTCAATCAGACGCATGCGACGCGGCTCGGTTTGTCTGTGTGTGGCGAGGAGGAGGGAGTCGTCTGCGTGGGGGATGTTTTTGTTTTCCGGTTGGGGGGAAGACGGTTTCACACTGGAGCGAGGGCATGTTTGCTCTGGGTGGATGGAACAGTACACATGTGAACAATACGGAGGCGTCTTAGTGTTTGGTGTGTGCGTCAGTGTTTCCACCTCGCCGTGATTCTCAGATTGTGTGATTCTCATTGAACGTGTCGGTAAAAGCCCATTCTAATGTGGATATTCTAGGCGGGGTAGCAGCGGCGCTAGGCTAGGTGGCCCGTCCTAGCTGCGTGTGTTTGCTACCTACCCAGAGAGGTGTTCCTGCCCATGTTGACGATGGGACTCGGGATGCGGCCCTTGCCCAGGCCTGATGGGCTGGTCTTGGTTCCGGAGAACAGACTCTGTGTCGGGGAGGTTGGGGAGCGAAGAGGCTCGGCCGTCTTGGGTCTGGCTGAGAGGTTCAACGGCTGTGTGGATCCTTCCTCCTGTTAGTAAAGGACAGGGATTAATACATCAGGATCTGTATGGAATGAGGACTGTCGAGATATTACATCCTTACAACACGATTATGATACACAAATGATTCCTTTTTACTTTGTTTATTGTACATTTAGTCTCTATTTTTGGCAAATGAATTATACTTAAAATCTGAGTGTAGTGGGGGGGAGCTGGATCATTTGCACGTTATTTATATTTGCATTATAAGCATGATATGAATATTTCAATTTTCAATAGGTTATCATGCATCATACAGCAACAAATGCAAGGAAGAAGAAGATGTTCAAGCACACGGGGCTACAGCAGCCTGCTCTCCTAGAAAGGATGTTCCCACACAACGACATGCATTGTGTGTTGTTACGAGGGAAACTATTTTCATTTGCTGTTTCAAGCTGGAACTGGAAAAAATATGTTTAATGTCATTTAGTGTGCAGTTTAGTTGTATGGGAATGTCATTCTGTAGGAGACAGGGTAGGATACAAACTATTTAGGTGAGGAATTCTTCTTTTTATGTGGATAAACAGTCTGTATGTTATTAGTTCACTCATATTGCTTTTGCTAAATATACTACACCCTTCGATGTTATATAGTGCGACACAGAAGACACTTTGTATAAAGCGAGTTTTTGGTGAAAATATATGTTGCCGCTGAGGAAATGAGTCACCATTGGAAGTGTAATTGACTCAATTGAAGAAGACCACAGCTGCTGATTTTCAATTTTGTCCAAAGTATCCCTTCAAGTGCTTTCAGTGCTTAAGTGATGCTTCCACTCACTGATCAGTCATCCCTATCAGGTTTTTGCCCTTCAATAAATGAATTCCACTGTCCACCTCTGTGAACCTGACAGGGGGGAGTTCTCATTTAAACAATGGCCACCTTTGTGAAACTTTCTCAACAAAGGTTCAGGACCATGTGAGGGATCCCTTGGAAAAGGAAATGTGGCGTTACGCACGTCAAGGCGGCCTCACTGAAGCGGTCGCTAACGAACGAACGGGGATCCAATTTGGAGCTGAGCTTCCGCTGAGGGAACAGAGTTTGGGACACTCGGGGGGCTTTAGGCTGCGGGTGGCATGCCGAAGTGGGGGGTGGGCTGAGCGTGTGCGGGGGTTAGCGGAGGGTGGGGAGTTCGGAGGGCACAGCACTACTGTTTGAGTGCGGTGAGCTCCGACGCCGGTCTATTGTGACGCCGGCTGCAGCTGTGCCCCACACACACACATGGCTTCCATTACCGTCGGCGGGGAAAAGGCGAGGCGTGTGCTCTCTGCAGCGGAGGGGTCTGGGCTCCTGCCAAACAGCAGCCAGCAGCGCCAGTGTCAGTTTGTGACTGTGCGTCTGTTTGTGTGCACGTATCAGTGTGGGACTCTTAAATAAGCTGTTTCTAATTGCCGCTGAAGGGTGCAGGGCCGGCTTGTTGCTTCAACAACGTCCAAATTTCCAGCCTCTCACTTTGACTCCAACCAAGTTATTATTCTTGATGTGTTTTCCCATCATACATATTCTGAACTGACGCGTTGCTTTGACTTGTTTTATTGTTTGTTTCTTTACACCATAGAAACACGGTTTCTTTTCCCACATGTTGCCCAAATACTTTCACCTAACGCCTTGTTTCTGGAATAAAGTCAACGCTGCTGTCTCTGCTCCCTGGTCCATCCTGAACTGCACTATTATCAATCACACATGTGACCTGGCTCTGGTTAATCCGCTGAATCGCTGAAACATTAAAACACACATGCACAACAGTGGGCTCACCTTAATGAGAGCGATCGGACTGGATGCTCGCTTCTCGCTCTTCACGGCGCAGGGCGAGATGGGACCGGAGGAGTTGGGAGCCTGTGGGAGGGGAGCCATCTTGGCTCCTGGGGAGATCTGCATGCTTGCCAGCTGGGCGGCATACAGCTGCTGCAGAATGGGAAGAAACCAGCAAAACCGACAGGCTATTAACATGGTTGGCCAGCAGCTCGTCAGTGGCTTTCCTCTTTTATTCTCTCCCCTCTCTTCTTCTCTGCCCCCCACATCCTTGATCCTGTCGGGTTTTTTTGTTTTTGTTTTTTGCTGTTTCCTCCCTCTGGTGAGTCCTTTTGGGCCAAACACACCTAAAGTGGACGGGACTGTCCCACACAATGGAAGATTTGTTTGAGCTGGTGAGTTTTTATCAGCCATTCCAGCAAAACTGTTTTTATTATTAATAAATTATCTACAATTCGTTTCTGACGCTTATCCTTTCAACAGATGCTGGGAGCAGCTTGTACATCGATTTGCATCTAGAAATAAATCCAGACAATAGCTTAAGAAACTTTTGAATGCCTGACCTAAATCCTCTTTCACTTTAATATTCTATATATATATATATATAAATGTATATTGTAATTGTAAAATGTAAAATAGGATCAAAATCAACACATGAAGAGTCTCAAAAACACTTGAGACCGATCTTGTCACATATGGTGAGCTCTTGTATTAACAGCTCAGACAATCGAGTTTCTTCACAAACTTAAATCCAAAAGACAAACAGTGGACAATCATTTTAAGTAGGTGCCGTCATACTGCGATTACATCTTGTCATGGGTCGATTGAAAAACACTTTAAATAATGTAAAAATAATAGAAAACTTAAGAAAGACCTGGAAAGTATAAGCCATCTGCCTACAGGTTTTGGATGAAAACATTAAATGTTGCAAAAAAAAAAAAACTGTAGCGATTTTCCATCCAACAAAAATCAAAGAGTCGAATACTCGGCCCACAGTCCAGGGTCTTCTAAATCAAAGCTCGCTAGCCAGACAAACCGCTGCTCAAAACCACTGTCAACCCCTGTCTAAATGCATTGGAGTGTGAGTGCTGGAGTATCAAAGAGCCTGTCCTCAGGAAAACCACCCAGACGTGGCTGGCCTTCACTTAGACTCCCTCCTCTCTTCCTTTCTTTTCTGCTTTCCTCTCATTTTGTTACTCTCACCTCATCTATACTCTCCCCCCTCGGTCTACGTGTCTGTCTTTGTTTTGTCCTCTCTTTTGATCTCCCCCTGACACTCTCCCTTTTTCCTACGTCTCTCAGTTTTGTTCCAAGATGACTTTTCATATCGTCTCCACCATCTCGATCTCTGTTTCTCTCTCTCTGTTTTTACTTTCTGCCCCCGCAGCCTAAACCTCCCCCAGTGTTGTGAGATCTGATTTCCCTGTAGTCAAAACTGCAAAGCCTCCTGGGACCTGAGATCCAAAAGTAAAGAGTGCTCAGTGGAGAATGAGATAGAGAGGGTGGGGGGAGGAAGAGAGCGTTGCGCTGCAGACACACGAGACCACCGTCGCTTCGCCGCCGAAGCGCCAGGCTCAGCGGTTGGGGCCAGAGAAATTGGCTGGCCCTCTTTCCACTTCTCTCGGAGCGATATTAAACACAAACAGAAGGGGCCTTGCCGTTGAAACAAAGCCCTGATGTCACGCCGCTTATTTTCCTTGGAAGGCACCAGGAGTGCTCGGGCCAACCCCTGGCGATACGAGATCCCCGTAAGAATGTGCCTTGAATGGCTGGTGGTGAGGCCTCTCGCGTCAATCAAGCCGACCGCAGAGTTACTTCTGGTGATGCCTGATATTCTTACAGCTCTAAGGGGAGCCGGGGCTGGGGCAGACACACGAGTCTTTGAGGTAAAACACACAGCCCGCACACCCACACACACACACACAGGACCGATATTGCGCTGTTAGCAGCGATTCCATCAGCAATTCCAAATAAGACGAAGGAACTGTTGAACAAACAAAAGTCTGCGACTAAGAGCTTGTACCTTATTTTCTTTCTGTTTCTTAAAGACACGCTGAGATTGATTGGTGACTGGGGAGGCCAATGTGCTGCGTAAACAACCACCGAGCAGAGCTCTCAACCCCCGGGGGAAGACAATGCCGCAATTTCCTAAATTACAAATTGACAAAGAGGGCCACGGACCGCACCACAGCTGTCCAGACTATCTGACTGGCCTTCAGACATTAGTGCTACTTTGACTAAAATCCAAATGAACGGTCCGTCATTTAAGGCCCTCCTGGTCATCAGCAGGTTTTTTGAACAGCGTATAGTTTGGCATAATCCTTAAGAAAGCAAGAAGGTGAGGTTGTTGTGGTCTGGGTGTGGGTAGCACCGTCCGGACTGGAGCCCGCCAGCAGCCTGCCAACAACCTCCTCCTCGTTCAGACCGGCCTGTCCCATTAAGACTGAGTGGAGAATCCCCCTTTTAGCTGGCCTCTTTTAGTGTAGAGCCGCGATCGATCTCTGGAGTACACAAAACAAATGAGGTTTTGTCTTTTTCAGCAGGTTTGCAGGGGGAGGAGGAGGGTGAAATGGATCGGCTGCCACTGAGCTGGCCCGCGCAGAGGACGGAGGCTAAATATTGCACTTGGAGGCTTAGCTGCGCCCAAGACAGTGAAAGAGATACACAGAGAGGCAGGCCGCATAAAGACAAGCATTATCTCACTTCCAGTTCTCCTTTACAGAACAGATGCTGGGGGTTTTTTTGTCGGGACAAACCATATACGAACCGAATCCTTCCAATCATTGTCCTCATTTTATGTAAAACTAAGCCATTCTGGCACAATCAGTGTGCGTTGGCAACGGGGCAGAAATCATGGCTCTGGGACACAAAAGGTTCCTCCTCACCGTTGTCTCGGCCGCAGACACAGAAATAGGCACAAACCTAGAGACAGACAGCGAGAGATGTCTTATGATTTCAACAAGAATGTCTGCTAAGCAACTGTATTTCACTCGCATTAACTGCGACAAAGGGGGCCTTTCTTTGGGCAGGAATCCTCTGTTTGTGAAAGAAACAATCAGGTCAACTTCCCACGTCGACAGCACAACATCATGCCATCAAAGCTTTCAGGGTCAGGTCACAATGAGTCAAGCAAAATAGGACAGCTTTTGCCAAATATTTCTACCATGATTTAGAGATGTGATGCACCTCCTGTGGCTTTTTTACACTTCCGGAGAATATGCCATTTCTGTATGCCAGTCTATGCCCGCTTGACCATCAGTGCCAGCTGTTCACGAGCTTGCTGCGGGGCAGAACTGCAGAACATCTGGGTGAGTCTGGCCCCGGCTTCTGTCCATACTGTGCCGAGCACAGATTTGGCATTAAAAAGGGTTTGATGCCAGCTGTGTAGTTGACTACAGTACATAGCAGAGAAGATTGCTAATGTAGAACTAACATGGTGTAATTGTGTATTTACTGTTCCTGTTTTATAGTCTAAGGCACAGTTTCACACACTGGAGTTTTGTGGAGTGTAGCATAACTGCGACTAATAACTAAAAAACACTTCAAAACAGACAAGATCTCAAGACATCCACAACGACAGTAGGGCCTTGTGTAAACCCCAACTGACTGACTCAACTACAGCAGTTTGCTGAACAAGCAGCACAATAAAAACACATTCTACTGATCGACAAATGATGAATCATGACTTGTTGATGCATGCAACTCCGTATCACACCATATCTCAAGCTCTGACACGCAATCAATAATGTAGTATACATCTTTTGAAGAGTGCAACGACGCACGCGGCCTCAGTTCACACATCATCGACGCCACAAGCTACAAACAGCACAGGGCCTGAAGGTCAAGGCCCAGAGGCAAAGGTCAGAGGCAGTTCTCATGCGTGATGAATATTGAAGATAGTGCGGGATGTTCCTGGTCTGTAAATCTCACCTCAGACTTGCATTAGTTCATGGTTTCCTACAGAGGTAAATGAATGAAAGGCCATGTCTGTAATGAGTTTGGTGTTTAGACAACTATAAAGTAACTTAGTTGAGATATATTCACTGCATGGTAATTAATCAAACTGTTATCCTGAATTGAAATACAAAAAAAAAGTGGAGGCATATTGCACATAATGCACACTAAGAACATTTCCTGGGGGAAACCCTGTAGTTGTTAAGCTCTCTGACACACAAACAAGCAGCTCACACAAGGCAAAGCATCCAAAAAGATGCACCCTTTACAACAGAATGATACGTGTCTATGTAGGTATAGAGGCGTTAAGGTTGATTCACTTCCAGCAGCTGAGCCACATTAACTCCACAAAGTAAGCATTCATTTGAAGGCTTTTGGATGGGAGAGCAGCACACCATGCAGGTGTTTTCATTGTATCCATCCCATACACGTTGTGTACACTGTAAGCTCTACTGTACTGGAGTACAAAGAGCGCCTCTGCCCCATTCTTTGAGATGGAAGATACATAACTAAACAAGTACAACTCATAAATCTCACCATGATTGCTTTTGCCTCAGGCATTGTTGTCAAAACAATGTCCAAACATGTGCTGGAAGCAAGTGCCTCCGTCTCGCAAAAATTCCTCAGATAATCACCCTTTTTTTCCCACCTCTCGGGAACACTTCCCCACGCTCGCTGTCTTTCTCCTTACCCCCAGTCTCTGACTTGATTCCAGCCATCCCCATGATGAGAAGCTTCCTCTCTCATTCAGGTTCCTCTCCGCGCTCCCTCATTCTCTGTGTCTGAGGCGGTGTTTAAACGTGAATGAGTATGCGTCTCCGACATCATTCAGTCTCTTACCTCTCACTCGTGCGAGAGGTAAGAGACTCTTTTGATCATTTCAAGGCCAGGAGTGGAGATAGACGCCGCCACGGCTCCGATACCATTTGCGCAGCGCGGGCGCTTTGCTAACTCAATAGCGGCTAATGAGGGCCTCGATTTGTGGAAAACCACAATACAAATTGGGTAAATTGATATAAGGATTCTTGTAATATCCAAAAGCCGGGCTATGGTAATGACTGACATGATGAAGCAATATTGTTTGCTGGTGAAAACGCTTTTTGAGGGCTTTTGTCCTTTTCACTGATGGTGGATTCAGCAGGAGGGGTGACGGGGTCGTGCTGTGTAATTCCAAACCGCCTTCAGGGAGTGCCGATTTCTTTTTCTTTCTTTTTTTCTGTTTTTGTTTCATTTTCTTTCTTCTCCTTTGCAAATATGGTCTATGATAACCATTATGGATAAGTGCTATTCTCAAACCGCAGGTGTCAAGCAGCAATAAAATATTTGATGAATTGCTCGGGCCAGGTGTTGTGCTGGTGGGTTTGGAATTCCTCTGTGATTCATCATAACAGCTTTTGTCTGACACAGCTGACAGGCAGCAGATAAGTGGGCTAGCATGTTAGCGTCAGCCTATAGAGCTTCATCTTTAAAGTGTCGCGTTGTCTCTTTGAAAGAAGTTAACTCCATTCAAATTCATTAAGAAACGAGCGTGTGATCCTATGTGATTAATGCACGCTGGGCCTCCATGTGTATCTCCCATCATCATTCTGCTCTTATGGATGTTTGTGCGGGAATTTCTGAACATATGCTGCAACATGGAGCAGCTAAGACTATAGGCTGGTTATACCAAGAAGAAAAGGCAGGAAATAATAATGTGAGCAGGAAAATTATCCTTTGACATGCAACTTTACGTTTGGTGGTGCATCTGCACTTTACAGAGATCACCTGTCAGTTACCAACATATTCTCTTCTTATGAGAACTTTGTGCATTCTCCTATGATTGTCCAGCAATGCATGTCAATTTCTTATAAATAACTTTGAGATTGTGGTTTGGGTTAAAATAACTGTGGACGCGGAGTTACTTAAGTAGAGCAGTTACGTGACAAATAAGACAACGTTAACTTTCTGGTTTCAGGCGGGACACAAACAGCGATCTCCTGGGTGAAAGTCAGGTGATTGTGGACCCACCAATCAACCCTGACCTCCTCCCTATGCAGAGTTTGTCACTCTTTATATCTTCCTGTATGAATTCATTTTAGTGTGTATTCACAAATTATAGTGCATTCATTTCTGTAGGTGGGGCTATACCAGTGTATGAGAGCAGCCTGCAATCACACAGGGTGGCATTCCTTCCTTTGATTTACTGGTGCTGAAAGCTATTATTTCTCATGCAAAATAGCCAGTTCTTCTCTTTTTTCTTTGTGTTGCTGATGTTTTTCCCTGGTTAAAAGTCGACACTCGGTGGGTTCTGTTATAGCCTTGGCCTCTGGATCTCATCTAAAGTATAAAAGGTTTCGTGCACCAGGTATAGATTAAATCACAATTGTGTAGTTGAGTCGGCAACGGATATAGGGCATGTGTTTTTATTTTAACAAAATGTTGCAGGTTTTCTTACACACTTGAACTCAGGGCAAGCACTTTGCCAATGTTGCCTTTCTTTACTTTCTATTTATCGATGCACTTATGTCCAATTGTGTTGGCTGGTTACACCCTCAGGATTAGATGCATATGTACTTTCTCGCCCTTATAGCTATGTCTTTGTTCCTGCTGCTGCTGTGAAACACTGTTTCTGCCACAGTTGTCAACCTCACTGGAGTCTTCAGCATAGATACTGTAGAGGCACTTCTTTAGTTTGCTTTACTCTGTAAACACTTTTAAAGGATAATGATAAGTTGGACACAATATTTCCTTTAGTTTAGGTTTAAGCAAGCAAAACAACGTTGGTTTATGTACAAGAACAAAGACAATTTGAGGTTTTAGTTGTGGCTAAATGTGAAACAAAACCATTCATTTTTGGGAGCAAAGTGGAGAAGTGAATGCAGGTGAAACTGATGCATATTTCACACACAAATAGACCCACGCCCATCAACCTCCACACCGTTTTACCACTTCATAGTGTGATACTCTTGTCTCCACCATGTCATCATGTTATTGTGTTAATATTAAAGGTTGGTTCTACCACAACAAAAAATAAATGCATTTTGTTTTTCCCTTAGTTGCAGCTACACAGACAGTCTTGGTGTTGTTGACATAATGTGGTGATTGTGATGGAATTCAAGGAGACCAGGTGTTTTGGATGTACCTGTAGTTGTAACGGGCTGAGTCCTGACGCCGCTGCAGCTGCCATTGTAGATGGAATGAACTGCATGGGGTAATTCTCACCTGTTGAAAATCCAAAACAAAACATATTGTAGAGAGAAGTAAGGGAGGGGTACTGCACAAGAACTAACCTGCTCTTTACCTTCAGCCCGTCTCGCCCCTGTGTTCCCTTCTTGCTCTCGTGTTTTCATTTAGAGCAAACGAAGGGTCACCAGAGTTTTATTCAACGGTTAACAACGCTCATTGTGGCTGCATGGGTGCATGAGACTCGGGCGATCAGAGTGCCGGTCCAGTGCTTCCTCATTGGGATGCACTCATAAATGTGTATACAAGTACCGTGTACAACCCCTACTGTTTGTCCCTAAAAGGCTTTCCATGTCGGAGCCTTTGTTGAAAACAGAGCAAAGTCAAAGGAGAGTGTGGAATAATGGCTTTCTAATTCCTTTCTTCATTTCTGCCCTCTCTCTGCACCCTTGTGGGAGCGTATATGCTCTCGCAGGAGGAATAAACATGCATTATTCCCTATGAAGTATGGAGGGTCGGCGGAGCGTGGCGTCAGGCGAGCACCTGGTGGAATGCATGGAAGGAAGGAATGTGTGAAGGACGAGGAAAGAGCAAGAAAGCAGGTGGTGTTGTGAATCCCACAATGCAGAGACTGTACTTGAAGTGTGTTGCTGCATGTGTCTTCAAGTGTTTTGCACCGCCTGTTTGTGCAAAAAAACCCTTGTAAATTGCTGAATGCAAAGTGTGTTTTGGGGAATGCATGCGTTTTGTGTACGTTGTTGGGTTGGTGTGTAGCAGGAGAACATGCTCGAGTGTGTGTGTGTGTGTGTGTGTGTCTGAGAAAGTGTGAAATTCAGTGTTGCAGATGTGTTGTGGAATTGACATGCTTTCAGCATGCCATAAAAGAGACATTCCAGTCCCTGCTGTGTCCAATGTATTGTTCCTCATGTTAAGGAGCAGAGCTTGTAAATCTCTCTGCTCATTTCCAGAACATTCCTCACCTGACACACCTCATTAACATAGATTGGGATTCAAGTGTTTCTGTTTCTGTGGGCGTGTGTGAAGAAACACTGCTACTGGCTGTTTCTTTTGAGTTAAGAAGAAATGTCATAGTTCATCGAGAAGATCTAGCTCCTTAACGCCCGTCAGCGTGTTTGCATACCTGGCTTGTAGGACAGGCCTGGTGGGAAGAGGAAGCCCTGCTGGGCAGCGGCGGCTGCAGCCAGAGACCGCTGGTCGTGAGGAAACACTGGGATCATCAGAGGAGCCATGTGACCCTGGACCTGAGAGAGAGAGAGAGAGAGAGAGAGAGAGAGAGAGTTTGACCAGGACAAGGAGAGAGAGCAAGGGAGAAAGACAATTTATATAAATAGAAAATCACCTTGACATACGGTTAGGGGTGGGTAAAAATATTGATACGGCAATATATCGCGATACTTTGCCGCCCAATACAATATCGATTTTTCAACTCCAAAGAACGATTTTTTTTCTCAAAAAAAGATTCATGTTTATTCCAGTGAATTTCATGGGAATTAATAAAATAGCTGTTTTCAATATCATCTGATGTGTTTTCATCTTTATTTATATCACAATATCTTGATATCGTGATATCGTGATATCGTGATACGTATCGTGACCAAAGTATCGTGATACGTATCATATGGTGAGGTTCTTGCCAATACTCACCCCTACACACGGTGCACAAAATAAAATACTGAAGGATAGAAAGTAAGGACCGTCATGAGATAAAATTAGAAAAAGATAAGATGGAAGAAGAAACAACACAAAAGACTTAAAGTCACAGAAAAAAGGAAAGAGAGAAGAAACAAAGAAGAACAAAGAAACAAACGAGAGGGAAAGGAGTGCAGAGAAGAAAAGAGAGATTCAGAAATACACGTGTGAAGTGAACGATCAGCAGGGCTAAAGAGACCGAGTTAAAGACGGACCAACAAATAAAGACACAAACGCTTGAAAGACAAGTGTAGAAATGGGAAAGAAAATGCTTTTAAAACAACAGAGAGGCTAACAGCTGCCTTTCATGTCGGCTTGAAAGACTCTTAAAAACTGTGGGTTCGACCAAGTTAAGGCGCTGAGGGCTCAAACTATCAAAGATGAGCCTGCGGGACTCTAATAGGGCTGGTTGTACTTAACCACTGAACTGTCTCACTCTCTTCCCATCCACCTCTCCCTTTATCTCAACTTTAATTTCTCTCTGCTTGTAAAATTGTTTGTCTCTTTCCCCCTCTTGACTCCTTTTCTTCCCTTTCTCTCGGTCTGTTTTTCTTTTCTTCCCATTTCTTTCTTCTTGCTCGTTAAGTTCCCGTCTGAGAGCCGGGCGGATATTTCACATTTTCAAACATGTTAAAGGGACGACAAATGCAAATGAGGGTTGTTTTTAAAAAATGTGAGAAAAAGAATAGAGAGATATCTGGATTACTTGTTATTGATCTTAGCTTGAATCACTCATATTGTTTGTTGTGGTTTTGGGGAGGTATTATTTTTTCTTTTTTAAATCATCCATGTTGCAATGTGTTGTGTCCAAACGTATTTTTGGGTACAGAATAAATATGACATTCTGTTATTTTCACACCTTTTCTCTATTCCTTTAGCATTTTCTTTTTCTTGTTTTTATTTGCTTCCTTATGTCTCTTTTAATAATAATAACCTTTTCCTCTCTCAGCTATTCTGATTGTTTACTGTTTTTTTTCCCCCCTTGTCATATTTTGTTCCCTGTTTTATTTGTTCGACGAGTTAATATTATTTCTCTCACTTCCTCCTCTGTATTTCATCAATATTCAGTTAATCACAATACTGTCTTGTCTTCCTCTTTCTTTCATCATTCTCTCTTCTTTTCAGCCTTGTCTTGCTTCTCTCCCTCTCTTTTCTTCCCTTGAACACATTTTGACACCTTTCCTTCGACACCGTTCAATGCCGTCTACCTCCATTCATCTCCTTTACTACCAATTCATTAACCATGCTGCCCCCCCTCCCGCTGTCCTCCCGGGACACTTCATCATTAGAGCCTAAATTTATACAATCAGCATGTTGTGTGGTTACGTCTTTGCATTTGTACTGCCGGGTTACGTGGTTGAATTAGATGACCGTCCTCTGGGATTTTTTTGGAGTGTGAAGGAAGGTGGGGGGGGGGGTTCAAAGAGCATAACTGAATAGAGCGAGCGAGAGAAAAGAGAGAGAGAGCAAGAGAGAGAGAGCAAGCGAGAGAGAGATGAACGGGACCGCCAGGACCACTTGCTTGTGTTTGCTGCCCTCAATGAGAAGATCAACAGAAAAGTAATCAACAACCAATTTAATAATTGATTAGTTATGTAAAGCATTTAGCAAGCATAAAGCATTTGCAGCTTCTCAAATGTGAGGATTCGCTGCTTTGCACTGAACATGTTTTAATTGAACATAAAATACGGCGCTGGTGGTGGAGTGGTTAGATCTGTGAGTCTGTGCAGAGTTTATATGCGGGGGCTGTGGGGACTTGTGGATTTTATTTTACTTTATTCATTTTAATAACTCACTCAGTCAGTAAACAGAACTTCAATATTAGACGGTTTCTAGAAAATGCCAAAACTGCACTCAGTGATAATGTATTTAAATGCCCAATTTCAACATCTCTTTAATATTTCTTTTATGTCTTTAATATCCTCTTTTGGAAATAACAGCATGGTTGATGAAATTAAACTACATAAAAAACCACGTAAAATAAAGGACAACATCATCGTCATTGTTAAATATTTTAAAAACAAAGCCAGCGATGCATGTTTAGAATGGTATCTACATTATCGCCACCTTCCTATTTTTCATCACAACATAAAGTGATGCGTGACATCATGTTCCACTCTTACTGCAAATAAATCATGTAACTGCAAACGTATCCGTGGAGAGGACTGGTCCTGTATTTGTGTGTTTATGTTCTGTCCTCGCAATAACAAATGCAATGTTTCCTTCTTTGGGAAATATTTTGTGAAATCAAATAATTTCACTTAAGAGTCACGTCGTGGCTGAACAAAAAAATTATGAGTGTCCCAATAGAGCCCTCAAAAGAAAAGAGTGTGTACGGTGTGTTTATGCCATGTCTTGGTCTTGTGTCTTTATGAGGACCAATAAGTATTTATGCTTTGCAAGGACAGGATGTTGTTTGGAGCGTTTGTTTAGTCTCCACGTAATCAAAGTGCTGTTTGAGGCTTGAGACTTGGTTTTAAAAGGTTGGATTCAGGTTTGTGGGTGTATGTTTGCAGCACACACACACACACACACACACACACACACACGTCTGTGCCACAGCGGGGGATCTGTATCACTCCCGGTTAGCATTGTTCTCTCAGCGTGCAGTTACATGTGTTCATCACCTGACCGGTTCTTCAGACAGTGTTGTTTAGCTCACACTTCAAAAAAGCCTGGTAGCTTGGGAGGCTTCCATTACGCACACACACACACACACACACACACACACACACACACACACACACACACATACAGACACAAGCTGTCTGACGTCTTGTGACACGGAGAAAAGGGAACGAAGGGAGAATAAAAACGAGTCTGTCTGTCTGAATGGCAAAAAAAAAAAGAAGAAGAAGAGAGAAGTGGTGGGGGGGGGGCGGGAGTAATAGAGTGGGACAAAATGCTCCCATTCATTGTATTCCTTTGGGAACACTGGGACTGACTGGGGCTGCTTCACTAGCACAAACACACAAAGATCTTCTTTTACCGAGGGGGGTGGATGAATGGACTGGGGAAGGTGGTGCTGTGGGGGCCCTGCTCTGCTCAGCCCCTAAGAAAACACAGGGCCCCTTCCTCTAACTGCCCACCAGGCACACGGACACACACACCTAGGCAGCAGGAACATGTGTACACGCAAAGACACACACACTGGATTAATGGTCCTCTTGTGAGCGGGCAGCGGGGTTAGGGGCCAACGAGTACGTATGTGGCGCGTCTGCATGTCCGTGTGTCTCCGTGTGTTCGCCACGGACAAAGAAAGGTAGTCGTCTGGCTGTGAGGTTGGCAGGTACACACATGACACTCCAGGCAACAATCTGCTAATTCATACAGGTTAATGTGGAGGCAATTTCAAACAGTAAACAGCAATTCCTGCATGAAATGAAAAATAATATGAAGAATATTATTAATATTAATATAAGTTCACATTTGGGTAATTCTGATTAGTTCCTTCATAGGGCATTTTCCAATCTGTACGTTGTTTGCTTGTTTCAAGAACAGTCCAAAGGACGTAAATAAATACAAAGTGATGGGGACGCTTTTTTCTCATTGGTCAGATATTATTGGGAAGATTCCCCTCAAAACATCCCCTGCACTTTCTTTTTCCCCCATTATGGGACAAAAGCAGATTCTTGTACTGCTATTATTTTTATATGCTTATATATATATATATATATATATATATATATATATATATATATATATATATAGATATATATAGACTGTGAGTACAATGATGTGTCTCCAAGTTCTCCATCAGAGAAGGGCTTTGATGGATCCATCCATCCATCCATCATCCATCCATCCATCCATCCATCCATCCATCATCCATCCATCCATCCATCCATCCATCATCCATCCATCCATCCATCCATCCATCCATGCATCCATTCATCCATCCATCCATCCATCCATCCATCCATCCATCCATCCATCCATGCATCCATCCATCCATCCATCCATCCATCATCCATCCATCCATCCATCCATCCATCCATCCATCCATGCATCCATCCATCC
This sequence comes from Eutrigla gurnardus, assembly GCF_963514095.1. Classification (NCBI taxonomy): domain Eukaryota; kingdom Metazoa; phylum Chordata; class Actinopteri; order Perciformes; family Triglidae; genus Eutrigla; species Eutrigla gurnardus. The sequence goes on along the minus strand of NC_139923.1, from coordinate 7,089,717 downwards.
ATCCATCCATCCATCATCCATCCATCCATCCATCCATCCATCCATCCATGCATCCATCCATCCATGCATCCATCCATCCATCCATCATCCATCCATCCATCCATCCATCCATCCATCCATCCATCCATCATCCATCCATCCATCCATCCATCCATCCATCCATCCATCCATCATCCATCCATCCATCCATCCATCCATGCATCCATCCATCCATCCATCCATCCATCCATCCATCCATCCATCCATCCATCCATCCATCCATCCATCCATCATCCATCCATCCATCCATCCATCCATCCATGCATCTGGCAATGTGGAAGCTAGTTGTTTGGGATTGGGAACGATTGTAGCCGTGTTTAGCCCTTTTATTCAAGTCCTTTTTGGCTCATTGTTTCGGTTCTCCAGGCTACGTAATGACTGTATACTCCAGTATCACTGCTCTCATATCAAACTATTTCAGCAGCTGTTTCCAGCAAACAAGCTCAAGCCTGCTCACCTAGTAACTTCTTCAGAAAGCATCTTTGTCGCTTCATGATGAGATTTTGTTTAATGTAGCTTTAAGAACACAAGTAATTACATTGCTCTTGTTTGTCCTTTCACCACCTTGTTACACCCATGTGAGCACAATGAAGATGCTCGAGGTGATTTTAATTGAAGCACACAGAATAACTGTCTCCTTATCACATTTTTCTATAGGCTAATGCACAGGTTAATAACCTGAAGTGAGGGGCGTTGTAAAGTTAAAAAAATTAGCCATTCTCCATAGCTGGTGGGTCCAATCGACGTTATGTGCTTTACCATGGCTTTCCGAGTCATTGTGTCTGAAGCTGCATATGCTGACGTAGGTACTGCTGTCTTTCTAACAGCCTTTTGCCTGCTCCATTAGTTCTTATGCATGGGTGTGTACTGTTTGTGTTGCTACACACAAGTTTAGCATCACGGACTATTCAGGGCCTCACCTAACGTCAGCTCTTTATTAACAGGAAAACAGCTGTGACGAAACAAAGACTTTGTATAATGTCTCATAAATCAACATCTGATTTTTTTTTACCATGAATTGAAACTCATTTATCCGTTACACAGAGCCAGCTCTGTTCTGTGCGGCTCAGATTATGAATGTTGGCCAAAACCATATCTTTACCTCAATCAGTCACAACATAAGCACCACAAACTGTGGGCTGACGGTGCTTCAACAGGGGGCAGCAAACTGTAATTATGCAGCACGCTGTCGACTCCGTCACCCACGAGAGAAAATAACACGAGATGAAATTGAAAAGTATCAAAACAATCAGAAAACGGCGATAACTCAAAGAGGGAAGCGGGGGAGGGTGGGCGAAGGAGGAGACAGAGCAGTTATAAACGAAGAACAGAGGGAGGGAGGAGGAGTGTGGCTTTGCAGTCATTAATTAGCCCGTTAGCTAGGGCCCGGGCGGTGCGGTTAGGGCCTGTGCCTTTGTGGGCCCGAAGGAAATGGGCCACATATGAGAGCCATTATAGGCACTGACTTAACAAAGACACATGCCTGTCAGCCACCAGTCTGGGCTGGGCTCTGCCTATACGGCACACAAAGGGCCCACCACCACTGTGTGTGTGTGTGTGTGTGTGTGTGTGTGTGTGTGTGTGTGTGTGTGTGTGTGTGTGTGTGTGTGTGTGTGTGTGTGTGTGAGAGTGTGTGCGTGTGTGTGTGTGTGTGTGTGTGTGTGTGTGTGTGTGTGTGTGTGTGTGTGTGTGTGTGTGTGTGTGTGTGTGTGAGAGTGTGTGTGTGTGCTTATATGAGTGTTTTTGCATGTGTGTATGACCATGTGTTTTTTTTGCGTATGAGGGGAATATATAGAAACTGTTCACATGTGTGCACGTATGTCAGTTTATGCAGTAATATCAGCTGCCTCTACTTTAACTTAACATCAGATGCCTGTTTATGTCTAAGTTTATATATATATATATATATATATATATATATACACACACACAACTGTTCTGTGTGTTTCTTCACATGTTTGTGTGTTCATGCGTGCCAGCGTGCGTATGTGTGTAACCATATCTATCAGAGTGGGGCCTTCGGAAGCGTTTCTTTAACCCGTGGACATCCCCCGCTGGCTCTCCACACCATTTAAAACCACATGACAGGAAACCTGGGTCACTTTGAACTACAGCGTACCCCCTCCACAACACCGCACCACAATCGCTGACAAACACACTGAACATCCGTGGACAGAAGATAAACAATGATGAGAGGCAGAAATGGAAAAATTGGCTCCCCCACTGGCTTCCCAGCATCCCCGTCCAGACTCAGTTCAATGCCGATCTATGAAACGTTGAAATAATAACAGTAATGCCAATTAATAACTGAAAGTAGGTTAACTTTAGTTGTTGTGATGATGCAACAGCCGGCATGTGTAAGCTGAACACATGGAAATTTTGCTTTTTTTTTTGGGGGGGGGGGGGGGGGTCTTACTTTTCCCATCTGGACAACATTTAGAGTTTTGAATTAAGATATGAACAGCACTTCTAAATAGTGGCTTTACCACACTGAGGCCTGCTCTCTTCAGCTGAAACAGTAGCATTTGGTCAGCTCCTCAGAGTATTGGCCTGAGAGGAGCTCAGGTCTGGATTTGATAAGTGGAAACAGACCGGTGCAGCGCTGCCTGTGTGTTTAAAGCCAACACAGCGTAAACAGCCCGTACTCCAGTGACTAAGCCCTGGAGCTCAGCCACAATAATTCTAAACCTCCGTACAGTAGATAGACCATATGCTCCCTATAAGCCGGGTTCCTTCACTAAGAAATGCCATTGTTTTAAAAATAAAACGACACACATCCAGCTGTGATGCATATAATATTTAGCAGCTTCGTGATGAAAACTATTTCTTTGTTTTGGTCTCTCTCTACCTTTACTTAATAGCAGATTGAAGCAATTCTGAGCATTTTGACTTCAGTTTAACGTAGGAAATAAGTCTGAAACAAAAGATGGAGTGGAATCGGTTTCCTCCTGATTTTACAGCAGAAGCTTCTGAAGCTCTCGACATGATGACCTGCTGCTCTCAAGAGCTATTTTCTGCACGTCCATTCATCCTCAAAACCAAACATGACACAGTATCCACGCTTCGCAGCATGGAAGAGGAACCGAGCAGGAGCCGGGTTTTATGGTCTCGCTCTCCCCTGGGGCTCGGAGGCCTAATGAAGTCCGATCCGAGCTTTATTAAGATCCAAGGGTGGGAGCTCGTCATAAAAAAGCAGGAGAAGAAGAGGAGGAGGGGGGAACAAGCTCTCGTTAACTAGATCACACCTCCGAAGCAAAGGGAGATCCAAAGCTTGGGCCCCGTGGGGGGTAAACGGGTCTACGGGACGAGACTCAACTGGTCACAGTGGATTCAGGTTATCTCACGAGCCGATTTAATTCAGCAGCAATCCAACCACTTAAAAGAATGAAAAGCAGTGAAATACAAGCTGGTTAACTTCCAACATGGCTCTGAGCCACAGCTTGCACGTTTACCAGCATTTGGCCTTGCAGATGGTGGTAATTTCTTGGTGAGAATTATGTGTATGCAGGGCAGGAATTACCAGCATCAGGTGGAAGAAACAGATGTCGGAAGCAGAGAGGGAGAAGAAAAGGAAACAAATGGAATCGGGGATCAATAAGATGTGTGAATGGAACAGGAAGGAATACTTTTTCTAACAGTATGTGTCTCTCTAATAATATACATACTGTTTAACCTCTCAAGCTTTTTTATTTGCACTTCATTGTTATGGGCTTGATGCATGAAAGCAGAAAGGAGGAGCGGCAGAGGCGTAACACGAGCTGCTGAGCAACATAGAGCGTTCGATGGAGACGGAAAGCCGGAGGGAACGCTTGTTAAATAGACAACTGGAGGAGGGAAGGAGTAGGAGGAAGCCTGTAGAGGATGCTGGGATATCGACGGCTGGTGGATCAATGTAAATGATCCGGCCATAACCAGGGCAATTACTGGGTCACCGTTGTGTGTTAGAGTGTGTGTGTGTGAGTGTGTGTGTGTGTGTGAGTGTGTGTAGGAATGCTGTTGTGGCGTAACAGGCATACCTCTCAATAGTAGGCAAACCTTAAATGAAAAGGTCGCGACCTCTCATATTATTGTTGTTTTCCAATCACACATGTCTCAATAATAATGGGACCCGAGGAAAATGACCTCTTCAGCTCATCCAGTCGGACAACACAAGACAAACAGACACAGCAAGGGAGAGAGACGATGGGGAAGACATGAGGGGAGTCTGCAGAGGGCAGGAGTCAACTTAAATATGTGAGGAATGACCAGAAGAAGTGTGTGTGTGTGTGTGTGTGTGTGTGTGTGTGTGTGTGTGTGTGTGTGTGTGTGTGTGTGTGTGTGTGTGTGTAGTTGGGAGGCATGTCTGCCTACTAACCTGGATCTGTTGTTGGAGAATGTTTATCTTGTGCTGCTGCTGCAGGAGCTGCTGCTGTTGTCTGGTGATCTGCACACACACACACACACACACACACACACACACACACACACACACACACACACACACACACACACACACACAAAGAGAAAGAGCGTCAAAATGGTAATAAATCCATCAATGTGTTCCATGATTCTGACAAGATTAAGAATAAGTCGTGTCTTTTCTTTTCATTTTGTTTTAAATAGGAGAAAATCTACTTTACTTGATCAATAATAGAAGAATCTGCACACAGAACTGATGACCCCAGACAGCTGGGTTGTCTGGGCATTAAATCTGCAACAGCCACGTCCCACATGTGACCAAGAAGGATTTTGCAGGATGGAATTAAGATGAAAAATATACCATCTGAAGTTCAGACAATCTGCTGTTCTTTAACAAGTTGTTGTTGTTTCATTATTTTTAATAAACATGTGGTGAAGACCATGGTATCGTTGCAAGAAACAACTTTTGAATGCATGTCGGACATTAAAATCTGGGTAAAACCAATTACAGCCCATCTGTGTCTTTTTAAAAACTCGGTCATTTTGTTGGAGGGAAAATTGGTAAAACACAAACAACACATTTTAACATTGAATAAGAGAGAGAGAGAGAGAGAGAGAGAGAGAGAGAGAGAGAGAGAGAGAGAGAGAGACTAAAAGAGAATACTTGAATGCAATATTAATAAAGGCAAACATGTTTAACAATGGTGAGGCATGAATCTGACGTGATGCGGCAGGTTAATGGTCACGCTGCATTCAAGAGCAGCATGGTGAGTTTCTGACAACTCTCTTAACTGACACTGAATCTGTGAGACTGACATGTTTACTAGGAAACCAACAACACCCAGCATGCCTCTGGATCCCCCCGCCAATCACACACACACACACACACACACACACACACACACACAACGCTCATCAACAACCACGGCGATCATAGTTATTTCAGATTTTTTTTAAAACATCTGTCATCATTGAAGGGAAAAGTCTCGGCCAGTGATGGGCAGCTAGGACCGGCCAGTTACGCAAGGTTCAAATTCTTAAAGGGGCAGCACGTCATTTATTTGATCCCGCCCACTCTTCGCCAGAGAAGTAAAGCAGCTGCCTTTCTGTCTTCCCGAGAAGTCATTTAGTGTATTTATTCTGAAATGTAATTACAGGCTGCTGAATGGGAGGCGGCGCCCCATTTGCACACATGTCATATTTCATTAAAGGCAGATTTCTTAGGGTTTGTCTGTAGGGCATTATCCTATCAAGTCTCAACAGCCAAATGACTGGCTGATATTGGAATCCGTCTTTTCTTTTCACTCTCTCCATCTTCCCCGTTCCTTTGTGGAGCTGTGAAAGGTGGAATGTGTTGTGATGGGAGGTGTGGACTTGTCCCGACAGAGCCTGTCGCACGTCCACCTACAGTAACATGTCGGCAAACAAAGAGGCAGCTCACCTAAACGCCTCCATGCTGAGGCTCAGCCTTTCTCTGTCACACGCTAATGTTTCTGTGTCCGACACCTGACGACACACACACACACACACACACACACACGCGTGTATTCTCTTTTATTGTGAAAGTTTTGGCTGCCATCATTTCAGTTAAGATGACATTTTACAAAGCAACCTCCCGGGAACGCAGCAGCATCACTAGAAGTCCAACATGAATCATACAGGTACACACCTCCGACTTAAGCATTTTATCCAAACAATGGGGGTTGTGTGACACATCTTGGTGCTCACAAGATGACTGTCAGCGTAGAAAATTTGGGGTGTAAACAAAATTCCGGTTCATGAAATTATATTTCTTAATCAGGCTTTTTATTCTTGCAAAAAGCTGCATAAATGTACTTGCAGACTGCTTCATATTAAAGGGTGCGTTTTTTCCTTACTAACACTTTTTCTGAAGTGTATTAAAACTGTCCCATCTTCTGTTTGTTCTCAGCCTGTTGGACTTGCATCCCCAACTCTCAGCACCCGAGTGAGTGAGCTAATAGGCAACGCCGTCGGACCCTCCCTACCTGCTCCTGCTGCTGCCTGGCCAGCTCCATCTGTTGCCTCTGCTTCTCCAGCTGTGAGGCGGCCATCTTTTTCTGCTCGTCGTGGGCGGAGAGGAGCTGCTCCCTCAGACTTATCAGCTGACCGATCATGGTGGAGAGCTGGTGCTCCTTCTCCTCCAGCGACTCGGGCGTCCCTGGACAGGTACAGGAGAAGGATGGGTTAAATGCTGACACCGATATAGTTATTGTTCGAAGATAGTGTGTAATTCCCTGGTTTGTTCGTTGCTAGAGGATTGCATTAACACTGCATGGACTGGTTCCCTTCTAGTCCAGCTGTGCCCTCTTTGAACGTCATAAATACACTGGTTCTGGTAATTGTAAAAACAAACTTGCAGAAAAAAACATTAAGAAATTCGGGGATTGTGACTGTTTGTGACTTTTAGGAACCAAACTAACTTCAACAAGTGGCTCCACAAAAAAAACCCAACCAAAACAAATCCAACGTATGCAAAGAACGAGACAAACTGGAGAAACTCCCATGCCCCAAATTGTCATAAATCATCTGGTTTGCAGTTCCATCTTACTACTCATTATCCTCTGTCTTGTCTCTACATGTCATCAGTGTTTACCACTTAGTGTCTGCACAGGAGAACAATAAAATCACTTTGAGCTAACTGCTGGAAAGAAGTAGCTGTCACACGCTTCGTGTCAGGTTTACGATGTAGACATTCTTTTCGGTTTTAGGGCCGACGCTAGGAAGACTGGCTGTGTGCACTGCAGCCCACAACACAACACATAGCAGCATTATCTCACCTCAAACTCCCTCTATGATCTGTGTATTTACTCCTCAGTTTAGAAACCGACTCCACCTCTTTAGGTGGGTTTTTGTTGTTTATTTTTGCTTCATCAGATCCCAGAGGAAAATAATTGGCTGTAAAATCTCAAATGTGGTGGCTTCTGGCTGATACAGCAATCCTCATTATGGCATATGTTAATGAGTTTGCCTCCATGATTGTAAACATAGCATACAAGGTGGGTGTTGGAACTTCTCAGCATAGCGAGAAGTGTTCACCTGCATTGCTCCAATTGGACGTGACATGTCAGCTGACAGCCATACAGCCTGTGATATAAAATAAAAGCTTTGTGAGTCTTACAAAGCAAAGGCACTCCAACCGGCGTTGCTGCTTGTGACTGCAGAATAGACCCGTGTATGAATGCCTTGAATCCGTGTTGAATGTAGGAAGGTTAATTTGATTCTCCAGCAGGTTCCCTCGATCCCTCCGAGGAGTAACGTACAGTACAGGCAGCACCCTCCCTGACCCTGGATCCATTGTTGTTACATCTAGTATATTCTTCCAGTTTAGTGCTTTCCACTCATGGCCAAAACCATGACCTGCTGTTGATTTTCTGTATCGGCGTGTGATTTCTTTATTGTTTGATTGTGTACAAACATACACACATGCAGGCTCATCTTGAGTACCGGTATGTGTGTATCTATGTGTCTATAAACATGTACACACCCACACCGACTGAAGTTTACCTTGTTTAGAAGTTCTTGAGCTTTGTGTATGTTTGTGTGCGTGTGTGTGTGTGTGTGTCTGTGTTGTGTGTGTGTGTGTGTGTGTGTTGTGTGTGTGTGTGTCTGTGTTGTGTGCGTGTGTGTGTGTGTGTGTGTGTGTGTGTGTGTGTGTGTGTGTGTCTGTGTTGTGTGCGTGTGTGTGTGTGTGTGTGTGTGTGTGTGTGTGTGTGTGTTGTGTCTGTGTGTGTGTGTGTGTGTGTGTGTGTGTGTGTGTGTGTGTGTGTAAGGTCTTGCCCTGGGGCCATGTAGGGAGATTGCAGGGTGGCCCCAACACTACCTGCATACTAACAGTCTCCATTGTAGTCTTGTCAGGCCCTTATTGTACCCCAGACCCCCCACCCCCCGCCCACACACACACACACACACACACACACAGACACACACACACACACACACAGAGACATGGACACACTCACAGAGAAATTACCCCTCAGCACCCCTGTATCAAAAGCAACATTCTCTTCTTCTTGTCTCTCTTTTTTCACGCTTTCATTCTGTCTCTTTTGGGTTTTCCCCAAACAACCTCCCCATCAGTTACAAGTCCAGATTCTCCCCTCCTCCTCCCCCCCCTCCTCCTGTTTGGTCTCTTTATCCTCTGCTCTTGTGATTCCACCTCTCATCCTCTTCTCTCCTTTCTTTATCTTTTCTTCCTCTCCTCCTCTTCCCTATACGCGTTTCTCTCTCTCCTCCACTCTTAACTCTCCTCCTCTTCTCAACACCTCCAACCCTGCTATGATACTCTCTCTTTAATCTCTTATTTGTCTTTTCTCCTTCTCTCCTTCACCTCCCTCTTCTCCTCTCTTCGTCACCTCCTCTCTCGTCCCCTCTGCTCTCATCTCCTCCCTCCTTCACTCCTCTCTAATTCTCTTTGACCAAGTCAGTCTTGGCACACCGATGGATACTTTAGAACGCTGTCACATTTTCAAACACACACAGATTCTTCCACAGGCTTCCTCGCAGTGAAGTCTATTGTGTAAGAGCAACAGCAGAGATTACAGCTCCATGATTCATCCTCGTGGATTACGTTTCTGGCATCAAGAGTCATTTCAGACCTTTTTTTTTCTGTTTTCCATCCGTCAGGATTACTCCGACACCTGCTGAGGGCTCCGGCCAAGAAGAAAGCCATTAACTGCGTTCTCACTCCGTCTGACTGGAGCACCGTGACAAAACGTTGACTTCGCTTGAGCCGTTTGTTCGTTGTTACTGGTTACAGGCTGTTGGGAATCAAACCCAGATTCTTTAAATGTATCGCAACGTATCACAAAGTCATAAAGCAGCGTTGCTACAGTAGAATATGTACTAAACAATGCTAATCAATGTCACAGGTATTAATCCACATTTCCACTCCCACTGATCTCTGCATGTATGAGACTGTATGTGATGTATTTTTATAAACTCCACATTTGTGTTTTATGGTATTCATTTTCTTTGAATGTACTTTTATTCCTCTATAGTTTTACTTGTGGTGCTTTGAATTATTGCAGTTTATTCTGAAAACAAATATGTATCTCCAACACGTCAACTTTTAATGAGCTTGAGAAAACGTTTGTGTGGTTTTATGTGGTTTATTAGGCTTAAGACATTGCTGGGTTTGACCGATCCAGAGAGACACGTTTTCAATATGATTTTAGTTTTAGGTGATCTGAAAAAGTATAAATTACCAAATTTGGAGATTTTGGTTCTCTTCAGACATATTCTTTATTGCATTACCTTATTTAAATTATTTTTTTGTCAGTGTGAAGTGAGTCTAGTGTGAGAATGTGTGAGTGTTTTTACAGAATCTTTTTTTATGGATGGATAATTGTGTTTTAATATCTTTCAATTATATGTTAACTACGTGGAGTCAGACAATATATGACAAAATCTTGTCCCAGCCACTTCCTCCATACAAACATACATAATAACACACACACACACACACACACACACACACACACACACACACACACACACACACACACACACACACACACACACACACACACACACACACACAGTGACACACATATAAACACATCACCCACTCACAATATCACACGTCGTGACTCCTTGGGCTTCTGCCAAACCATCACTTTTCATCTGTGCGCCAAACTCCCAGCATTCCTCTGGATGACGAAAACCTTCGTGTCAGTGTCACACCACAACAAACACTCTGACACTTGACTTCCCATCAGCCCACGGGACCCGAGACAAACACGGTCACTATTTTGTCAAAACAAGTGTCAGGCTCTCCCCGGGGGAGAGACACAAAGATATCACCTTTACTTTACTGTAACAGCTCACTTCTGCAGTCTAGCATGTACATGGAAACAAATGTTGCAGTGGCTGAGACGCCTGATTTAAATGACTCTTCAATTTCAATATAACTATTGGTGCCAGATGTGCCAGCTGCTGCACCTCACACGCTTTCTTTCCATCTGTTCTTAGAAGCTTGTCTTACTTTTAAAAAAAAATGTAAATGCAAGAACTTATAAAATGTGGAAACCAAAGTATTGGACAGTAATAGCAGCTTGAAGTTTTATCAATGTATTTGCACGTGTATCTCTATTCAAAACACATACAATGTTATCTACATGTTTTATCTTAACATTTATATAAGTAGAGATAAGGTTGTGGATGTTTACATCTTTGCAAATATTATGTTTTAGGACCTGCCTTTACTTCAGCTGTGTTTTATCATTTGTCATCATCAATGCTGGTGCATCATTGCTGTCACTCTACCTTATATGCCTCCGCAGAAAGCCCAAAATCTAAATCATGAAAATGAAAACAAAAATGCTACCTGATGTATTTGGACAGAAGAATGAACTGAATTCATGAATATAATATGTAAATATAACTGTATATGTATATGTATATGAGTCCTCTTTCAATTCAGCACCCTCATAACAATATCAGCAAAACATGAGCTGATGTTCTAGTTTGTTTGGTTTTGTTTCCCTCAGAGCAGACGGTTGTTTGCAGGAGGAGTCATCCTGGGCACAATCCCAGGTGTTTGTGGGTGCAACAGTTAGACAGGTTGGAGTTAAAATCCATAAAAGACTTCCCTGGATAAGTAACAATATATTATATACTGTGTGTGTGTGTGTGTGTGTGTGTGTATATATATATATATATATATATATATATATGATGCACATTACACGCATGTCGAAGTGCATTTGTGAGCCCTAATGAATGTTCCGAGTTAAAAAAAGGGGAAAAAAAGAAAAAAGGAGGTCATCCGTTTTCTTCACACTAAAAATAACTGCGACTGAACAAATAGGTTCAGGTTGTTGTGTGAGGAGACACAGAGCAACTGTTGTGTTTGCGTATTTAGGTCAGCCACACTGGGCTTCATGTCAGCCGTCGAGAAATAAAAGAGTCCGACGCTTGAATTCAATCATAGCATTTCTTTGGTCGGGACGCAGCTGGACGAACAGAGGCATCTGTGTGTGTGTGTGTGTGTGTGTGTGTGTGTGTGTGTGTGTGTGTGTGTGTGTGTGTGTGTGTGTGTGTGTGTGAGAGAGAGATCCTTTATGTGCATGCATGTACTGCTCCATGCTATATTTATGCATGTTATTAGTGTCTTCTACTAACACACAGGAAATTGATATACTGCACATTCCAACTTCATGTATAGGACAAGCACGCTGTTGTCTCGGTTGTGGTCACGCCCGCCGAAACTCTCCAGATCATTACAGGGTTTTCTGGCACACAAGTAATAGAAAAACTAATGTCATACTAACTTTTAACTGGCAGCACTACTGAATTACATTATTATTGCATTGAATAAAAGACGCATCAATCTATGATTCATCACAATAAAGAAATCTCTTGCATCTTAACAGCCAGTAAACTATGAGTCTGAGCTGTGAATGTCGTCTGTTCAAGGTTCCCTGTCTTGTTTATCTATGGAAACGTGCACACATGTGCATGCACCGTGCCAGAAGTTAAACAACGCTGTCCTCACTGCAGGTGAATGTTGCTTTGTAAGATTGAATGTTTTGCCGGAAAACAAATAAAAGACGCTGTCAATGAACAATACATTTAATGATTCTTACCATAATATATGTCCTCAATATGTCAAAATAGGATAAAAATGTTATACCGTCAGCATGTTTGCCTCAAAACATAATTGTTGCTGCAAATTATAGACCTAATTTCTAGGTTGCCTCCACACAGGCCTCACTAGTCAACGTGGTGTGTTAAGATATTAAGATTTAGTGTGTGTAAAGTTAAACACACTGCCTGGTGGAGTTCTGTGGTGCCACTCCCTGTGCAGCTGTTGAAAGCCAGTATTGCCTGAGAGGCTAGCCTCAGGGCAGAAAGTCCCGTTGATCAAACGCCTTTAATGCAGTTTTTGCCTTTTCCTCGTGTTTTTTGTCGGGCTTGAGAGAGGACTGAGCCCTGATACAGTTTGCTGAGAGCTTTTTTCTAGCTATAGGATACGTTGCATGTGATGTTTCTGAACCAAAAATATGTTTCATGAATATGTTTCATATCAGCCTCGTATCATGCAAAATGGTAACGAAACGAAGTGGACTGTCGTACAGAGAGTAACGTAACAAGTGAAAAGTCAATGTTGACTTTGGGATTCACACAGGACATGAACAGCGGCCTTTTGGGTGAAAGTCCTGTGTTTGATGGACCCATCCATCACCACCCACACTCACTCTGAGACTTTCTTAATGGTTTCTGTAATGATCGTTCCAGCTCTTGCTCTAACAGGATGTAAAAACCTTGATGGCCACATTTCTTTCAAGATGACTGGGCTGGATTTGAGAGAGGGAACAAGTAATGGGAGAGGTAGAATTCAATTCTGTGATATATTTCAAAGAATGTTTCAACTAAAAAAATCGTTATTTAATCAAAACATTTAATAATTGTATACGCATTTTAAAACTATGTATTATATTATCAAATCAACACTTCAGTCCATTACCAAAGCAAAAACCTCCAGCAGAAGGTAGAAACAGACACAACGTTCACTGAAAGCAGGTCAACTACTGAACGGCCTTGAAACGGCTTACTTGATCTATTTCTCATATCCAGTTAACATCATAACCCAACAAGAATTGTTATGTCAAAATCTGTGGCTTATACACTTAGAAATTTAACAGAAAATTAAATTTGAAAATGTGAAAAGTTTGATCAAGCACTTGACCCAAATATGGGTCAGATCACAAACGGTTTCTCTCACGGAGAACGAGCTCGAGTGCAGAGCTGTTAGCGGCTAATGTTACACCGTCCTGCAGAACACAGAAAGCGTTTCTTACATGGCAAGTTACACCTTTTCTGCCAGCGTCTGATATTTTTCTTTTATTTGAAGAGTGAGACAAAATCAGTGGAGACAATGTTGGAACACTTAAAAAAAGCATTCTCATTCTCTGTTCATGATTAAAACTTTGAAAACCAGCAGTAAAAGGAAGGATATCAAACAGATACTGACTCCTCATTCTATTAACTAGCCAGACATCTAGTTTGCCGTCTTAGTTCCTGCACGCTGTCGTGTATGTGACAAACTCATATCAAACTAGTTCCAGAAAAAACAACCACAGAACCTCAGCCCTTCAGGAAGGAACCCTCTTGGAGCCCTGATTTCTAAGAGAGTGCTTACGATCTGCAGACATACAGACAGACAGACAACTCCGTGTTTACAGGTGTGAAAGTGAAGTTGGTGGTAGTCGTACATATTTGGCTCCTGGCCTTGATGTGGATGTTCTCACCTTTGACCTCGCTCAGAAGTTCAGTGGCGTTCAGGCGGTCAACGCGCTCCTTCCATTCCTTGGAGAGGAGCCGCTCCATGCAGGATGGCTCTACAAAAACACAGAAAATAATCACCTTTACTTCTGATGTTTTGTTGTTTTTAACAATCCACAGTGAATCCATGAAAGTCAACATCAACCAAACTGATGCCTGAGGATATTCGGTTACACCTACATGCACAGATTTACGACATACCAGGAAAAGAAAAGAAGCAAAAGAAGAAGCCGGAGGGAAAAGAACAAGAGAGAAAAGGACCCATGTCTGTGAATTTTTACATTTCAAAAACAAAATGAGGACAAGGGACCATTTCTAATAATTTGAAAAAAATAAAATTCCAGCAGCCATCCAGCTGAGCAGTTGAGAATGTCTGGATTGTTCTGATTTGTGGCCGGTTCTCACAATGTGTCTCATAGCCTCAGGATTATAGACATCAGAGACACGTGGTCCCGGATTCATAAGGTCTCATTTGTTCAATAGGAGTCCTGCTGTGAACTTTACTGAGACAATGGGAACTTTTCAATTCTTCATCAGGCGGGTAGCAGAGAGAGAGAGACAGACATCTGCACATGTGCAAGCATGAGTGTTTGGGTGTGACTTTTCCATAAACAGAGACAGATATGCACAAAGTATGCATGCTGTTAACTACGTACATTTACCAGGGGCCGTTCTTGAGGCCGTGGACGATTCTTTTTTTTTTCATTTAATGTTGCATTCACGAGAATATTGTAACATATGATGCATTATTACATTATCATTATTGAACTACACATCTATTTATAAAATGGAAAACAATGACAGCAGTCACTCAGTTCTGTAATGAATACTTTTGCTTCTACACTGTTCTCAAAAAATACCTTTCCCACCATTTTTCAGGTATGCGATACCTGTGTGAGTGTGAAACCGCTCTCTGGTGTAAACATGCACATGTCCACACACTCCTTCTAACACTCCTGCTTCCGCCGGAGTTTGTGTTTTCATGCCAGCGGACGCCTCGCAGATGGAGTCACGGTCACGCAGGGCCCCGTTGCTGGAGCCTCCATCACCAAGGATGTCACACACACACACACACACACACACACACACACACACACACACACACACACACACACACACACACACACACACACACACACACACACACAAAAAGGAAACATTCTTGGGTGCTGTGTGAAAAACATGCGCCTGAAGGCTTGCCTGATTTAGAACTGTTAAGTCAGACAATAGCTCATTTGTGGAGCCTTGATCCTGACAAAAGGCCCTATAGGCATTCATAAGGGCACATGGCCTATTGTGAGTGCCTTAATATTTAGTCTGCTCGTATGGGGCCCATTGTGTGGTCAAGAGATGCCGTCCGCCGGGTCGTGCACAACTTCCTCATTGAGTCCATTAAAGCCTTGCATGTTTACAGTCGGATTATGATTGTTGTAAATAAGCTAATGCAGCCGGCCAGATCACATGGGATCAATGTAAACAAGGGGGGGAGACCAAGGCAGCGAGGGAGGGAGGGAGGGAGGGAGTAAGGGAGGGAAGGAGCGAGGGAGCGAGCTAGGCCAGCAGCTACAAGTCAAAGAAACAACTTCAAAACTACAGTAAAATTGGTGATTTCCCATATTTGGGGAAAGAACAGCGGGTATTTCCAGCCAGATGGTCCACATAGCAGCAAAATAAGGTAATTAATACAATTTCCTCACCACTAAGACAACAGATCACATCCAATCTTTTATTTTTAGATTTACTGGACAAGTGGCTCCACTGGATATGTATTTGTGTATAGTTAGTTCAACGGGTGATATTTACAGCCGGTAGAGCCAGAGGATGGGGTCAAGAAGAGAGAGAGGTTCTTTTTTTTTTCTCATCACAGGACCAAAAGACGCCGATGTGCACTCGTTCAGCGAGCCTCTTATACAACACAGTGAGGGAAGCGCAATTTATGGGAGCACTTAGGGAGGAAAATACAACCTGAACTCCGAGATACATCTGCATAAGTCAACCGTGTGTGTACTCACACACAATTTATACCCCCCGGACCGATAAACAGATCAGACGCAGAGACAGTGGGGGGTTGAGGTGTAAGTGGGGAGAAAAGAGGAAGAGAGGGATGAGAGGGAGATGTTTTACCCTAGATGGCTCTCTATCTTTTCCTGCGGCCGAGTTGAGGATCAAGTGCTGTTTAGATTGGAGGGTGAATAAAAATTCCATGCTGTCCGAACACCGTCTCCTTCATCAAGTGGAGGAGAGATGCGGACGATGGATGATTTGAAGAAGAGGAGGTAGAGAGGGAGGATGAATGGGGTGAGGCCAGAAGGAAGGGTAGATGAAAAGAAAAGCAAGGGAGGGATGTAGGAGGGGAGGGCGGGGCGACGGGGGAAGGTGAGTCGAGGAGCAAAATGATGAAGGTTTCATTTTCACCGAGAGAGCGTCGTGTGAGTTTGAATGGAAGAGGGAGAGATTGGAAATGTGTGGAAGGAAAAATGTGTATATATATATATATATATATATATATACTGATGATAAAAGTTGTTTGTATTATCTTAAACGTGACACTTTTTCGACCCTTTCGGCCCTGAGATCAGAGTTTATCGTATCGTTTATTCGTAACCAGACAGCTTCAACAGCAGCAGCGTAAGAGGGTAAAGACGGGGAGGAGAGATGGAGTGAAGTGGACGAGCAAGCAATAAAACAAAGTGACGGAGAGACAGAAGGAAAGTGAAGGGGGTAAGAATTGGATGAAGAGAGAGAGAGAGTCGTAAATCAGCGTGGAGGCAGCCGGTGAGCCGGCGACTGTTTAGAGTAAACACACTTTTATCACCTGTCCCCACGCCAACCCACCAAGACACAGCGTTTCGGTGTTTTACACCAGCCACAGGCAACTCACTGTGTGTGTGTGTGTGTGTGTGTGTGTGTGTGTGTGTGTGTGTGTGTGTGTGTGTGTGTGTGTGTGTGTGTGTGTGTGTGTGTGGCAGGCAAGCATCAACACTCCCGAGCAGCCTCTGCCAAGAACAACACCGGGTGCCACAGGCTTCCACTCAGACCCAATCTCCCTCTTTTAACCTCGTTCTGTCTTTAACTCTCTCCGTTTCCACGTATTTAAACGTTTCTCATGGAATTAACTTTTCAATAAAATGTCCTTAATAATGTCTTCGTCTACTGGAGAATATAGGTAGTGAGATTTATGCGAAGGCCATAAATTATTTATCTTATCTTTCTTTTTGAGAAATTGGGATTTTCTTTCCTACCAATTTGGTATCGCTGTGAGCTTTAAATACAACAATAAACATTAAATCAGAGTTTTTGCTTGTTTTACATTACTGGATGTTTTCTCAACGAGTGTGGTTTTTGCTTTCCACTTGCCGTTAGCGACGCAGCAAAGAGATTTTAAGCTAGGCGAATGTTCACATGTATCGGCAGTTGTGAATTAAAGAAGGTCAACACTTTGGGAAATATGTTTGTTCGCTTTGCCAAGAGTTCAATGTTAAGATTTATACCACAGGAATGTCTTCATGCTAATACAAAGCTAGAGTTAGCAAGCAATTAGCTTAGCATAAGGGTAAAACAAACTGCTAGCTCTAGCTAAAGTGAGAAGACATCATCCTCCTACCACCTCTATACGCACACATTATTTATTGGTTGTTTGATCCACACAGAAACCAAAATGTAAACCATAGTTTTTGTGTTTTTTTGAGAAGGTACATGCTAAAACAATTTCTAGGCCTGTAACTTCCTGAAGTTTTTCTGGTTGGCTAGCATCCTCACGGTGACTAGGAGGCCCCAGAGCAGTGGCAGTACCAGAGTTTTCCTTTTGTTGGTGCTCTGGGGGTCATCGACCTTTCAGTGAGGTGATCTGAAATTTAGGGTTATTAATGTGCTGTGGTAATAGGGTGGTGCAGAAAAGATCCTTAATACCCGGAAATGACCTCGCCTTTTGGGCTCTAATGGGTTGTATGAATAAGGTTTTGGTCCCATGCCTGAAATAAGGTCAGCGCTAAACACAGCTTATAATTTTAGCGTATCTACGATATAAAACACGTTAGTAAAAACCCTGCTTGTGAATGTTGAAGCTTAAGAAAGGTGGTTTGCTAAAAGAGAAACCACCATCACGTCAACTAGCCCGCCTTTACAGCCTCGTATACGTGCTGTAGTCAGTTTATAGCCAAACATTTGCCTTTTACTTCCACCAATTGCATTCACGCATTAAAAACCATGAAAGTGTAGTTCATGTGTGAAAATCATAAACGCGTGTCTGCCACGATGGAAAAAATCGTTTCTACTGCAACACCCAGCACAGATACACAGTCAGCATACACACTCTGTTTGTGATGAAAGTTTGATTTATTTTGTTTAGTTTTAGGCATTTTTTATGTCCCCCTGACTCGCTGGAAACCCCGTCAGAAACTGATGTGCACACGCACACATTGACAAACACAGGTGCTATGGCTGGCCTAGGATCAGCTACAGCACCCAAAGCCCTTTCCTAGTACCACTGATGGCCCAGAGACAAAGAATACACCTATTCCCTGAAATGTCTTTAACTATTTCCGTGCATTTTTATATATAACTTGTTATCAAAGAAATTGTATTTTCCTAGCAGCTTTTTGAACGCAATAGTGTAATGGGTGCAGGAGAGGGTTCAAATGCAGCACACATAGGTTGGCAGACAGTAATCGGTAATGACTTTTATTACACACTTGAGTACCGGACAGTTCAAAGGTGACACTAGATTGAACTCGCTTCAGGGAATGATACGGAACGTCCAGGAGGAACATGCAGTGGAAGGCAACAGGAAACAGTAGCGGTGTGTGGTAAAGGCAGTCGGCCAACACAGGAAAACAGTTTCTCGCCTGCAGGCAATACCGTGGATCCTGTCGGTGATCCGTGTGGCTGGCGTAGCACTCCACTAGAGAGGAGGTCGCAGGGCTGGGTCCCATGTCGCACAGTTCCATCATAGAACCGAGCAGGTGGGAGAAAACTTGTCAGAGACCTCCACCTTCATCCTGCTCTCCTGGGCTCCCGGGTGCTCGTCCTCCTCATCAGATGAGGGGTCCTCGGAGCTGACGACATTCTCCCCGGAATCGTTGCTAGACAGGTGTAGCTTGTGGTTGGTGGTGGCCCTCTGGAAACACCCGACTCCCACATCGGAGACATCCACCTCGACCACTAACAGGATCCGGCATGACCAGAATGGGGGCCAAGGTGAACCGTGTCTTAAGGGCCCGGAAGATGTCCTGGGTGGCCGACGTCCACCGGAAGGTCACCGTCGAGGAAGTGGGGGCCGTGAGGGGGGCTGTCACCATGCTGTATCCTCGGATGAACCTCAGGTAAAAGTTGGCAAACCCCAGGAACCGTTGAAGCTGCTTGCAGGAGTCTGGGACGGGCCAGGCAGTGACGGCGGAGACCTTGGCGGAGTCCATCTGCACGGTCCCCCTCCCTACGATGTACCCCAGGTGTGGTGTACCCAATCGCTGGTGGACGTGTTCTTCTCTGGACCGGGAGAAGATCAAGATGTCATCGAGGGAGACAAAGACAAAATTGTTCAGCATGTCTCTTAGCACGTCGTTAACCAAGGCTTGGAAGATAGCCGGGACGTTGGTGAGACCGAAGGGCATCACCAGGTATTGAAGTGGCCGAACGGGGTTTTAAACAACGTCTTCCATTCTTCCCCCTCGCGGATCTGGACCAGATGAAAGGCATAGGTTGAGCTTAGTGAAGATAGTGGCACCTTCCTATCGTAATGCTGTTCAGCCCCCGATAGTCGATGCACGGGTGATCCTTCTTGGACACAAAGAAGAACCCAGCTCCTGCCGGTGAACGATGAGGCGTGGATGATGCCCGCTGGCAGAGAGTCATTTATATAATTGTTCATTGCCTCTCTTTCAGGGGCGGCCAGGGAATACAGGCGGCCTCTAGGTGGAGGAGAGCCGGGTTGGACATCGATGCCGCAGTCGTAAGGTCTATGCAGAGGAAGGGTGTAGCCTTGGCCTTGGTGAACACCTCCCAACCCCAACATGTCGGATGCGGTACTGTAGAAGGGGGTCAGCTCAGGTGCGTCGGTTTGGTTCAGGCAGACCCGATAACAGGATGAGCTCCATAGCCCCAGTGGTCCAGTCGAGGTGCGGATGGTGAGGAGACTGCAGGATGAGGAACTGGACAGTGTCATGGTGGTTGCCCGAGAGAAGAATGCGGCTGTCCTGTCTGGTGGGTGATGGTCTTCATCAGACTGCTGTCCAAGGCCTTGACGGGAACTGGGCAGGGCAGGAGTACTCGGTCGACCCCCAGCTGTAGTGCTAGGTCATCGTCCATAATGTTCATGTCGGAACAAGTGTCTATGAGCGTGGCAAGAGTCTGAGAGCGCTGAGGTAAGAAACGTCCAGGGGGGACATAGCGGTGGAAGGCAACAGGAAACAGTATGACAGGCAGCTGTGTGTGGCGAAGGCAGCTGGCCAACACACTGATTAGTGATCAGCTGCAGCTGCGGCGAACAGGTGAGTTGAGCTGATTTGGGGGCGTGGCAGGCCCGTGATGAGCAGGAGCGAGAGGTGCGCTGAGAGATCATGACAAATCGGAAAAGTTCGATGTCCAACCAACTGTGTATCATCTAACGTCGTCTCATTGAAGAAATGTCAAAACACCGTGTGAAATGTCATACCTGTTCTTCTTTTTATAAAGAGTGGAAAAGTCTCCATTGTGGCTGTGTGGTCATTAGCTATTACATATGATTTTCCTATGTTTTGATTTCAGGTGAAAGTGTGAAACAGTTACAATTCTTTGTTTTCCGTCCTACATTCGAAAAAGCAGTTTGTTTAATATTATAGACGTTTATTTAATTCATATTTTATATTTGATGACATTCCCTTATAATTAGCTTGACATTTGGATGGAAACAGCATCTCTTTCACTCTCTCTCTCTCTTTCTCTCTCTTGCACACACAATGTACAGTTGCCAGAAAGCTCAGGAACTGTCAAGTCTGCAGTCAAAATGCCAAGGTAAAGAGAGAGAGAGAGAGAGAGAGAGAGAGAGAGAGAGAGAGACATTAATCTGAAAAATTAGTTAATGGTAGAAATAACAAAGACCAATGTGTTAGTGGGCGCCGGTGTTTGTCCAACACGCCCCACGGCTGGAAAAAAAACATTTTGTGTCTTAACTTCACTACTGGATGTGTGTAAATGGAAGCTGACAGCTACACTTCACACTTCCAAATTTATGTCAGTGGTGCGACTTCAGCTGCAGACCCCACAGCATCAGAGAGGGAGGGAAGAGAGAGAAAGGAGGGAAGAAAGAAAGAAAGAAAGAAAGAAAGAAAGAAAGAAAGAAAGAAAGAAAGAAAGAAAGAAAGAAAAGGGTTGAGGGGAACGGACGGAAAGATAACTAATACAGAAACAAAGACAGGAAGAAACAAATCGATATTAAAGGGGGAATAGAGGAAAGAAAAGACAAGCAGCGGGAACAGAGCGATAGAGAGGGACGGGGCGAGCGAGAGCGGCCGATGGAGTGAATACAGCGAGCGAGGCACAGAGAGAGCAGCTGTCCTAACAGCTGGCCGGCAGGATTGATGTCTCAGTGAAATAAAACTCAACATATGTCCAAACATGAGGAGACAAGCCGGCCAAGAGGAGGAAAAAGATACACACACACACACACACACACACACACACTGATGTGAGAACACTCTAAGGCACTTGAACATACATGCACACCACACACACTGATTAAAGAATGCCAGCACACTGCTGAGACGTTTAATTGCAGAGAGAATTTATATCACACACACACACACACACACACACACACACACACACACACACACACTTTCAACGGGCTATCACCGCTCGCTCAGTGTTGTAAAACCATTAAAGTGCAGAGTGGTTAGCCTGGCTGCGTGTTAGCACGGTGTCCATTTCACACACACTATTTTCATCTGTCAGATGACACCCAGACTCTCTGGTTGGAGAACATGGCCTGAGAAAGCAGCCGGCCTTCGATCCTGGCTCGGCTGATCGGGGGGGTACACACACATACACACACACACACACACACACACACACACTCTTTTGTTTTTGCTGCTCTGTGATATGCCGGAGCGACTCGGACGGAGCAGGACACCTGTAGGAGCTTCGTTGCAACACTTTAATCCAGGCTGATTTATGATGAGTGAAACCCTAGGATGAACTTTAACTCTTCAAATTAAAAATACATGAGAATAGATGCAACAAAATGTTCCTGGGGATTCAATATATACTGTATATATCAAGTGATAAAAGTGAGACTAATTACTTTCAGATTTAGGAAATTCAGAAACTACATGTTTAAATCGGTTGTTTGTTTGGCTAAGACTCAAAGAGATCCACTTCACTATCATAGAGAGTGAATAAATATTTACATCGGAGGAGCTGGGAAAAGGGCATTGTTTTTCAAAAAATGACTTGAGGCATTAATGGATGATGAAAATGTGTATTGTTTGTTATTGTTTAAGCCTTAAAACAAAGTGCAGATGACAGCATGCTGTCCTCTATCCTTCTCATCCTGTCCTTTTCCGTCCTGTCCTCCATCCATCTACATTTTTATCACGATAGAAGCAATGAGATATTCCTTCAACCAGAATTTGTTATAAAAAAAAGCACTTGACTCTGAGAAAATGATTTCAACAAAAGAAACACAATTCAGAAGCAGCCTGAAGATCGCCTCATCATGGTCATGGGTGTACATTTAAATGGCACACAACCTTAAGGTTTGCTCTGACCTTTGACCTTAAACACATACAAAAAAATGATTGCTCTATTTTATTTCACCTGCAGCTTAAACAATCTAGTCAGGCCCTAACTTTGGCCGGCTTCGATTCTCACTGGGGCCACCCGCGTTAAAAATACTCACACAGTGCGTAACTATATGTGATATAAGGTGGCCTTGAATTAGACAGAGTTTCTACCAAAGGTGTGAGTTTAATAGAAGGCCGGCTGCTAACCTGCTGAGCAGTCAGAGAGGCCAGATCTGTCCTGCATCACAGCACCGATGTGAATACTGCAGTCTAACAGTGTGAATGGATGGAAAAGATGTTCACCAAAGAGCAGGAAATAAAGGTCAAAATCTTTTTTTAAAAGCCTGATGAGAATGCTCTCACTAACCCACAAACCTTTGACCACTTGGACAGCTGATCTCATTAGAGACTGATTTCATTTCTATATTAATTTACAACCTGGACCTTAGTTCCAACATGTTTGTGTCTTAGTGACTAATGGGCATTTTAGAATTTTGTCCAGCATTGAGTGACAATGCGATCAAATGATCAATGAACGTCGACTTAAAGGGCTTGTTTTTGCTGCCGACAGGCTCTGAATAAGTGACGACGTTACAGAACAGGACCGCCCCCTTCTTCATCAATTATCTGACGAATTAGTCATTTTCTTAGTCAACTAATATTTCTGTTGCCGAATTAATAATTTCGCTATGCTTTTTCATTCTGCTGTGCTGACTTGTTTCCAAGAAACGTTGAAATATGATTTGTGAAGAAAGTCAGATATACAGATTTGTCGGTTAAATAAACAAATGTAATTGTTTTTATTATGTTTACAACTTACAAAACACTTGACTTGTATACGGACGTTTTATTTTAATTATTTTGTCATTTCAATTACAATTTCATCAAGAGAGATAAAAAGAGAAATTATTCTGATTCTTTGAATGTGCACACACTTGACCAATAAAAGTTGATTGTGATTGAGTCGCGTTCTTTTGTGTGAGAGGTGGAGATCAATCAAGAGAGAGTGACTGATGAGCTTTAAAAAACGAGCGATGTACCGCAGCGGCAACAAGGTCAGGTTGGATTTAATTAATTTAAAATGTAAAGTAAAACATCTATTCACTGGTTAATGACAGTGCTTTCATATTCCATTTCCCCTCTCACATTTTTCAGGGTTTCATTTCTTTTGAAAATAAAGTAAATGGTCTGTTTATGAATAGAAATGACCATTTTCTCAAAGAACAAAGTTTTGTAGGTTTATATATATATATATGTATATATATATATATATATACACACACACACACACACAAAGGGAACCCATTTCATGAAATCCTTGTATTTATATTGAATGGAACAAAACTTTGTGGCGTGTTGGAATATGTGATGCTGAGAAAAAATGCAGAAGAAAAACTTAAAGGAAGTCAATCGTCAGCCATCAGGATGTCGGTGTAGTTTTAGATGATTCAAATCTCTAATTTTAGAAAAACAGAAAACAATTGGAACTTGAATCTGCTCAAATAAGCAAAATTGCTTCTTTTTCAAACCCACGCTTCCAAAACACCAGTTCAAGACCCGAGCTTCTGGTTCCACTTTAGGCATGATATATGAAACCCTAGCCTACTTAGCGCGCACACACACGCACACACGCACCGACACAGACGTACACAGCGCGATGTGTGGTTCAGACACAATAGAAGCGTTGTTTTGGGTCGGGCCCTCGGGGAGCTGGTGTGGGCGGACCCTGTGGTTTAGGTCACAGAGGAGAGATGGGGGGGTCAGGGAGCCAAATATCAGCAAAGGGGGGGTCAGTGGTGAGTCTGGGCCAAGTCAACAACCGCTCCACGGCTGACCAAAGAGCAGAAAAAGGCAAAGTGGATCCAACATGGCTGCCTGAACCCGCGAGCGCCCAACTCCCGATCTCATCTCCGTGTCAGGAATGTAGAGAATGAGCTTCAATGCGGCAGCTGCTCCTTATATCATCCGTGATAGGAGCTACCATCAGATGCACTATGAGGCACTATCACCGTGCAAGCCCGATGTACGTCATGAAATAGTGCAAGAGTCGGAAACAACAAGAAAACACACTATAGTTCAGAGCAGGTTCCACAGTTAGAAAGTGAAGAGAAAAGATGCAAAAAACGCTCTGATTATGCACCATCAGATTTATTTGGAAAACAAATGTTATTTGTGCTGCTTATGGTATTTATGAATTTATTTCTTTGATTTATTTTATGTAAAACAAAAGATAAATCAACTTACAAGGAGTGAAATAATTATTTTTTATATTTTATTAAAAGCATTAATATTATTTAATTTCTATATTTTGATATTGTTTGTAGTCTGTATTATAGTATTTGTAATATCCAATAAATACACGTATTGATGTATGGCCCCTTTGTTTTAAATGATCAAAATGTAATTATGTTGTAAACAAGTGAATGGTTTGAACCTATTTTGACAGTTGTTTATCTTATATGTTTTAGGGGAAAAACACAACATTTTGGGAGAACTTAATTAGAGATGCAGCGTACTTTTTATCAAAGCCATGTGTGTGACGGTTCACTGGGGACGAACCGTTCCTCTGGCCTCAAACTTCATCTGCCTTTTTTTTCTTTACAATTACATCACGTCAGCCTTTACCAGATGCTAAATTATCAGGTGAACAACTTGGATTTTAACTGGAATCCTAGTAAAAAAAAAGAAGAACGAGGAGGAGGAGGAGGACTTGATAAAAATCACCATTTAATCTGATTCTTTTGGACGACATTCAAAACTGTTCTGCGTGCGCCCGCCTCGTACCATATGTTGGCTGGCCTGCAGCCAAACCGAACAGGAGAGGGCTCCGAGGCATATCGCACTCACTGTATTTGTAGTCCGGACCCGCAGGCTGTGGCTGATCATTAGTAAACAGATCCCTATCAATTACAGAGGAAGAGATTGAAACCAACCACAAGAAGTCCAGGGGGAGTCGGCCTGTTGGCAGAGCAGCGCTGACCACCGGACACAGGGAAGATTTCAAAATGTAAAAGTTGATGTTTGAAACAAATACAGCCTTTCTACAACGAGACAGTCCTGCCCTGTTGTTCCTTACCTGGCAAGTTGGCAACGGTGTGTTATACACGGTGTCCCGGTGCTAATCTACACAAACAGAACGCCTGTGCCTGCACACAATCACAGCTCAAGCTGCCAATCCCATAAAGGAAGGAACAGTGTCGGAGCGGAGGCCTTGTTAATTAGCCAATGAGCTTAGCTCTGGAGGCCGACCCCGCGCACCTGTTAAGATGTCATCACAACGACTTCCACCTGAGTGTGTGAATCCCTAATCTCACACACACATACACACACACACAAAGAAGTCAGGGCTCACAGGGCCTCGCCTAAGTTCAAAGTTTGGTCATAGCTTCATCTGCAGCGTAGTAGAACAAGCCTGCAGATTATCTGAACTTCAATCAGTGTTACTGACAAACCTGGGCTGCTAGCTAAGCTGCTAACTGGAGAAAAAAGCCATTTGCTTGTAACAAAAGGAATCTAATGTTTGATTTCCTTCAGCACAGGTGATGAGGTACGCTGGTTGCACGTGGTTACACATCGGTCCCAACCCGCCAACCAACTAGACCCCCTCTCCAGAAGAGGACATACTTTCCACCGTTTGAGTGGCGGGAACAGCGGAGATGTTGAAACAGGCTTTCAGCAGCGAGAGTGAACAAAAGCCTGGCAGAATGTCTCTATTGTCACGGAGGAGTAGGGTTAGGGGAAGGCCTGGCCCCGCTCTGACCTCCTCCTCCAGCTGGGGAAGCCATTATATGGGTGATTGGGTGCCTCGCTCGCCTGGCCTCAACGTGGGACACAGTGCAGACTCCTCCGAACTGGACGACAGGCTTAAACACATAATACAAGGCTCGTAAAAGAGTGGCTAAAAAAGAAGCTGCGAGAGGTCACAGGACCATTTTGGTAAGGAGGGCATTGTGAGTCAAATGTAAACTTGTTTTCCTTTACTGTGTATTGATTATGACGAACAATTTATTTGAAAAATATAGTTGGCGTTGTCTCGATGAAAAGGACTTTAAGGTTTTAAAGCTCTTAAAAATATGGTAAAATAAACCTCAATACCTCAACCTTTCCTTCACTAAATGAGTGACAAAACCCTTTTTATTTTGTTTGTTTATTTGTTTAATACTTTAGTTAAAGGCACAGTGTTCAGGATTTGGTGGCATCCATTGGTGTGGTTATAGACTTTCTGTTCACCCTGCGGTAACGTGAGTTTAGTGCAGAACCATGGTAACGCCATTTACCTCACCTAGAGGCCATCCTTTTACTGTAATAACTCCAGGAGCAACAGAAATGAGATGCATTTTGATGCTCATGTTAAGTTAACTACGGTGGCCTTCAGGTAACGTAAAAACACAAAAGGCTTTTGTGAGATGTTTCTTCATTCTGGGCTTCTGTAGAAACTTTGTGAGGAGGAGACATGAAGGCCTCATTCTCAGGTAACAATAACACAACGATGCTTAGTTTCAGGTGATTATACACAAATGAAAACGGGTATGAATATCATATTCCTATTGCTAATAGATCCCCGATAATGCTGCACACTGGCCCTTTAATCTGCTACATCAGCACTGTGTATGTGTGGTTAATCCGATTTTATCGAGGCCAACAACAGCCTCTCAACTGTCATCTGAGTTTGGTGAAAATATTGTTAAATTTGCAATAAAAACTGTGATTGGTGCACTTTGTGACATGGACCTGTTTTCCCATCCATATAGCCATTATCTGCAACCGCTCACACTGTTCAGGGTCATGGGGGCTGGAGCCGGTCCCAGCTGACATTGGGGCAAAGGCAGGGTGTTTTTGTGGGGGGGGGTTTATTTGAGTTCTCATAATAAGAAGCTGATTGAGATAACACGTTTACAGGCCCTTGAATCGTGTTATTGAGCAGACACAAATGGAAAATGGCTCTGTGTTTTGCACATAATACAAGTTCACGAGTTTCCGCAAAAATGAATCAATTCAAGTTTGTTGGATCACAGAAATGTTGACTGGAATTTGCGATGTGGCCCATTTTCCATATGATGGGAAAGGCAGATGGTGGTGTTCACAAATCTGAAACGGGATCATCGATCTGGGTTTTAATGAACACCTTGTGTGTGTCTTGAGACAGCAACTAAATCTTGTCTTTTAATAAGAGTGTTTTGGGATCTGTAAGATATTTTTTTTAATTCTAAAGAGAGACAGAGAGCTGTGGTTTTAATGCAATAGATTCAATCCATGTTTTAAATAATATTGTGTGCAAATAACGTGAACGAATGCCTCCTGAGACTGATGGGTAATTGTCAAATAGCCTCCGACTGCCTGTCAACATGGTGAATGGTCAGTGATCATGAAAAAACATGAGGGAGCGACATCGCTTCACATCTTGGAGTGGTGCACTGTCTGTGACTCGAAGCCTCAGTCAGTCTTCATGCTTTCATCTCAGACAACGGCGGACGTGTTTTTATATCATCCGTCGCATCAGGAGAACTTATCTCCCGAGACTTAAAGGGCCCATATTGGAGAGTGGAATATAAGTCTTTTTTTTTTATTTCATTATAAAGCAGGTCTATGTGCTGTATTAATACTGTGAACACATCAAAATATACACAGCCCGTAATCATAACAAAGCGGTCGGGACTTCTGTAAGGTTCTGTAAGGTATAATAATAATAATAATAATAGCACACTCTATATGTATACTAGCTTTAAAAACAAAAGTGTACAAAGTGACCAGAAAACACTGACCAATCAGAGCAGATAGGTTTGTCGGGAGGGGGGCGGGGCTTGAAGAGTAAAAAGTGCTTGATCTGAGCATTTCAGAGAGAAGGTGAATTCATGTATGTTCAGACAGAATGAGGATAATAAAGTATTATGTGAACATGAAAGCATGTAAACTTGTTCTGGAAACCCAAACATATGAATCTGAAAATGTCTCCGTTACCTTGCGTTGAAATACTTAAATTGAATTCATAAATGAGCCACACAGGTGTCCGTTCTGCAGTACAGCGTGGCGCTGATTCTGCCTGATCTCATTTGCAAATGAAACGCGTGAATCGTACAGTAATTCATAGGGCCGTGGGCGTGAGGAGGGATTAGAGTGATGTTAAGTGTTTGCCAGGCGCCAGAGCAGCTCCGGGCACATTTGATGGCTGACTAAGTTGGCAGGAGGGCACCGTGCCCAGGCCAGGGCCCCATTAAGAGCAGGTCGCCCCCCAGAAATGCAGATAATACAGCCATCAAAACTGAGGGAGCTCGATTGCACACTTCAGCATCCCAGAACGCTTTTCTGGTTTGGCATTCAGATAAACGTTGTCCACTCCTGATTGCTTTTTCCCTTTTTTGTAATGAGCTCTCAAGGAGACAAGGTGAATTCAGATTAATGATTGCTAACGAGGCACCCTCCATGTTAAGAGACGGGTTATTGTTTGGGTGATTTCTGCGTTTAGAGCAGGCTTTTATTTCCCATCCTCTGTGTCTCTTATTTTAGCTCCAAAATGACAGAGGATGGAGGAGCGTTTCCATTCCGCAGCATATCTTGTGCCCACATTTTTCCTTCTGATGTTCCCTCATGCTGGCCTTGTGCATTTTATCCAGTAACCAGCCAACCGGTTTAATAAGTACTAAGTGCTTTAACAGTATAGAAAAAAGCCTTTTGTATGCAGTAAGTGTTCGTATCTAAACCTTCACACAATGCATGCACATCTCAACATGAATGCAAAATTGTCAAGAAAATGTTGGACCTTCACCCTTCACCCCCCGCTCCTCCTGCGTTGCCTGAGTCCGGGCAGAAAGGACGCATTTGTGGCAACCAGCTGTGTGGTAATACAGCTGGTTGCCACAGTCTTTAAGTCTTGTTGATAAAGCTTTTAAAAGCTGAGGCGGCAGTCGGGGGGGAAAAATAAGAAAATCTTGCACGTTGCAAAGCGAGGCCATGTCTATTCATTAGAACTGTCACAGGCACTTAAGGGCACCTCGCAGCAGAGGACGGCTAACAGCGCGCCGACCAGGGGGTGAGCGCAGCGCTACAGCTAACAACGACATCATCTGCACTCTAGCTCAGGGCTACAGTGCACAGGGGTCAGCCATGTTAGGCTAAGTGGGCGCTCACTGGCTAATAGGCTCTGTTCCATTTGATCATACAGCCAATCTAACCTGGGAGAGCTCAGCTGAGTGAACTCTTTACAGCAGGAGGTGGAGTACAAGTCGAGGGACGCCATTGTTCAGCCTTTAATGCGCTTGCCCTTTGAGTGCAGATGATCAAATCTGGTCGTACTGTAAGAGCATTCTGAACAAAATCATGTTTTAAGTTGAGTGTCAGTACATTGAAGTCCAGAGTCGGGAGGAAAAGAAACGACTCGGAACAAACGCAGAATGAACCTGTAGAGCTTTCCTCCATGCGACGTTTGAAACAAAGTGACCTGTCACCTGCACCACGTCAGGAATCCATATATAAGCCGATTTACCGGGTTGGCCTTGTACTCCCGTCTGTATTACATTCCTTTATAAACAAAAAAACGTGCCCAAATCTGATATATTATTCATTTTAAAAGGCTTTGAGTTTAACAGTGACACTCAATAAAGCAAGGTTGCCTGTTGAAGAGAAATTCCCCAAAATGTGCTTTCAAAGCTTCCTGAAGTTGAAGATAGAGAGAGACAGCCTGCTCGTCATAATACGTTGTAATGCAGTGGACAGGCATTATTTCAATAAGAAATGAGAAATAGAAAAAGGGGTGTGGACCTTCATCGCTCAACTGCTTTTGAACGTCGCCGTTTGCCATCTATTGATCGCTTCCGCTCGTTTCAACTTCCTCATTAGGAAAAATAAGCTGTCAATCACCGTGTGTGAGGTTAAGCATACGCTCCAAATGAAATGCATTACCATGGCAGTGCGTCAAAGACAGTTTTACAATGCGTCTTCAAGGACTGCAGCGATTCACATGAACATTTACAAGGCCCAGAGTTATTATTCACACTCACAGCGCATGATTCAGTGTGCCTGGTTATTATTACACCTGTTAATCTCGTTTGTTATCTGTGATTAATGCCACCGGTCCTCGGGGACCGCAGCTCCACTAATTAGCAAAGGAAGAGCCAAACTCAATAGCAGGCTGTTTTTTTCCCTTTTTTTTATAAAATACATTTTTGAGTGTTTTTTGTCATCAATGATGAAATGTTTCAAACTGTATTTACAACAGAAAGAAAATCCACTGCTGAGCTGTGTGTCTTTATGCACAACTAGAGGTCATCCTTTCACTAAACAGGCTGGACTCCATTCAGAGGTTTATTTTAATTAGATTTTTATCATGCTAATGCCTGTAACACATTAAGGTCAGGTATAATAATACTTCATAATTGCTGATCACTCACTTACATTTTGATTTGCACAGATGATAGGTATTTGTAATTCCAAGTAGTATTATAATAGTTGTTATAACTAGTATTCATAGTTGTATAACATAATCTTGTTATAATGCATCATATGTTTAGAATATGACATTTACAGTGTCCTTTGCTTTCGCTCATCCAATTAAAAACATGGCAATGTTGCCCCGCCCAATAAGAACCCTGCACATTTTTAGAGAGAGAGAGAGATTTCTTTTTTTAAAGACACGTTTTTGTTCATGTTTACAGTGATGGACAGATGCAGAATGGGAAACCCTCAGATATGATGAAAAAAAGAAAATGAGGAGTACACACACTTGAAGCATTTCCTTCCTCTCATGTCTCCTTTGATTTGACAGAAAGATGTCATAACACTTTTGAACATGTTTCCTCTCACACACACACACACACACACACACACACACACAGGTCTTTCCGTTTAAACTATGTTCCGTAGTGCAGATAAGAGGCAGAGCTACCTGTCTTTCAACTAAAGACACTGTGAACTGTATTCTGCCTCCGGCTGTCCAATTCTGTTCCACTTTACTGTATCAATAACAAAGTAAACCCTTTAAATGAGAGAGATAAAGCGCTTCTCTGATACCATCATGATTACTATGTGCACATAACAGTAAAGAGGGATGTTAGATGTTTTTTTAGATCTGGCTTGCTGTGGGGTGAGAAGGGGGCGAGCTGAGGCATGCTGGGAGACTCTGCGCTTTCTTGTGTTGGTGCTGCAGATCAGAGGAACGCGGCAGAAAGGGAAACCTGTGTTTTCACTGATTGATATTGTGATCTGACGAGCAGAAGGATCCGTCAGTTGTAATTTTAGATGTTCAAACATCCTCTGGAGAGGATGCGTTCAGAAAGGGAAAACAAAGTACAGGTTGAAGGGAAAAACTCTGATCTGAATGTGTTAATGTCATCGCCGGGAGACGAGGAGGCCTTTCTGTTGTTGGTTTTCCTTTCGGTGTGTCACATCAGTGACGTCAGCACAGTCAGTAAACAGTTACTTCTTGTTATTTGTTTCAGTTACGTATTCAGTCTCTCTTTTAAACTCCAAACAAAAAGTTGAAACACTAACAAAGATGGTTTTGATGAGTTTTATTTTTATTTTAGAAGATCAGTCTGGTGGCTTCCAGGAGAGCATATTACGTTTTGTAAGTTAATAAAATATAATCATTTATACAAAAAAATATATATAATATAATATAATAATAATTTTAAAAAGTCTGTTTATTCATTTTATGTATTATATATTCAACACAAGTCATATTGCATCGTGCCAGAAAGGGAAGCAAAAACCTAGCGTGGTGCTGAAGCCGATAAATACCAGTGACTTGTCATTTGTCCCGGGAATGAATGCCGATTATAACCTTTCTTACTAAAAACAAAAGCCAGATGTTAGTGGGTGATTGTTGTTGGGAAAGGGGCTTTACTTTAATTAACACCATTACTCTTTATTGTGTGTATGCACTACTGCTTGCACATTCACTCGCTGTTAAGGCAGGAACACACCGGCCCAACCGTTGGACGTCTGAAGCGTTTGGAGAGGCTCGGACGAGGTCGGGAACACATATGTTTGGTGTGTACAGCTGTGTCGGAAGCTTTCGGAGCCGCGCGGACGTTGTCTGATCAGACTGAGCATGCGAAGTCTGAGGAGGTGGGCTGTTGGACGTCTGAGCCATTGGATACTCTGATTGGCGGTGTGCTAGCGAATCAGAGTATCCAATGGCGGTGTGTGGGCGGGGCGGAAGTGACGATGGTAAACTCCGTATTACTCGTTCCCTACTGAGACGACGTCTTCGTAAAATAATGAGCCCGAGAGCACACAACGCGAGTGTCACCCTAGCCAGAGTCATCTTTCCAGAAATGCCAAGTATTTAGTCCACAAAGGTCTTCTCGAGTCGAACGAATACTGAACCAAGACTGTGTGTGCATTGTTTTTATCTGCACTCCGTTCCGTCATTTCCTGTTTTCCTGTTTTGGAGTACTGGCACGAGACTAGCGCCACCCGCTGTTAAGGAGGCTTATTGCATCTCGCGCAAGCGCAGAACGTACACGCTGCTGTGGTGTCGGAAGCACGTCGAAGCGGTGTGTACAACGCAACTTTTCTGCCGAACGGGTCAGACGAGAGGCAACAGAGTGGGCGGAGAGTGGTCGGATAAGGCAGTTGGACGTCTGGGCGGTGTGTGGGGGCCTTTAAAGGTAAACCTTTTTATTCAGCATCGAGACTCGTCTAATAACGCATAAAGCCTGAAAACCAATGCCAACCAATGAGAACCTATTCTGATCATGTGCCTGCTTTTAATTGAAATTAAAGATTATATGAGTTTTGATCCATATAATCTAATAAAATGTATTCTCACCTAGCCCTTTAAATACAGTTTGTCTGGTAAAGCTGACATGACAACAAAGTAGAGGAGTGCCATCCCCTCCATGCTGCAGGTGTGAGCTGCCGTAACTGTCTGCTCGGAGACGTTACAGTTCAAATGAGCATGCGTGCATTAAGACAAAGACGTCGGCCTACCGTCTTGTTCCGTCTTGGTCAGCTCCACCAGTTTCTTCTGCTTCAGTGTGTCCACCACGTCTGCCAGGCTTCCTTTGCGGCGCTCCGGCGTCCCGAAGGCGAGGCTGATCATTGGATCCCTGGAACACTCCTCTGGCTTGGGTGGAGAGGTAGAGTTAGTCCGGTAGGAGTAGACGGAGCAGCCTTTACTGCTTTCATTGTCCTGGGAAGAGACGGCCAATGAGAGAACCACAGTGAGAACTGGGATTTGTCTGCTGCAGCTTTGACCAGCTACAAACAAACGCTGGCAAAAAATGACAATTAACGTTCAAGACCAGACAACACAGTGGTAGGAATATGTCAATCAGCAGGTAGCCCCGCCCTAAAGCATGCCATGCTTTCTGGTCTGTTTGACTCTAAATGGACCATCATTTAGTAAATAAACATCACGTTTACTGAGATAATAAATCAAGTGAGAAGTTCTATACAATCAGACTTCTTTTTGGAACCAGAGGAGTCGCCCCCTGATGGCCATTAGGAAGAATGCAAGTTTAAGGCACTCCACGTGGGCCTTAAGAACCAGATGTCGTCACATGCGAACAAAGGCGATGTTCGATTAGCGAAAATATAACACTGATTTGTAGATTTATTTAAATGTACTGTAAATGTATTTTTCTTCATTTCTGAAAGCCTGGACCTCCATCATCATGAGACTCAAAATATTACAATTAACAGCTTGAATTAGAACCAATATTTTATTTTTTATCATAAGGTCACTGAATAATTTTCACAGTCTTCCAAATCCTTTAACTCACGCAAAGTACCACAAATCAACCAGAAACCGACATGTTGGTGCAGTTATCACCAGCTTGCTCTCAATATAGAGATTTGCAGAGATGTTAACTTACTCAATACATGGACCGGCCTTCCTATATTGTACTGCATGACCTGCATGACAAGTTAAGGGAGAGGCACAAGGAGTCTATATTTACCGAGAAGATAAGCCCTTGAAGACGACCACATTGTCCCACACAACAGACACTTTAGCACAGGTGTTCTAACACCGGGGCTATTTCGGGACGCTTTCTCCTCCCCTTACAGAGTGGGGGGATCTCCAAGAACTTTAGCAGGCTTATGTTTCAAAGACAAGGGGCTTTAACTAACAGCGGGATCTTAAGACGCCCTTGAAATGCCTCCCAGAGGCCCTGTTGTGCACTTTGTCTTTAAGCGGAAGATGCCTCTGTAACAAGGATTAGAAGATAGTGTGTCACTCTCAGATTGTTCAGGTGTGTGTGTGGGGTTCAGGTCTGTACATAATGCAGCGTGGTGAAGGCAGGGCGGCCTGATGATCAGATCATATTGAAAATCAAAAGGTCACACATTCAGTCTCTGCAGCAGACAATGCATGTCCATGACCAGCCCTGTCACAAAGTTTGTCCTTGAGCAAGGAACTCACCTCGGATACAAAGGCATTATTCTCAAATGTGAAAATAAAATCTTTGAAGAAGCCAATCAAAGCTTTGGGTCAATTCATGAACTATCTGCACCCGAATGCTTTTCAAAAGTGTGTTACACACAAAGGAAGATTGCTTCTCATCGGGCACTTTTGTAATATTTAATATTTTAGAAAAAGAGATTAAAAAATATATAAATCTCTCTCATTTACAGGCCAATGGACTGTACTGTAACTGTGCCTCACTGTTGGAAGCTGGTGGTGAAAATGGGAAAGTCTACTGCTTTCTGGTCCATCCTCCATATCAGCGTGGTGTGACCGCTTTCCTCTCTCTTTTCTCACATCAGCTCCTTCACCAAGATCGAGATTCTCTCACACACCTCTCTCTCTTTCTCTCTCTTTACCTCAATCATAGTTACAGGGTCAGTTGTTGCTTAACATTGGAATTAAGGTTATTTCTTCAGAAAAAAAAAAAAATCTTTCCACGGGTTACTTGTTAGGGTTAAACTCCTTTGTGGATGCCATGTTGTTCTGGTGATTTAATTTTCTCTTTTCTTTTCTCCAATTCAGATGACATGGAGGGGGGGGGGGGGGGGGGGAATCCCCTTTAAAATCACCTCCTTATTATGGCTTCTTATCAGACTCCCGTGGTTAACCACGAGGAGAATAGTCACACAAGTGTGACAACTTCCCCAGCTTAGTATATTAATAGGAATATTTTTGCCTCAAGGCCACTTTGAACTGAAAGTCATTTTTTATTTTGTATCTAATTGCCTTTAAAGTCCTCATTATGTGCTGAGAATGGTTTAATAGAATTGAGTTATAATCTCAAGATAACAGGAAATCAAATTATTTTTAAGTCAAATCAGTCGATACAAGATGAGACAGCCTTTTAAAGTTTGAAAAGGACTTTTGTTTGGGAAATGTTAAATGTATTCTGTATAACATTGATACTGAAGGAAACTTTATTCTCACAACTTTCCACTTTCCTCAGAGGCTGATGTCAAACTCTTCCATTAGGGACCAGCACAACCTGAAGCAGCCAAGTAACACTTTGACACATATATGTACTCTCTCTCCCTCCCCCCCTCTCTCTTTCTATCTCTCTCTGTCTCTCTCCCTGACACACACACACACACACATACACACACACACACACACACCCACACACATGAAAACACGCAGTGGAGATGTGAAGAACCCAGGGCTATAACTCTCTAGAGGCGAGGCCTCACTGGGCTGCCTAGAGCAGTGCCTGCAGCACACAGACCACAGACGACCACTGGTGTGTGTGTGTGTGTGTGTGTGTGTGTGTGTGTGTGTGTGTGTGTGTGTGTGTGTGTGTGTGTGTACATTCAATTGTGCACAATCATCATTATGCATGAGAATTTGCACACCCTGTGTCCCCCCCCTGCATGTATTTCATGAGTGTTTTATGAGGCGTGTGCCCTGAGTGTGTGCAATATGTACACTCACATTTGTTTTATAGTTTTGAGTTACGGCAACATATCTCAAGATAAGATATGGTCAATTTCTCAGCTTTGTGCGTAATTCACGTCTCACCATCGCAGCAGGCACCATGCTCTCCCACTCGGCGTCCGTCAGCTTCTCCCTGATTGGCTGCAGCTCATCCGGGTGGGGCCGGTCGTGCGAAGAGGGAGACGGCGTCTCCTTTGGGCCCTCCAGCTCGTCGCTGGCCCAGGGTGCGTTGTCCTGACCCATCGCTTCCTCGACCTCAGACGGTGGGTGGAAGGGAGGCGTTGCTCTCATGGAAGACATCATTCTGTGGAGGAACAGAGGGAGACGGGCAAAGTTTGTACTGGTACCACACAGCATTTTAGGGTTTAGGTCGAGGAGAGGAGAGGAGTGGAGAGGAGGGGAGAGGAGGGGAGAGGAGAGGAGAGGAGAGGAGGGGAGAGGAGAGGAGAGGAGAGGAGGGGAGAGGAGAGGAGAGGAGAGGAGAGGAGGGAATAGTGAGATTTGTAGTCTATAACTGGATAGACGGATGGACTTCACTATTATCATAGATGCTTCAAATATCAGTCATATCCACATGATGCTTGATAGATATGTGGTAGTACACTGGTTGAACGGTTTCCATAGCTACCATACCACAGCTGGGTTCACGGCAAACAGCAATCACAATAATACGAAAAAAAAACTGCATATTGAAGAAACCATACATTTATATATATTAATAGTGAATTCAGAAGCACAACTTCACTTCAAACGCAGACACATGAATGCTAAAGATGTAATTACAGCTTACTCACACACAAGCGATTGAAAGTATGCATCATATTTTTGGCTTTTATTGCCTTCTGAGTAACTTTTTAATGACTGCCGGGCTTTCATGCTAAATGTAGGCACACACACACACACACACACACACATAAAGAACACACTGCCATGGGGATAATCTATTAAGCAGCATCAAGGCCACTCATCACCTCAGAGCTGGTAAAAAAAAGCAGATGCTACTGTGTTTCAGTGGAAAAATCTCTCTTTTTTTCTCGAAGCCTCGGGCTGCACAGGAGAGTCATTGCATCATTTACTGTAATGACTCCCCATTGTTGCACTATACTTATGAGGACTTTCATTGACCACATTTATTACCTTAAGCATCCTCTCCCTTAGCTTAATCTCAGCCTTAAATGCTTGTTTCAAATCTAAACACAAGCCCATTTTAAAGGATTGCCCACATCTTTTTTTGTCTTCGTCTGGCTAATTGGTCCTTTAAAGTCAGAATACACACACACAAAACCCACACCAAATGACTAGGTGATAAGTGACAATGCAAATTCGGCGTCAGCCTGTTAGGAATTGTTTTTGCTTCTGCCGATCTCCTCCTCCCCCGCTCGGCACGCCAGTCGACCGCGAGCACACGCACACAACTTCTGTGAAGTAAAACAGATTGCCACTCCGGCGTTAGCGGTCAGTAAATCAGAGAGGCCTGTCCATCTCTGAAATATGCAGCCTCCTGGGTGCCCTTAAACGTAAATCTGACCCTCGGTCATATGTCTGGAGGGAAGGAGAATCGGCGGCGGAGTGCATGTGTTGGGGAGGCGGTTCAAATACACGGGGAGTTAATAAGAGTGAGATAAAAGAGTGAGGTCCATGTGAGATAGAGCTGCGGTGAGAAGATGAACAGAAGGAGAAAATGTGTGGAGGAATAAAAACATGAATAAAGCAGGAAACGTGTGTGCCAGCGGAGATCCAAACATGTGCATCTGGACGTATATGGGAGCATGTTGCAATGTGTTATGGGAAAGGAGCTGGTTTCCATGCGGGTTTGACTGCAGGTCACAACGTTCTGTGCATGCCATCTTTTACTACTCGTGTCGGCTTCCAGTGACTCCGTTATGCAGGTCAAATCAGAGGAGGGCTGGATAGCATCGCCGCGGGAAAACCGAGCCTCCACTCTGACCCGACGATGTTGGACAACCATTAATAGTGCACCGTCGTAAATTGCATCACTTTCTACTGTAGTTTGGAAACCAACTGCAAGTCTTGTCTCATTTACTATAAAGACTCTAATTGGTGCTGGATTTATAATATAATATTGTATAATATAATAATATTTCTCTTTCTAACGTCATCTTTACAGAGTCTCTTAATGACTGTGATTCTAACCTTTGCATGCTACACTGTTCCCAAGGATGCAAATGAGATTATTCTACCATTACCTCACTGTAAGTCGGTCCAGATGAGAGCACAAGCTCTTTAATCAACATTTTTTTTATATTAAAAATGGATCAAATGATCCAAAAATCTATCACTCGACTCTGCAGTTCCTCTCAACTTTAAGGGACGTTTCAGCATCTTTCAGCAGCTTCGCTATCATCAGAGTCATTATCCAGCCCGGTCTCACAAAATAACAATGGCATCCTTGCTTTTTCCTGTCATCTCACCATGGAGTCTCAAATGCAATGTAAACGTGGTGGAAAAAACTACTCGGTGGGTAGTTGGGGACATGAATGGGTCAAACAAAAACAGCACTTTCGGCCAGGAGAAGAGTGTTCGTGTACAAAATTGTTGTTGAGTTCCTTTTTAGTGATATTTGTGGTGCGTATGTTACCCTGTTTACATTATTCTTAGTTTCCATACATATTTAAGCTAACCATGATTTTTCCCCCCAAACCTAAAATGCGTCATCACGACATGCAAGATGTTCGTAAAATGTTAGTACTATTTATACGCCTTATACACTTCCCGGATCAGGTTGCATTTTCAGACGCAGCAGGCAGCTGTTTTCAGCTAAGAAGCTCCAAAACCCCACTGTGCACTATACTTTAGCACCAAACAGACAGAGTGAGCCACTAGCTGGAGAAGAAACTGTAACATTTAACAGCTTAACAGGCAGATATCCATCAGGGTTGATGGATTCACCACCAAGACTTCAACAGCTAGTCGACCTCTGCCAGCCCTGAGAATGATTACAAATGGTTACAGTAATTTCTCCCAAGTAGGATCAGCCTGAGCTTTATTTATTTGCCACCATTGCCAAGCTCCACCTATTGCCTGATTCGGCTAATTGGCGTAGCGACAGCTGTCAGCCTGAGGTTTGAATTTCTCGAGACCTTCGTTGTTTTACACTGCGGTATGAGTACACGAGGTTCTAAGACCCCAGACAACCAGCAAACAGCGAATCACTAATCCACGATCAACTCCTGCAATCCACACTGGAGCAATGAGAGAACTGATGGGGGGCCGGGGGGGCGCAAACGCAGAAGAGGGCCTATATTTAGCTGACAATATTGCTGGTGCTGTGTTTATGGAGGAGCTTAAGACTTAGTTTCTTGGAACTGGTGTCTCATATGGCCAGGAATGCCCGGCCCCATAACTCGCTGCCACTGATATGGGATCATCATGCAATGGTGCAGGGGTTTGTTGGTAAGCATGCCGCTACAGCTATTGTGATTGGTCGGGGCAGGAAAACAGTACGTTAATGCGCTCGTCATCGGGCAAAGAATCGTATTACCAGTGTTTGGATGACTCCGTTTTACAACAAACACGGCAGACGTTAAGCTCTTTACCAGTTCATATCTGTGGAACGATAGAGCGATTATGATTTTGTGCTTTGGTCACATGACTTGATAGACTCAGGATGAAAGGTGAGGATTCGTTTTCAATATGGCAAATTTTCTGTCATGTCATGGATTAAAACAGAGAGATACTGTGCTGCATTCTGGATATCAGCCATCAGTACTTTTGCAGAAAAACATCATAACTGCAAGTGTTTCCTATTCAGATTGGCCATTTTAGAAGATATAAGAAAGAAGGGGAGAAATAAGCAGGTCCTAATGTCTGAAAAATTCAAATAATTTTGGAGGTGTGGGTTTTTCATCTGACCACAGCTCTTATGTCTGGCAATATAAGGCCTTTCCCTACTGAGGCGTAAAAAGAAATTGAGTGATTACATCTGAAGGAGCAACCCTTCCCCATGGAGACCAACCAAAGAATGAGTTGGGCTATGTGGAAAAGCTCACAGGCAACACGATAGGACGATAATGTAACTGATAGCTGAAAAAGAAAATTCATTTTTCACACACATCACCTTGAGGCTCTCCGGAAGCCTTTGCACATTGTCAGGCATCTAGAAAAACATCAACTCTTTCCCCTGAAAGCAGTTCTCCTATCTAAAATATTTCTTGGAAAGTGATACTGGTGAGATTGCCTGCTTGAAAACTAAACAGAGCACCCACTGTTGAGTTTTAATTTTGTGGTGTCATGCATTGTGGAGTTATGAGTTCATGAGCCTGAAGTCAGAAAGGGATGATCACCCCACAAGTAGGGTTAACGTCTCAGTTAAATAAGACACCTAATGTTATAATCACAGTGAGGGTCTGCTCAGCAACGTTACTTGCTGTTATCTTTGAGCATTTTGGTTTAAGCTCCCTTGCCTCCTTTGTTGCCTTTGGAAATTCTTACAGCCTTTAGCTCGGAGACACATTCAACAAACAAACGGTTGCTGGTGGACAGCTAGCTAAGTCCCCTTCTAAAATGTGGACAGTAACTTAGAATCCCTTTGTGAGAGGAAGAAAAACTAAAAAACCAGGGTCAGAATTTGGCAGGAAAGCATCGTTCAGATCTGGCCTGGAACCTGGCGACTTGGCAGAAACAATCAGGCATTGTGGAGCGCGGACGGAGAGGGACCTGTGACAGATGAGAGCGGGAGAGAGAGGGCCCCCTCTTAGAAAAACACCACACAAAGCACCATTCACAACCCAGGTCCCTTCTGCCACTTGTAGAGCAAGAGAAGGGCTCCGACAAAGGCCTTCGCCTGGACCAATTGGGTGTAAAATCTCCCGCCGTCCCAGCTGGATAGAACCGAGGAAGTGGGAAATACCAAAGAGAAAGAGAGACAGAGAAAAGAGAAAAAACAGGAGGAGAAAGAAAACTGAGGACTTTTCCTTGGAATTGTTTGTCTGTTGGACAAGAAAATACAGTGGAAGAAAATCTAAAGGAACCAGAGGATTTAAATAGAAAAACAGAGGGTTCCTCTCCTGTATAAGCAACCACAAACAATGGTAACAAGTTAAATCAATGACGTCTTTTTGTTGCTATGTTCCTCTCAATTGTTCTTCTGTGTAAAATCGTATCATGACAAACCAAAATTAAGATAAATCCAACAAAAAAATGAGTTATTTATTGGTAAGTTGTTTTAAAGGCAGTCCAGCACGCCCAGCTCTCCTCACTGTTTGTCCTATGAATGGGTTGAGACTGTTGTACTGAGCCACTTCCATGGTGACTAAGTACTGCTTAAAAACACATGTGTACTTAGTTACTTTCCCTGGGTAAATAAAAAAAATAGATATATTTTTTAAAGAATTGGCCTACAGAATGGCTGCTAAATCTTGGGTCTGTCTGGACTCTCATTAGATCATTGCAAAGTGCTGCACACAGAGGGCACTGTCATAGTTCAGACATGTGGAATGTGAACACACACACACACTGCCCTGTTTTCTCCCAGAGATTCCCCTCGTCCCGGCTCTTTTGGCCCAAAATAGAAACGCTCAAGAGCAACGCCAGTTAC
Source organism: Eutrigla gurnardus (assembly GCF_963514095.1). NCBI lineage: Eukaryota > Metazoa > Chordata > Actinopteri > Perciformes > Triglidae > Eutrigla > Eutrigla gurnardus. The sequence continues at coordinate 7,047,821 of NC_139923.1, read as the reverse complement.
CTCCAAAACCAGCCCATTTCGTCAATGCCTTAATAGCAAGAAAAGCAGTTTTGTTTTCTGAAATTCCAACCCATTAACATGGATTTCACCGTAAGAGGAAGCTCTGTTGCTTTGTATCCAGCAGAACCCACAAGGAGCTGCTCTATTTCAAAGCTGTATGCAGTCAACATCGTACTCAAAATCGGTCTTGGTCTCAAGACCTGGTCATGTCCTTGTCTCGGCCTCAGACAAAGGCTGACCGACTGATTTGAAGACTGGTTACGCAGAACTGCTTGTGCATTGTCTAATGTATTTGTTAACAGCATTCCTGTGATTGCATGTAGAAAGCACACACACACACACACATTAAGTAAACTGTTCAAACACACGAAGGCAACATTTAAATCACACATCAGATCTTGGTGAATGAATTATTCAAGTTGAACATCTCAACTAATGTACATTGTATAATTTGTTACGAATAAAATGAAGTAAAAACAGTCAATGGAATCCAAAATCATGAACCAACTGAGGGCCAGATTGAAAATCACACCGAAGACCTGGATCAGGGCATCATCCTGGACCAGAAGGAACCCAGGACCCACTTCACCAGGAGGAACCCAGGAGTCACTGCTCTAGGAGGAACCAAGGGACTATTGCTCCAGGAGGAACCCAGGGCCCACTGCATTAGGAGGAACCCAGGACACGCTGTTCTAGGAGGAATCAAGGGACTAACCCAGCACCCACTGCACCAGAATAAGGTCTGACAATCACTCTGAAGATTTCATTCTGGTACCTAACAGTCGAGGTACCGTTACAAGGAGGTCTGTGAGACCTTCCAAGGATATGTCTCCCCACATTCTTTCTTAACAAATAGCTGGCATGGCAGGACTACCCAACACACACATTATAGAATAGATTTACTTTATTAATCTCAGACTGGGAAATTAATTTGCACCACACACATTGTGGGCCCTAATTTCGTAGACCAGGCGCAGTCAGCACTCAGCGCACCTGAGCCACGCCGACGGGGTGTGTCCGCCTGGACTTTGCAAGTTTCGTGCACCGCGCAGGCTCGCGCAGGCACTCCTCCCGTCTCGCCCACCCGTGCAAGTGGGAAAGAGGGAGGAGAAGAAGCTTGAGTGAGAGACGAGGAGGAGACGAGGTGTGGACTGGGATTAATACAGCCGATTCAGATCTTCACCAATCAAATGAGCTCCTCTCCTCACCTTTAATGCATTAGGGGAGGTTCAGTGCAAGATCCGTCACTTGACAACCCAATGACAGAAGCAGCACCGCCGCTCCCACCACGCGCATCACGCGCTGTGCGTGCGTATCATAATAATAACAATGCCGATATTATAAAAAACAGGAGAGAGAGAGAGGGAGATGTTTTTGTCCGAGAGGCTGAGTTTCCGTTACGCGTGCCATCCGCCTTTGATCTGACGTCAGATGTGACGGGACAATCTATATAGATATAAATTCACGTGTTGATTCAATGAGTTGCATTAAATAGTGTTTGTTGTGATTATTTATTGCATTTAAATGTGCCTGGAACTGTGGAAACCTGCCTGTGAGGTCTCGGTGACGTGTACGCACTGCGCGCCGGTCAGCCAAACTTCCACTCCGCCAGCTGTAATTCGTCTTGAATGAATGGGCTTTATTTGCGCCTTGCGCCGAGAGTAGACCAGGTTGGAGCTGGCGGGCTTTCAGCGCAGTCTCGGCGAGGCTTTTTGCCACGAAACTTCCACTACGCCAAGCTGAATCTGTGACGCCTCCCCCTGCTGCGCCGCCACACCCATCTTGGCGCAGGCGATCCACCAAACTGCCAAACTGACGGTGCGCAAGGCTGCGCGGGGCGAAACTTGCATTACGCCGGCTCCGCCACCCTCCGCCGCCCTGCGCTGCGCCACGAAACTAGGGCCCTGTGTGTTACATGACATGTTTGCAAAATTGAGTCTGCAACTTGCCAACAATCAGTTTATACAGGAAGTTATGGAAGTTAGCCGCTTCAACGGTTGTAACAGGAAGGGTACACATGACATCACTCTGACCATCCCGCAAAACTAGCATATTTGTCATTATTCTGTTTAGTCTTGTCACTGTATTAGTCACGGTCAGACATTGCCGTCATTTTTAATAACAATTTCTCTATTGAATTTTCAGAAAATCTAAATATGTTAAATGCATTAAAGCAATATTACAAATTTAATCCATTTGGCCCACTCATAACCGTCACGATCACTGACCAGGCAAAGAAATGAGCTGTTGATTAGAGGCAAAAAAAATATCACAGAACTGCTCACACTGTTTGATAGACACCTGCTGCCTGGGAGCTGACAGTGCAAACACTCCACACAAAGAAGCACCCTTCTAGTGTAGGGTCTAAATACAGTGGCAAGCTTTGGGATGGACTTCCTTCTCTTGGGTGGAAAAAATAACTGTCATGATGTTTCACAATCTTTTAAAAAAAGATGAGGACATGGTCGTACTAGCCAAACTACAGCTACTCAAATCTGAAGTACTATTTATCAGTTTAAAATTAAAGCTTTGTGGGAATGCACAAAGATATATTGTAGGTTATGTAAAGAGTTACAAAGCATTAAGAATATGCAATACATAGAAACATATTAATATTTATTATTTTAAATCCCCCCCCATGCTTCTTTGGTGGCATTTTTCTTTTTTTGTTAACATCTTCTCATTTTTCACTGTGATGTTTTAGTTGCTTGGGTTTTGCAACAATCTCTGTAAATATACAACACTTTATAATCTACCATTTTATAAACTAGACAATTGATCATTAATACAATTTAAATTGGTTGTTAACGGATGGCCGTATTTAATGTCTATCTTAGTTTGAGCAGTTTACATTTGTAGTTGTAGGAAAACTATGCATGCACTATGATGAATAAAAAACACCACTGCTGGACAGGGCGCCAGTCTATCACAGGGCCACACCAATAAACGTATTCTTCAAATTGATCAATGAATAACATATTTACTGTTCATTGGTATGTTCTTATTATATTGACCAAAATTAAAATTAAATTATTTTAAGGAATACTGGAATATAAATAGCTCCAAATAATCCTTAAAATGATTTTGTTTTGAAATAAGTCTTCAAATAGAACATTTTTAAAACATGTCCCATATTAATTCCATGGAGCAAAATTAGTGAAAATCTTTCCTGTGTCCAGTGTCTGCAGAGTATTTCAATACTCATAAACAGTGCAATTTAAGGATTTTGTCTCTCATCATACTGACACCTGGAACAAACATGGGTTTGATGTCCCCATTAGTCCTGACGATGGAAAGTCTTAATCAAAGCCAATGATGGAAGACTCAAAGAAATTATGAATGTGTCGTTTGTACAGTGGGCGTAAACACACACCACTATGGCGGGTCTCTGTGTTCAGGGACCCGGACCAAAACCGCAGACACCAAGAAATCCAGAAGTGCCCTTATTGACCAACACCCTCCCTTGTGCTTGTTATTTTTCCTGGCATGTGAACACACCCCTAGCTAACACAAATACAGTACACATATGCGTTTATCTACTTCATGGCAGCGAAACAGAGTAAACCATTGAAGAAACCATTGAAGACCAAAGTCAACACTCAGTGGCTCAAAAGGACTGTTTGTCTACTAACTCCCGCCCAAGGTAGTTAGAAGACCTGGCAGCATGAACATTTTATCTCTATCCTTTAAGTAGACCACATTGTCCAGGTAACTATGCCATTAAACAGACACATTCTGCCCATGAAACAACAGAATTTGTACAGTACTTGACAGAAACAAACAATTAAAGTGGATTTAGATATCTGTGTATATAGAAAATTAAAATAATTATAGATAGTTAAAGATGAATTAAGTCACTTTTTGGTTATTTAAAAGGAATTCTATTGACTTGTGGGGAGTCCTGGACATTTCAGACATGTAAGCTAAATTAAAATGATAGTCAAAAAAACAACACAAGGCTTGGTCTGCCTGCTGTTTGCACAATATACTAAATCCATTTGGTTTTATCAGCAGTGAACATAATACAATTACTCGAAAAGGAGGACTTGAAGTCTGATTGCCCCAGTCCTAGTTTGCTAGGTTTCTAGTGAGTCAACTGGAAATCATTATTGCAACTGGAAAGTAGTTGGCCCAGAGGCAGCATGTGGAATATAACAAACCACTAAAAAAATAGAAGAGGACCAAGACGAGAACCTTGAGGAACCCCAAAAGTAAATGATCTGCGTGAGGTGGTCTAACAGTACCTTGAACAATCAGCACATCACTATGACAAGAGAAGGGATATCAAAGCCATCAGAAAGTGATGGTTCAACAATAAGAGATGAAATATTTATGGTCAGAAATATATTCATGACACTTTAAAGTGAAATTTTGGTGCCACAAGTAGAGCACTGCAAACCGTGGCCAGAAAGACTTTTTAAGGTAGGTCTGAAAAAACTCTGATAGGTAACCTTTGAGAGTAAGGAGCCATTCATTCTAAAGTATCAAGTGGATTTTATAGTAAAAAATGCATCCTCTTTATTGTTTTAAAGGTCCCATATTATGAAAAACAGGTTTTCTCTGGTCTCTACTATAAACTGGTCCTCTGAGCCTGTCAACTCCCAGAATGAGGAAAACAAGAGACTCCTGCATGGTCTCTGCAGCCCACCCACTGGTACGGCACTCCTACAGGCTGTTCAGATTCAGCTCCTGTTGTTACGTAATGAAGGGAGTCATTTGCATAGACCAAACTCCTCTGATGATAGGAGACATCCGAGAGGGGGCGTTCATCACCGAGGTGAAGTTCGGTGTGTCCTGCGGTGAGACAGCAGTGAGATAGCGGTGTTTCACAATGTCGTCGCTCAGAGCAAGACACGCAGATTGCTCTGTTGTTGGTTGTACAAATCAACATAAGTGCTTATATTCTGTCCCAGCTACAGAAGAACAGAAGAGACAGTGGTTGCGTTTCATTTTTAATGACAATGTGCCGGCTACGGTCCATGTTAGCTTGTATGTGTGTGCTAACTACTTCACATCGGACTGCTTCAGTAACGAGGGTCAGTACAAAGCTGGCTTTGCCTCGATACAGACACTCGTAAAAGGATCTGTCCCAACCATACGGGACCCAGCAACTTCACCTGAGACACATAGGTGAGCCATAGCGATACATCCACCGTAAACATTGGTGCATGCTGCCGCTAGCGTAAGCAGCGTCCTGTCTCTCTCCAAGTAGGCAATGACAGACGGAGCTCATTAGCATTTAAAGGTGCAGGCACAGAAAGAGTCTGTTCTCAGCAGAGCTCATTTGAGCAACTTTTAGACAGCTGAAATTCAGGACCATGGATGGGTTTGGGGCAATCCATATTGAATACAGTGTTGTTGGACCTCTGACAGCTGTGTGGAATTGATGAAAAACAGCATAATATGGGACCTTTAAATCTCTCCTTCCCTCGATTAGCTCTCTTTCTTCTCACCTCTGATCTGTATCAGCTTACAGCATAAACAGCCTACCGTTTGACAAACACCTGACTTACAAGAGGTAATACTCTGTTCATCAACCATTCACTTGACATGTGTTGCCGCTTTTCTTATTATTGCACCAGTTACCTTTTACCTCGAACACAATGCCACTGTGATGTGCTAATAAGCTTGTTACATAAGTTTTAAGCCTTGTTGTGCTTCAACCACTCCATATAGTTGACAGAAGCTGTAAACAAGGCAAAATCCTATTATCTTAAGAGGACAGACATCCTTTTTCCAAAGGTGAGAGACGATTTCTCCCAGTATATAAGATGTCTTTACAGTGCTTTACGTCAAAGAAATTAAGCAGATTAAGTAATCAAAGCGGGTTAATTTTCCAAAGGGTTAAGTTTCAAAAGTATCATCGGCGGTTAAGTCTATTTCAGGGTGACATCAACGGTAGAAAGTCATGATAGAAGCCTGAGCCGATACGACAGCTGGCCTCACACGTTTCAGAGTAACTGCATTAGCCCTGAGGCTGGCAGCAGAAAAAAGTGGGCTTCAATAAGTCATTAAGTTCTCACCAGATCTAAGAACAATCATCAGACAGCCATGTTTACCACTTTTTAATGTTGTCAATTTACTTCAGTTGTCCATCCCCAATACGCATTCATAATTCAGTCAGTTGAGCTGAGAGAGCATGATGGCACAGAGGGACGGAGTCTCTCCAAAAAGAAAAATGATGTGTTTCTGTTTTTCAGTTGTTGATTTGGCCTCACAGACAATATGCCCTTTTAACAGCAGCCATGTTGACACGTCAATGCAGGATAGACACAGGTGTAATTAATAACCTTAATTATGGTCCAGTTCCTTTTAGGTGAGCCGGGGCCTCGGTATTGTCCTCGCTGGCTCAATGGAATTGCTGTGACACTAGATATAATTCATTTTATCAACCTGTCTTTACCCTGCAATTATACTTGTCAAACGGTGTGAAAAGGGCTATAAAAAGGAATCCAAGACCATATACAGTACATGTTCTTACTGAGCCTGAAAATCACTGCAATCTCAAAGAGCAGTTTCTATGGTTGACTGAATTAATGAATACATACCTTAACACAGTGAAATGGATGGTCATTTTAAATAATTAAGATCAAACCAGGAGCTCTAGAGAGTAACATCATCTGCATGGGGTGTACAAACAGGTGGCTTTTAGAGGACCCAGGAGGCGCGAAATCCTGCTAATCCCAGATTAGGATTGACAAGTCGTTTCACTGGATGCCCCCATTGTAATCCCAGTTGCCTCTCTATCCTCTGACAATGAGCTTTGTTCCCAATCTCAGAAAGAGCTTGGAGGATTTCCTCAGCTTTGTTAGCATGAAAATGGCTGCATTATTCAGGGGCCACGCTACTTTCAGTCGCAAAACAACATATTTTTATTCAATTATTGACCGGCCAGAATGTGTAATGTGTACAGATGGTGCCAACAAGTCGTCTTTGCCCAGAACAGAGGATTTAGTTGATACTCATGTTGGCAGCGGAGAGATCTGTCACACATACAGACGCGTTGAGGGAACAAGCGGAGATGTGGAGGAATGTACTTAGATTACAACACATCATGCATTCATGTGACACTTGCGGTCGAAGGGCCAACACAGCCTGAAGGTCTTAAACTGAACCAATACCATAAAACACATTTAAATTAGCTGATGTGCCAACTTACATTACGATGGAATCTTAAATGATCATGCTAATGTGTACTGTCCTCGGTAAATAAATACATTTAATTTAATTTAAAACATTTAAAATCATTTCATGGATGTTATATCTGTTCCTATGAGTTACATACATATATGTTACTATTTATACTTTACTCCATCCTGCTTTCATAAATGACGAGTGCTGCATTTGGGCTTTTTTTAAAATTAAATTTCAATGTAATTTGCTGTTAAAGCATGAATAGGCAATAAGAAGAACCTAACTAAAGTGAGAAAACATAAGAAAAATACCAAAAACATAAATCAGTACTTATTGTAATCTATGGTATCTAAATCATCAAAGAGTAAGAAACACTTCTGTATCTTGTCTTCTATAAACTGTCACGCTGGATTCTGGTAATGAGGATGCACTGTATGTAATGTAATTTGTGCTAAATTCCAAATTCAGAGAATAATATTGCAGTGAACAACTATTTGCTTTGTGAAGATATGGTGGAGTGATGGTGTTCTGAGCTCGGCCATGCTTTGCAGAGACAATCCATCAATCCTAGATAAACTCTTAATTTCACATTTAGCAGCTACTTCAAGTTTCATTTATTACTCAACTTTTTTGGAAAGACTATGGCAGATGAAGTCTAATAAATCCCCGACATATAAAACAGGAATTTCATTTGCACAATAGGTGTCTTATACATAACAGGACTTGAACACGGTGTAAATAGTGAGAGGAGAAGGGAGGGAGGTCTGAAGCAGCAGTGGAGCAGTTGTCTTGTTTGGTGGTTGGAGGCATGTCAATGTCCCCCGGCATGTCGAGCTGTCACAATCCAGACTAATCCTTTCCTTTCCAGGCCTGTGTCCCCCTGTCTGGCTGCAGCCACTTGTTATAGAGTGTGTTTAACTGCATAGAGCCCCATTTCCACTGGACAAAAAAAACACTAACATCTGGCTTTTGTCTTCTGTTACAATCAGCATTCATTCCTGGGATAAAAGACTCCGCAGTAGTCGCAGGTAATTATCGGCTCCAACAGCGATTGGCAGCGATGGAAAGGTGACACTCTGGTGGACACGCTAATCTTCAGGTTTGGGTGCTTATTATAAAGCTTTAATGCACAAAATATACATTTACTTACTCTCCTTGGAAGCCACCAAACTCCAGTCAGATAAAGGTGATTCAACATCACTGATCATCTGTTTCATCGACGGAAACTAATTTAACGTATCAAAACCGTCTTTTTTAATCTCCCTGCTGTGCCAACAAGCATTCAGAGATTGAACAAGAGACTGAATATGCAGCAGATATTCAAAAGGTAGGTCAAGTAAGCAGCGGTTTGCTTCCATGACGTTAAACCAGGGAAGAAAACAGAAAAGCCAGTGCAACGGCACATTGGCAGTGGGAAACGAGTCCATCTCCTATTTCTCACAGGTTTCCCTGTGTTCAAAGAAACCTGCACATACTCACTAATTTTCATGGAACAACATGTCCATGTACATCATGGGAAACAGGCTGGGTGATTTGAAACGGTTCTGTGTGTGTTGATGCATCTGATCCCTCGGACCAGTGACCGATATACAAAGAACAGGGTGGAACAGTTACTGTGGCCGGTTCATGCTCACTGAAGAGAAACAGGCGAGGAAAGTGAATAAGTCACACTCTCAAAACTTTCTCTGGAATATGAACACAAGCGAGATGTAAGAACACATGTACACAGGCACATTTTTGTGCAGGGAGGTGTGTGTGTGTGTGTGTGTATCTGTGCTGCGAGCTCAGAGCTACTGCACAAGGTATCCATTGTCCTGCACCGGCCCACAGCGAATATACATTGTTCACGGTGCACAAGGCCTCACTTTAAACCATGTAGGGGTATTAATCTAGCCAATCACAGCAGCCGTTCTTCACATGGACTTAAGCCTTTGAATCAGGGCAAATATATAAGACTCAGGTGGGGTTGTTCAGTCCAACATGACTGACGTCAAGCGTGGAAAGTCTGGCGTGTGTGCATCAGGCAGTAACCCTTTTATATCAGTTATACGTTGCTGCTGCTTCGTTTCATCAATTAAAAGCAACAAATAGGTTGTTTCGCTATGGCAACAGGAATTAAAACATCAAGTTTAAGGTAATAAAGATAACCTGAACCTGATCAATGACTACACAAACCTCACAGTACTGCTTAAGGCAGACCTGAACAGAGAATAAATGACAAATTTGACAAAAAAAAAAAATACAATTAAAAATAACTCACTATGAAACAATATAAGGTTACTCTGCACCCTTTTAGGGCATTTTGCAAGATTCCACCGCTCCCGGAGAAAACCAACCAATCACAGCAGTGGAGTCTCTAACCCAGCTGCCAATCACTGCTCACGAATACCGATCAAAAAATCAAAGTAGGCAGCACCGACTGAATATGAATCAAGATTCAGTTGTAGTGAATTGCCTATTTATCACCTCAAATGCTTTCAAAAACATATTTCAACGTCGTGTGTAGCTGCAGGTGGGCTAGTTTTGGCTCAGCCGTTCTCAACATGGCGGCCAGGTCACATATAATTCAGACTAGCTCTGCAGTTTCATCAAGTTTGATGAGCTTCTCGAGCAGTGATTTACCGCTCCTCGTTCTGAATAGCTGTTTTTCCTTCGGGTGCGGTGGAATCTGGAAAATGCCACGAGGAGCACCAAGGAACCAGATTATCCGTCTCGTGAACTACCGCCAGGATAAAACGACATTTTGAGCAAATATGTAAAAAACGTGTAAAATCACCAACTGCAGCTTGAAGTGAATGTCTCTCTCTCTCTCTCTCTGTGTGTGTGTGTGTGTGTGTGTGTGTGTTGGGTGGACTGTGAGTGTGAACACGTGCTCGCCCAGCTGTTCTGACTTCCGTAAGTATCTTGTCTTGACAAACCTCTCATGAGAAGAATTTCAGGAAGAGAGCAGCGTTTTAATAAAGCCTCTTTTTAAGGACGGCGCTCCGCTGGACGAGGATTCTCTGACTGCTCTCTCACTCTCTCGTTTTCTCTCTCTCTCTTTAGCCATTGGTCTCTCTATCGCAGCACTGGCCTTGCAGGCTGTAAATCACAATTAGGGGCTTCATTAGATATGGTTGATTTATTAAGACCAGGGGGTCTCTGGGCCTTTCAGCCATATATTAGCTGACTACAAGATCTCATACATAGTTATGAGACACGCTGTTTGCTGTATGGCTTATAGGGTCATATGCCAATAGACATTAATTATTGAGTAAGACTCCATAGGTTAAATTAATTGCATCCAGACGATAAATCATTTGTATATATTTTACTCCTCAGCGAGGCCGGTGCACTTCTGACTGCATATCCAAGCGAACATCTTTTAATCAGGACAAATTAGCAGCAGCATCAAAAATCTGTCTCTATTATCAGCAAGTGAGCCAGGATTTGAAAGGGAGCCAAGCATTTTAGAGCCTCATCCAAAGGCTTTAACAAACATACTCCCGAGCTGCTTGCCCTCTTGAACACACACACACACACACACACACACACACACACACACATCAATTTGGCTTGCGTTCATATCACAGTAACTCCAGTCTTAAGTGTCCCTGGCTCACATAATACGGCATTGTTTCCCCCGTAAATCAAAGAGCATTTATCGTGGTGCGTATCAGCTACTGTCAACAGTCGCCAGTAAACAGACGACCAGATAAGGTGGCGTGCTGTGTGCTCTTTCATGTCAGCGTGCTGTTCAGTATGTGTGCATATACACCATTTTCTGACCTGCATTTCCTCTTCCTGCCAAAGCTGAATGACTGAGTTCAGCAAAGTACATTAACAGAAAAATGCAAAGCAAAAACATCCAGAAACGGCAAATCAACAGCCTTTGAATCTAGACCTGGCCTTCAGAACTCGGTCTGCATCCAAAAATATGTGCTTCTTTCTCTCTGGCACTTCGTGGAGCAGGATCACTGAACCTCGAAGGGAACCATAGAAATAGTTCTGGATTATTCTGGATTAAGTTACAGCTTGAACAGGTGAGCCCTACCTATTTATAGTGAGTGTGAAATCCCATTGTTAAGAACATTCGAAGGTTAACCGACACAGAAAAGGTGGGAAAGAGAGAACGAACACTTCCTGTTCTTAAAGGAGACACTGATCCGGTCAGAGGAGATCAGAGAAGCTTTAACCCTTCAACAGCACTTAAAAACGATGATCAAATGAACAAAAATGTGAAAGTCACAGATGTTCACCTTCCAGGGCTGCATTTAACAATGATCAGCTGATCAAACTGTCTCAAAGGATCAGTTAATCCTTTCATTTATAAAACCAACCAACAGTTCAAACGCCAAAGATATTCAATTCAAAATTAACAATAAATCCAGAAGTTGGATATTTAAATAATTGAAATAATTGTAGGCACTTTTTTCTTAACGACTTAAACGATAAATCAATTATCAAATTAGTTGCCTGTTCATTTTTTCTGATCCAATAGATGCAACTGACTTCTCAGACACATGAATGCGTGCAGCAGTTACTGTAAGTGTAATTAAAGTTTTCAAGCACAGGCACATATCCTCTCTCTCACACACACACACACACACACACACACACACACACACACACAAACGCACACACACACACACACACACACAAACACACACTTTCCTCCGGCTGAGTCCTGGTACATGACTAATTGACAGTGACAGAGAACAAAGGAGCAGATTACAGGATTGAGTGTGTGAGACAGCCACAGGTCAGAAGACGGTTTAGTCGGACTGTGATTATGGACGGGCAGGTGTCACCGGAGGACGCCGCCGAGGTCGACACCTCTCCGCCCTGCGAGTCTCTCTCTCTCTCCGGGCCCAGTGGGTCAGGTCTACAGAACTGTGTGTGAAACTGCAAAACGCTGTAGTGCCTCGTCAGCGGCGTCACCAATACTAATTCAGGTGCATTGGTGTACTGAGCCAACATAAACAATATAAGTAGGGAAAACATCTTACGAATATCAGCTTCAAAAAGTAACAACACTTGGGACACAAACACTGGTCTCCAGGTTGAAAGTCCTGCGTTTGTCTGACCCGCCTCCCTTCACATCCACCATGAGTCGCGTTTCCCACTTTCTCAGCACGTCTCGGCTCTGAGCGTACATTCACCTCAGTGCAGTCCGTGTTGCTATGCAAGCTAAACGACTTGCAAACTGCGTGTCATTCATAAGACATGAAGACTGCATGTGTCAGAACCCCTTCATGACAAACCAGACTACACATTTAAATCCAGCAGGCATCATGCTTCTATCCCTTTATTTCATCCTCAATGTTGCTTCACGTTTTCTTGTTAGTTAAACTAATTTTAATTGTTAAAAATCATTTTCATTTCTTAACCTTCCCTGAAAGGTCAGTGTCTTAAAGCCAAAAGGTTATGGTTATTCAGTTATGAATTCCTGCTCAATTGCCCACTTGTTATCTTTCAGCTTTGAATCAAACATTGTGTCGTTTAGGGCCTGTTTATCAGCGGTGCCTCTAATTGGCCGACGGCTCGGTTGGTTTTGAAGCTAACTGGGAGCGATGCCGTTCCTCCGCTCTCCCTACAATGGGCCTCATTGGATTACGTTCGAGCAGGCTTTGTTAAAAGCTGGTGCAAATCTAATCAAGGGAGAGACCTCAATTATGCTAGCGTGTGCTTAAACGATCAGATCGCTAAGAAAAGGAGGAGGGGGTTGGCCGGTGTGGGAATGCAATCAGCAGCCATTAAGGCCAGTTCATTTTGGCTGATGGCAGCTTTAAGATGCGACGCAGCGTTTTCACTGTAATGAGAATAGTGTAATTATGAGGATGTGATGTTGGTGTTTTGGTAGTGAGCTTCGGGTCACAAAAGGGAAGCAGGTGTCAGCACTGATGCTTTGCATGGTGACCTTCCTTCCTCCTGCCTACACGGACAACGCTGCATTCAAACACAAGCTATTTCAAAACCCTATAATCTCTATGGACGTCTAGCTATGGCATGTTGAAGAATGTAACAAAGGTTTCAGCGGAGAAAAGTGCGTTGGATGGCCGTGATCTAAGGACCAGGTGGTGTCCCTGGTAGCCCTGAGCACAACAGCTGAGCTTGACCCTGACCTCTGACCTCCATGACCCATGACAGTTAAAACAAGAAGCAATTATCCTGAATGTCAGCAAGTTCTGGTGGCACTCCTCAACAGGAGGCCTGGAAGTCCTAGCAGATGACAGCTGTCATGGGAGAATTTAGAAAGGAAAAATATGTGTATATATGTATATATGTCATTCATTCAGTACGTTCCACAAAAAACAAACTTTCCTTAAAAAAAACAAATGAACCGACTCAACGTCAAGAATTCAAGAAGCACATTCACTCTCCCGTCGCTTCATCATTTTCCCAGCGCTCCTCCAGCCTCAGTGTTCCCCATGTTTCTCCACGCCGCTGCCAACTCCCTCGCTTGGCCCGCACCGCCGCCGTGTCATGTGCTCCTTCTGAAGCAGCGGCACCAGCTGTGGAGTCGCCAGCGGTTTCTTTTCATCAGAAGGTTAATACTTCATCAGCAAACGCATCGTGTGTAGAAGATGGTTTTATGTCCTGACGAGGGGGAAGCCGCCGAATACTCGCTGACCTCAGGGTGATAATCTGCTCTGTTGCATTTGTCCAAACATCAGTCGCACTCACATGAAGTCAAGGAGATGGTTCCAGAGCAACTTTACTTTTATTCTACGCCACCAGATTGCACCTTTCACCCTCAGAGTAACTGACACCATAATTATATTCATAAAAATATAGCATTTCTTCTTATTGAAACGGCTGCTGGTTGGAAAACACGGTCACCTGGGACAATCTTTACAGAAAGGAAGAACGTTTTCTCCTTCCTCGACCGCTGACTCATCAAAGCAGCGCAGAAGACCAGCAGGCACCAGTTGATAACCAGTTGCTTGGGCCACCTCCAAGTAGGTGTGAGCGTGTGCAGCGGCCTCCATGTGACGCGGGGTGTTGCTGAAAAGGAGCACGCATCCCCCATAAAGTACCCTTTCCCTGGATAAATCAAAGGTTCAAATATAGATCCAGAGGCCGCTCTCCTCCTTCACCTCCCTCCTCTCCCGCCCCGTCTCCTCGTCCAGCCCGTGCATTACCTCATCAGAGGAGGATCTGCCTAAAGCCGCAGCGGTCGCACAACAGACAAAAGCGCTCATCTCCAGGAAGCCGCTGCCGCTGCCTGTGGTTTTGGAGAGAGGAGAGGAGAGGGGGAAAAAGTGACTCAGCCCCACGGTTCCTTTCTTCTCCCTGCCGACTTGGGGATAAATGGAGGGATAAAGCACAGGGGGAGATAATATTTAGAGCAGGCCCCATTTCAAGGGCAATAGAAGAGAGAAAGTGGGGTATGAGCTTGGGTGGTTTGGGAAGTAGCCACGAGGGTCGGTCCATACTGCTTCTGGCAGAGGGCCTCGCACCGTGGATTTATGTGTAAGTGAGGAGGAACCGCTGCTGGCCCGGCCCCGCCTTAAAGCCCGGACGCCGCCGCCGCAGCCCCGCGAGCCTCTTCAAAGCCGACCAGATGGGGCCTCAGACGGGATGTTGATGAGGCATGAGGGTGCAAAACACAAACACACATGCAAGCGCAAACACAAATAAATTGAAACGGACAATGTCCTGGAAAAACAACTAAATGCATAACACGCAAACACATGTACTTGTCACACATGTGCTGGTGAGCCGGCACACATGGACGAGCAGGCGGTTCCCACCGTTAAATGCAAACGTACAAGGCATCCGACAACCTAAGTGGACATTTCATCTATGTGGACAAATCAGATCAATTAAGTAAATGTCCAAGCTCAAGGGGACACAATGGCACACTGTTAACACAAGGTTAAGTACTGAGAAACTCCATCCAATCCTGTTAGCCACCGCCCATTAGCAGCGGTGATTCGTCTTACACTGTAACGCAGCGAAGTTCACATACGAAGAGACGGACACTGTTTTTTGGGAGCCAAACAGGTAACCTCAGTGAGTTCATTAGCTCATTAGCTTACCACAAATCAGCTCCAACAGCTGATTGCTGTCTGGTAACTTTTCTAACTCTTTGCAAATGACTGTCATTACAGCAACCATGCGTAACAACAAAGCTCCGCAAATAGGCCTGTCATGATGCATGGAGCGGCTGGAATCTTTTCTCAGAGTCTTTCTCACTGCTACTTACAGACCGTGTCTTTCGGCTCAGCATTCCTGCATCTATAATGCTATGCCGCATGGAGTAATACACACTGGAGAGCTAAATGAGCCATGATCTTATTTTCCTTATCGAGCACCACATTGATTTTGAATGCAGAAATAAAAAGTGCGATTATATCAGATTAACCAACAGATTTGGTGAAATGTCCAGTGATCTAAAACATTTAAACCCAGTCATGTCAAATCCTCCAACACACTCCTGTTTCCTTCCAAAGGCTTAGAAAACAAAGATACCAGAAATCGTTCCTGTCACCACATGATGAGACCCTATAAAGCCTGTGATTTTGTTAGGAAGGTCCACTTGTCATCGAACAGGCTTGTAATTAGATCTGACAAGCAATTGCATTTTAAAATACACAATAATGTGATTTCAAGTTTCCATGAATTAATGCAATTAAAGGGGTTTGATGGAATGAAAAGCCGCCTAAGTGGTCCGGTTCCTCCAATAATGACACAATTGTTTTCTTCAAACGCAGGGCCGGTTTTATTTACTGGGACCTTTGGATTTGTTTATTGCTGTTCAGTCTTAAAAAGTTATCAAAAATCATCCACAGCCTATAGTCTCTCAAGATCGGGGGGTTCTCGACATTTTCGACTCGTGAACAATGAAAATGAAGCTGTGTCCACTTGTAACATCTTGTCACAGTCTGCATCGTCGGTGCAACCCCATAACAGGGTCTCGACCCCCCTGGGTGGGACCATAACTCTGGTACAACACGATTTACACAAGTCATAAATCAAGCCTTTGAAACCGAACTCCCGTACCAACCGTCAGGACGCAGATTATCACCCACGACAGAACACCGAAGCTCGCCCGTCCACTCGGCCACTTGTTGACCCAGCAGTGACACGGCTCAAGGGCCACTAGAGAGGGCCTTAATAAGTATTTTTAAACAGGGGGATTAGCCAGATGGTCAGATCGCTCTTTTCCTCCAACCTGTCCCATCTGTACAATTCATACGTTTCCCTCGACTCTGCTGAAGCCATCAAGATCGGCCACTGCGACCCGACCAGCTTAATTTGGGCTAGTGTTACCTACAGCACTATTTGACTCCAGATATAATCTTTATTGCTCACAGAGAGAAAGTCCATTAAAAGGCATACTGTAGGTCTCGGCGCTGAAAGCTTCCTGGAGTGACGCCTGCGAGAGTCTTTAAAAGACCCCTTTCTTCGCCCAAGTGAAAGCAGCCATTGAGGGCGCACAGGGCAGAATACTAACCGGAGTGGAGGTCTGCACTCGCTTTGAAACCAATCAAAAGCGTTCTGTATGTGCCGATGGAGGAGAGGGAGAGGGAGAGCAAGAGAGGCCGTGAACATGTACAGAGTCAGCTCCAGTTTTGCCAACATGAACTAACACACACACACACACACACACACACACACACACACACTTTGCGTGCTGCCCTGCTCACATAACCACCGATGCAAAACGTGGTGCGTTCAAACACCAGCAAGTGTTGCTTCGTTGCTGCTTCGCGGAAACCGTCACGTGTTCTCTATGAAAGCTCGTTATCTGCCATTTGGGGGGAGCAGTCATCCAACAGTATGCGTGTCACACAAAAGCATGGCAGCGTCACGGCACCAGGAAAAATAATATCACTTCTATCAGTAAATGAGGGAAACTTACAGAAATAAGGGACTTCAACTCCAACACCCTCTTCTCACTTGTGGATGACTTTAAAATGCATGAACGTCACCTGGGAAAGAGAACAGAAGGACAGTATTATTAAGTTTGACTAATGCTTGTGTGTGGTGCGTTCATCACCATCAATTAAAGCGACATTTAATCAAAAAATAAAAGGAATGTTTTGCCACTTACGCCAGATTGTTTTAATGAATTTGTCCCTGTTTCTCAGATGAATGGAATTTAATTTTAAAGTCAGTTTTCACGATATCCAGGGTAGAAGTAGAGGACTGAGACCCACAAACTGTGAATTCATTTTTATGGGTCTGTCTCTCTGAATAGGGACTGGTTTTTAGCCAATCAGAGGGGGCTTAAAGAGACAGGCGCTAAAACTGAGCGTTTAAGACAGAGAGTGAATACAGGTAAAAGGCAGACAGTATTAGAAAATAACTGCTTTTTTAACATTTAATCATATAAACATGTCTAATACAAACCAAATATACAAGGAATTAACCTGGAAATTAGCATTTATGTCTCCTTTAAAGCCGGCAGGTAAAAACAAAAATACCAGCATGACACAAGTGGTATTTTTATGTGTAATTTTGAAGCGCGTTGCTGTACGCATCAGGATGCATTTTAATGAACACTGACCAAATTCTTCACAGCCCACTAATAAACTGAGGTTTGACAAAGTATGAAGATTTGATTTGAAACATGTTTCTTTTGGAGCCCAGTGAAGGCCCCTGGAGCCCCCTGAGGTCCCCTGTAGTGGACGTTGGGGACACACAGAGGTCCTGTGTGAAGTCCACACAGCCAACAGAGGATCAGTATGTTTCAGGGCGCACACACAGCCACGCAACGTCTCTGACAAACAGCGCCTGTACCGAGCTTTGAAGTCGACAAACGGCCTGCAATCTGTCTTAATACGCTTACTGATGTCTGATGTTTTCTTTCCAAAAAACGGATCCCAATGAGATCAGGGAGAAAAATAACTCTCATGGAGCGGACAGCTAATGATTCCTGGGCTGCGAGGTTTAAATAGACCACGCTGACTCGGAGAGCCAAGCCGGGGTCAGCCTTGTTACAGCCTCACACGCACACAGGCCACGCCGCCACAGCCAGTTGCTGAACAAGGGGTCATAGAAAACAAATAATAACATCAAAGAGGTCAAACTGCCGACGGAGCGCTTTGAAGGCCCCGTGTTGGGGATGGGACCGCCCTGAGCACAAGGCCCGGACTGAGAGAGGATGGATCTGCTTTAATGGAGAGTGGGAGGCGGCTAATTAAAGAAAGAAGTGGACTTGGATAAGGAGAGACTGTGTTCACACCGACAGGCAGCAAACCCAGCGTAGCAACATTTCTCTGACAATATGCATCAAGACTAACTTAACACAGCATGTAAGTTGTACAAAGAGCGCCACACAAACACGCCTTTGATTCCACAATTTGAGGCTAATTGAGAACAATGAAGAAAAAAGCAAACACTGGGCCTGTGTGATCTTTTATTCATGCCTTTATATTAATCAACCAAACGACTCTCTCTTGGATCTCTCTTTTTCCTCTCAGGGCACAATTAAGGGCAATTCTAAGTAAAACAACTCAAAGGCTTTTACACTAAGTTTCTCATGATAATAATAATGAGAACAAATAGTCGGCAAAAACGCGGCTGTAAATATTTCTGTTCGCTGCAACTTCTATCGTTCTCTTATTTGTAGAAGAAGCAGTATTACTCAAGAGACGTTGAAAAGCCAAGGACTCCGAAAAAAAGCCACCTTTTCAATCGAGCGCCGCTGACTCCGCGGCTCACGCTGACCCGTCTGAACACGTTCCAGATTTCTGCAGAACCAGTTAATCTGTTTCCTTTCCTCTTTTTTCTCTCTTTTCCTACTCCCCTCTCTTCCCTCCATTCCTGCGCTCTCCACACGCCCTGCCACTCATCTGCAGATGGCAGATCTGACACCTGGAGGATCCTGGGTAATCAGAGAGACAGCTGGCTGCACAGTAGAGGAGAGTTGCTGCACACACACACACACGCACACACACGCACACACATTCAGCAGCAGCCTTGTGCTACACTCACATGCATGGATTTTGCACAAGGCGGCCCCGTGAGTTCCTGCACACGCTGACATGTACGTGTGAATACTCGCTACATGCACTCCTGGATTTAAAGGTGTCATATATGTTGTACTACGTAGTTGAGGTGTGGTGTGGAGTTTTACTATGCTGCACTTGTTGAGGGTGGGGCAGAAAGAATTCATGAATATAGATTTTAATAGCCGCCCTTGTAGAGAACATGAACCCTCTGTGAGCTGCGACATCACACATCCGTACATTCATCCCTTACAGAAATACAGAATGTGTCGAGCCATGATTCACGACTGTGGAATCTCTTGTCACAACAGAAAAATGTGCTTTTGTTTTACAAAAGTTGTAACTTTACTTACAACAAATACACTGTGAGCCTAAGATCACTGTGTTTACTCTAGAGCCGGTCCAGTCTATGTGATGATGGGATATTGCATGTTTTTACCAGATGCAGATAGTTCTCTCTGAGGGGAGCTGACATAACAGACCCGGGCCAGAAAGCCATCCCAGGGCTCCTCTCTGACAACTGCAGGAAGTAACAGCTACCTTTTTGGCCCGCTGTCCAACTGCTGTAAAAATGGCACATGTCTCCGTACCGTTAAACCAGCGGGGAAAGCACCTGTTTGAGAGAGAAACGTGGAGTAACGAAGCGAAGGGCCGGACTGCAAACCTGTGACGTCACAGCATTACAGACAGTAACAGGAGAGGTGGGAGACGTGTTGCACGACAAGGAGATACACTGTGTTACGTCGGAGCGACGCCTGCACCTGCACAATGAATGCACACATTCACACTACTAAATATGCGCGGCCCCAAATGTTGTCTTGTTGCAGCTGTCAAAGCCACTTGTGCAGCCGCGGACACGCCGGAGGAAGAACAATGGAACTCTATGAGACAGAAGCCCTCTCAATGAGCTTCGCACCGCATGAGGCCGTGTCCTGCCACTTCCATGTCTGCAGCATAGGAAACGGAGCACGGATCCAACTAATCATATGGGCAATTAAACCACAATGAGCTTCATCTGACCCATAAGCGATGAGCTTATAGCACACGTTGACTCTCGGAGGGCCGCCGGTCCATTCGTGTTTCGGTTGTTTTTTGTCTGGAAGCAAGAATCGTATCCTCCTAATATCACTAAGCTCTTACTTTACTGCGTTTCACACTTCAATCTGATAGATTTCCAAACCTGAGAGAGGTTTCACACTGTGTCTCACTTTGCCCAAAGCTTGCACTTTGATCCGAGTTGGCGGATCCTTTTAATGCAAAACACTGTTTATTTTCTACTTGCTTTGCCAAATGTTTGGAGGTAATGTAACTGCTGTCTTTATATAACATTCACATTCACTGATAATGCTTTTATTAATCCTGCACGTGTTTCATAAGGTCTGTTTAGGCCTGGCAACACAAATACTTTAGTTGGACGTTATATCGTTACAGAAGTAACTTCAATATCAATATAATGATAATATAATGGCATAATAATCCAAGTGCAAGTGCATTTAAAGCAAGGAACTATTGGGAGGAAACCCCTGATGCTCATTCTGACATCGCGCTGGCTAAAACGTTAGTGATGTTCTTTTTTTAAAACAAACACGCGTATGAACACATCGGGCAATATCGAGGTCAGCTAAAAAATAATCGAGGTCCATCGTTTAATAAGTGGATGAAGTAAAAAATGCTCACGGTTGAATTCATATATCGTACGATCCACCGATAACGTTAAAACGAAGAGGCCATGTTCATATACAATACAATGAGTCCATCATCTAAAATATAGTGAGGTCAACATATCGTGAGATAAATCGATAACATAAAATGGTCGAGGTCATGTCTGCATATCATACAATAAGACGGTTTGAAACGAGTTCATACGATGTATCTGAGCCCGTTTGAAGGCGAAGAAGTCCCAACGAGAGAGAGAGAGAGAGAGAGAGAGAGAGAGAGAGAGGGAGAGAGAGAGGGAGAGAGAGAGGGAGAGAGAGAGAGAGAGAGGGAGAGAGAGAGAGAGAGAGAGAGAGAGAGATGCAACAATCCTTGAAAAGGGCAAACTCTTTCAGACACTCTTCTCACAAAGCCCCCCCCCCAGATTGATTGGTTGTATGTACACAGCAAAGAACTTTGATCCCACGTCTGCTTGGGTTTAGGCTGATAAAACACTTCCTTAAGGTGGGGGAAGATAATGTTTCTATATAAATGTTTTGTGGTTATGTTATGCTAAAAAGAAAAAGGCCACGGCTGCAGATACGCATGTGGGTGGGCGAGCGGTTACTCAGTACACCTTCCCTAAGTGGAACGAGGGAAGGGGATGTTTGCATGAGTGAAAAGCCTTTGTGTTGCCTTCACAAAAGACCTCGGCGAACATTAGAGAGGCTTAAGTGACAACACGCATTCTCTCCTAAGTCGCTGTTAACATGAAATATTGCTGAAGCAAAGGGCAGAAGGGAGGGAGAGGGTTGGTAGGGGCAAGCACCGGCACATACATCTCAACCTCACCCCTCTGCTCACTATCCTGAGGAGATTACATTATGGCGCTCGCCATTGTCCTCCTCCTTCAAGACAAAGCCTGTTCCACTGTGCAAACAGCAAGCCTTGGAAAGATTGTAAAAACATGAGGTGAATGTCAAAGGCAGAAGTGAATAGGATCTCTCCCTTCTTTTGTCAAGCTGGCAAGGTATGCACAAACACATGGCTGCGTGACAGAGAAGAAAGGAGGGCCTTGTGAGGAAAGGAGCCGGAAAAAGTTGGAGCGTCTTCGCATGAAAAGGCCAATACCGTGAGAAGTCGCCTGCCTGACTCCTGGGTCTATAGATCCCCCCAACAAGTATTTGGATGAAAGACCCCCAAAACACACAGAAGCATTACGCTCAACAAAACACCAGGCCTGGGATGATGACCTGCAAGAGAAACGGGTTTATGGATTAAAAGAACATTAACGTTCTTCGTTTCCAATAAAACAACATTTAAAAAAAAAGACACGATAGCACAAAATATCCATCAATAAAGTCGATTTTCTTCATTTGCTGCAAAGTGATATCAGATGTACAAAGAGCAGCCAACCACTGTCCCAACCTCAAGTCAAACTTGTCACGACCCAAACAAGGCTTTAACTGTCAGGGGCAATAATGAGGCCGACCTCGGCTCCCTCTAATTTACAAGGCCAGCGCCAGCCTGTAATTAATTGCTGCGTGCATAAATGTAAATGAGTCCGCTGGGGAAGCAGAGGGAGGGGAAGAAAACGGCCGTCAGGCCAATATTCCAGCAGGGAGCAATCTGCGAAAGAGGGAAATGATTTAGAGGACAGCGCACAAATCTGCTGCTGCGTAAAACACCGAGGAGAGAGTGTGAGGGGAGGCTCGCGGAGACGGAGGAGGTGGTCGGCAGGAACGGTTAAATAAAAAAACACAGAAAAAACAGTGATGGCAATAAATAGCAAATGTTTTATTTCAATCTTCTCCTCCCACATATGTCTCCAATTTGTATTCATAAGAGAAATCAGGCGTGGAGTTGATGATCTGCTCCGGCCCACCACGGCTCTTACTTGTTGCACTGAGGTGGAGTGTGTTCCTAAAGAATTTACATGTTTCATTATAAAACATGATGCCATTTTTTATTTTATTTTATTAAACGTTTAGGATGAAGACTTTTTTCCTTTACTTCATCTTTCCTCATTTTTGATATATATATGTAAAGGTACATTATTGCTGCTAATGGCCTCATTTTGTAATGCTACTCACAATATGGTGCCGTTTATCACCAAATGTCATTATTTTTAATCTTGAATAATCTAGGGGGGGGGGGGGGGGGGGGGGGGTGATGGAGGACGTACAGTATATCATGTTAAGCGATGCTGACACATTTACAGCAGGATCCTAACCAGCAGGACCCTGCAGGCCAAGCAAGTCCAGCAGGTCTCTGAAGACCTCATTCCTTTCAAAGTGTCTGGGTTCTCCTCGGGCATCATGATCACCATCGTTCTACGGTAACGCACGATCACAGAGCACGTGCAATCAAAGCGAGGCCGGCAGGAGAACTATGTAATCACGTACGGCAGCGACAACAGCAGCTCTCATTCATAAATGTCCCGACACAAAAAAGCCGCCGCTTAACTCCCTTTGTGTGCTCCGTGAACAAACTGGCACAGAAACCATTGTCCATAGAAACCTGCACAAATGTGAGGGAAACACGCGTGAAATCCACAATATGTGAGTCAGGGTAGTGACACTCTCACACACACACACACACACACACACACACACACACACACACACACACAAACACACACACGGCAGGCCACAATAGCGTCTTTATGACATAAGCTCCTTTTCACTACAGTGCTTTACAAAGGAAAATGAGATTTCTTTCCTATAGCAGGCCTCCAGCAAAAACAATTGACATCACAGGCCGGCCTACGTATGTTTCCCATATTAAACAGGGAGACACAGTGTAAGCTCCTAGAGAATGAGACTAAACAGCTTGCTGAGGCAGCGATTTTCCCCTCCTGCAATAGCAAACCCTCCTACGGGGAACCGTCGACTTGAGGCGGAGGGCCGTTTTATTCGGTTACGTGCTGGCTGCGAGCCAAGCCAAATCAACTACCTGGAACAACACCGTCGTACGGCTATAATACAGTATCTCATCTCAGACTGAACGGCAAAACAAAACATGGACTTAGCATCGGACAAAGCTCAACAGGTGGGGTCCCGTGACGCCGCTCACCATTAAAGCGTATCTCTCGCCTATTCTCGTGCATGAAACCCTTCTGGCACAAATGTCAGCAGGCCCCGGCGCCGCCGCCCGTCCACCCATGTACAGTGTGTTGGATTACGTGGCGGAAACCTGAGGTCTGAGCCCAGTCAGCTCGATACCCGAGCCAGCGCCACTCCTCTGTACACCCCGTCATCACTGAACACCACACTGCACACTTGTGCTAATCCAGCAGCGTGGACAGAACATAGCATCCCGTATGAAAAATAGACATGAGCCAGGAGCGTGTCAGGGAGCCTCTGGTTTATGAACACGTTCCCAGGCAGTACATAGCCCTGGGAACTCCACGACACAGGCATGAACCTGATGTGTGTATGACAGGAGGACCGGCCTCTCGGAGCTGCTCCCCGTCCGGCGCTGCGTTGCTATTCTGAGCCGCGCAGCTCTCTTTTCTTTTTTAACTGTTGCTTCTATCTCTCGCCACCACGAAGCCAGAACACTCACCGCCATCTCATGATGACAACGGCTCGATTAAAGGCTTCTTTTACAGCCTGGAAACCATGGCAACGCCCTGCGTCGACGAGATGGACGGCGACCCATTGGATTGGGGCTCCGGTGGGTGGGACCACGCTATCTTGGCCCCCGCTGCTCCACCACAGGGTCATTTCGGAGGCCTCGCACCCCAAACCGATGCTGCCACGCCCCATTACTCCAAACCACCACGCGTGGTAAAGTGGAGGTTAGCCGGCCTGCTTTTAGAGGAGCGTGACGCTTCTACAGATGGGAGGAGGCAAACTGCAAAAACAATGTAAACATAAGCTCCGAGTGCAACCGTCCTTAAATTATTATAAATCTATTTCACTTGGTTTGGCCAGCTGAGAACAAGACACGGACCTGGTCCCTGTCTGAACAGCAACGAGCTTCATTGGAGGGAAGAGTAGAGATGAAGTGATCCCGCTCAGATTTCACATTTAATAACTCTTAAACTAAATGGCACCTTGCAGGGATATAAGAATATAAGAATATCTTCTAGAGGGCCCTTAAAAATGTGTGTGTGTGTAACCTGAGTACGTCCACCTAGCAGACGGTGAGGTGAGTTCATTAAGGTTGTATGAAATATCTTATATGACAACTAGAAGTTGATTGTTGATTTGTTTTAGTTTGAATGGAGTGTGTTTTAGTGGAGTGTGTTTTACAGTCCACTAGTGTCTCCTGGGTGTGAGCTGGGTAGTCCAGGTTGTGTTCAGTCAACAATACAGCAGCGGTCCTGCAGACTCCACTGAGAGCACCTTTCTGGTTCATATATAACTCACTGTCGACTTTATGAGAAGTTGAGGCCCGACGGCATCAACGTGATGTCATCAGCGTTTGGGCTCGGAGAGAACAAGTGCTTAACAAACAGGGTGCATGAAGACGGCTCTGAGGGAGAATCACCATTAAGCTGTGCGGCTGCACCGCGTATGTCGTTCAGCACCGGCGCTGCGACCGGTGCATGCATGCGTTCACTTCACACATCACACTACAGGGCGTACGATGTCTGCAAATGACTCAAACACATCTGCTTGATACAAAAGGAAAACTCCCACGGTTGTAGTTTTCCATGACTAACCCAGTGTTTCCCATGAACTTCCAGGCCCATTTCATAATAAACCAGATATGGTTTTGCACTTCTCGATGAGTGGAGCCCACGTCGCCCATGACGATGAGCATGAAAATTCATTCATTGTTTCATATCACAATATACCGTATATCACAAAATAAAAATACTTAGGTCTGACTATTTTGACCCAAACAGGGGAACTCAAAGACAATTCGTTTGTTCTGTCCCTCAGAGACAACACAAGTGC
Organism: Eutrigla gurnardus; assembly: GCF_963514095.1. Taxonomy (NCBI): domain Eukaryota; kingdom Metazoa; phylum Chordata; class Actinopteri; order Perciformes; family Triglidae; genus Eutrigla; species Eutrigla gurnardus. The sequence goes on along the minus strand of NC_139923.1, from coordinate 7,022,200 downwards.
AACACTAGATGGCCGGAATGACCCTTTAAATGCAAATTTGACATATTGTCCCATCATGCTTACATTTGTACATTCAAACAAAACACGATAATTGATAATAGTCGATGTGAAGGCTAACACCCTCTTTTTCCTATCCGGGCTTTTATATCTTCCAAATACTTCAAATTGCTATCTAACCTTGTTCACACAATGCACCGATATCAGGTTGTTTATTCAATCAAATGAGTCCCGGACGATAGAAAGCAAAGTAAATTCCCCTTTTATAAATCTGGAGCGAAGAAAGCAAGTTATGTGCGACTGTCGGCTGGGTTTGTTTAGTGTGGGAACAGCACAGGTGCCCTTCTCCTCACCACAAACACTTCAGCATATTTCTTCTGTTTCTCCCCCATCCTTGAAAAAAAAACTTATGATGGAAGTAAAAAAATAATAATAAAGTGCAGTTTTATACTCCACTCGCTCTGGAAACAACTTGTATTTAAAATCTTGGGCGACAGCAGTTAAAGTTGAGAAATGCCAATAAAATGCATCAGCATTCCACCTGAGAGTGATTCATCCAACATTGGCAAGACTTGTAATAATGTCTGTTGTTTGTTTTAACCTGCAGGCAGTGTCAGAGGGGCGGGGTCTATGTGTTGTGACAATTTGGAGAGTCGGCTTGGCTGTCAATAACACAAAAGATGAGTGACTGTCTTCTTCTTCAAACACGTTCATTACATTGTCAGATCATCCCGGCCCTTGTGCCGTCTTGGGTCGGACCCCGCCCTTCTGCTTCTTCAGCAGGATCAAACAAACCAGGAGATATTTGCTCAAGACACCAACTGTCCCATGTTCACTGTCAACTGGCATTATATTAAGCACACTGACGGTTCTAATTGAAGTTAGGATTCACTGCAGGGCTTCGACTTAGAATATCACTTTGGTGCCAAAACCCTCCGTGGAGTTTAGAAGAATGCATCTGCATTAGAAGACGGAGTGAAAGAAAAACGAGGGAAGAGGAAGACCGAAGCTCTCGGACATGCAGACATGCTCACATGTGATTTCCCTTTTCAGTGTAATTGTCAAAGCATCTGCTGCTGCAGGGATTCAAGGCCACGACGACTGGCTGACAGATAAAGAGCCACAGTCACCTGGTCCCCTGTAGTCTGGTCTGGTCCACCACAAGTCTGCTTCAAACAGAGAGACCGTCCACTTTCATCTGCTCATTCACACAGACTCAACTGTGTTCTTCCAGCATTTCGTTTTGGCCGCTGCCCCTGGTGAAGTAAGCTGACAAAAACTGAGATGATCTGGCCTCCTTAAAGGGTAACAATAGAGTCCCGATGATGGGATTTCCATGAACAAGCAGCAATGTGTTTCTGCTGATGACTAATCTATTTTGCAAGCAGCATCATTGAATGTGAAGAGTTTGGTTTCTTTTGGGGGAAAATAGTTGGACAATGTTCAACATTCAGTTTTCTTTTTCATTTTAAATTGTCCTATTAATTAAACTGGGTGTCTTATTTATTTATGAGGCGGATGCTTAAAGCACCTTTATTCCACTACCAGCAAATAGAGAAAATATGGACTTAAAAATCATTGTTGGAATTTAAATCTTCACAGTTTTTGTCTCTTAAAGGGGAACGTCATCAGGTGACCACTTACAAAATAAAGCACGAGTCATTTTGTTTTTCTTCATCCAAATCTACCTTGCATGTACATGCATATATATATGCATACATATATATATATATATATATATATATATATATATATATATATATCAGCGCGTTCCAGGAATTAATTCATGTTACTTCAATTACTGAGTTACTCCAGCGCCCCGGAGGCCGGCGACCCGTGTCATAGCTGCCGGAGAGTCTTTCCACTGGAGGAAAACCGTGAGAGCGCGGCGCTGCGGTTTGCCGTGCCGAGTTGTTCACAAGTCACAAAACAAGCAGCGAAACAGAAAAAACAACACTGCAGATGACATTCATGGCCGATGATCACTATCAGGGGAAAAAAGCGGCTGCAGTTTATTGTGGGCTGACGCCTCCCCTTGTTTTTTTCTCTCTAGGCGTGACGCCAGGTTTGTGACTTGTGTTAACACTGCAGCCGTCATTTGTCAAAGGCTCTTGTGTAAACCACACATATATAAACCTTACCCAATCCTTTGCAGGTACATAATAGCCATTGTTGCTGCAGTCGTCAGACGCAGGTGACACACACCCTGATGCCTAAAGAAACAAGAGTCGGAGAGAGAAAGGAGCCGAGGAGGAGGATGAACTTCATGAACTTGAGCTGCTCCGTACGTCTGGATGATCCCCAAAACAATACACGGGCTGCCGTGAACGTGACGGGAAATCTGAGCAAAACATGTCGGCTAAATGGTTTACGTAAAGAGGTGAGAATGGAGAGGGAGGAGGGGTGTGTGTGTGCGGGTGGCTGGGGAGGGAAGGCTGTTGCCGTTAGGAGCTGGTGTGTCAGGTGAGCTCTGATTGGGAGTTTTGAAATTGGATGGTGGGGAGCAGGTGCTGGAGGATCGCGGCAGAAAGGAAAGGTTACAGCGACCATTGAAAGAGAGGAGAGAGGAGAATGGACGCGGCCCCTCGTTATTCTCCGCTCTGGGCAGGAAAATGAGGAAGCTGTTTCCAAGGTTATGTGGTGGTGGAGAACAGAGGAGGGATCCGCAGAGGAGTCCGCCCACCCAGCAGGGCACACACACACACACACACACACACACACACACTTACATACGTACATACATACATGCTGAAAGGCCACCCACTATATAGACACACATGACAAGGCCACATCACACACAGAGACATGCTTTTGTACTACACACACCTAACTATGCACAAGGACATGCATGCACGTAGGTAGTCACACACACACACACACACACACACACACACACACACCTATAACACACTTACATTATGCAAAAACACACTGGGTAAAATGTAAAAAATGCACGTGAACATGCAGAGAAAAACATACGTTTACGTCGACAATCACAAAAGATACAAAAAATCCCTAAACATGTGCACATTAATAAAACGCAACACACACACACACACACACTATGCACACACACACACTCACACACACACACCTCGACTTGTGGTTGAGAAACGTATGGGCATCTGCCAGCGAGCTTCAAGTGCTCATTCTCCGGGGCCTCAACCTTTCTTTTTCAGCAGCAACACTGCAATTTGGGTGTGCCTGGGCCAGAGATAAGTATAGGCTGACTAATATGCACTCAGGACGCAGGGAGAAATACTTAGGACTAAATGTTTAATTTGTGTTTGTACAACACATGTCCAATTTAGGGGCTGGAGTCTTTTTCAAAGAGCCCGACAACAAATAATTAGGACGCTCTGGATCGGGCACAGGCTGGAACTGGTGGAGCGACGGGTTTCTTCAGATGAAGGTGAACGACATCATCCAAAAAAAACAAAACATGTGGAAACACTTGGAAGTGCAACACCGTGGTCAGACGGCAGAGAGGCGCTCAGCTCGATGGACGGGGTGAATCACAGCGTCGCTGGAGGGCTTCAGTGAAGACGCTTCCTGCAGCTGCGATCGTTTCTTTTGCATTTCAGGTGGTGGACGTTTGATAAATGTCAAACTCACAGTCACAATCTGACAATTCAAGAGCATTCCTCCACCTCCTCTGTTCAATCTCCCTTTCTCTCAGCCGTCAAATCTCTTAATCTTTAGCCTCTCCACTGCTCGTCCCTTCGCTCTCTCTCTCTCTCTCTCTCTCTCTCTCTCACCGGAGGGAAAAGGCCTCGGCCCAACACTGTACGTGTGACTTCTGGGAATAAAACGTTTCCAAGTATGACAGTTTGATCTGAGGCCTCGCATTCCAGCAGCAGCAGCACACGTACAAGCAGGCAGAGAGGAAAACATATTATTGTCAGAGTGGGATTTTTAATAATTGTTTTGCAGTGATTTTTAATGAGTCAAGCTTGTGCTGAGAAGTAGGAGTGTGTGTGTGTGTGTGTGTGTGTGTGTGTGTGTGTGTGTGTGTGTGTGTGTGTGTGTGTGTGCGTGTGTGTGTGTGTGTGAAAGAGAGAGAGAGAGAGAGAGAGAGAGAGAGAGAGAGAGAGAGAGAGAGAGAGAGAGAGAGAGAGATTGATGCAATCATATAATCATCAAATCAGAGAATCTGAAAATTAAATTAAATCTTCATCCGTGAGGCCACAGGCCCGATAATGAAGATGCATGTCATGTTCAAACTGAGAACCTGTTTATTAAAACAAAAACAGAATGTAACTCGGGGAATAAAAAAATAAAAACAATTCCAACAGAAATCCTTTTCATCTTGTAAATGATTTGAAATGTATTTTATATCAGACGCAGCTGTTAATTAAATGTTTACTGCGGTTCCTAACGTCCAGCATCACAGTGAAGAGTGCTGCTGACGGGTCCCGACGGGCCACACGGGGCCTGCTGTCGGCCAAACCCCCTCACAGGGAGGAGGAGGAGGAGGAGGAGGAGGAGGAGGAGAAGAAAGGCCGCGGGTCTCCTCAGACAGCGGGCAGAGCGACCATGCAGCCCGGGACAATGTGCTGAATTGGCAGCCTATATATAAGTCTGCCATTTGGACACTCTAATGCCACTTTACCTTATGAGGGAAGTTCAACCCGCAGCACCTGCTGCAAACAAAATGCCATAGGAGATCAGCTTCGGCGACCCCCCTGCTCGGATTGTTTTTCAGACAGACACTCTCACTTACAAGAGGGGGGGGGGGGGGGGGGGTCTATAAATTGTTCTGCCAGACTCCAAACAATTAAACAACTTGTTGGAAATTGTGATTTGGCGTGGGCAGGTCCAACCTGGCAACCAGAGGATCTGTCAAGTCGGGCAATTATTAACTCAGAGGAGTGATCTGATGTGCAAACAACACAAATGTTGACGTAAAGCAATTAAAGATGCAGATAAATTGTGCTAAACTCCGCAAAGTGTGACACGTGATAAAGATGGAACAAATCAGAGGAGCAATTGTGCGTTTCCTTTTTGGTGGTTTTCAGACTTTCTTTTCCTTTTTTTCCCTGTCAAGCATATGTGATCTCTTTCTCTCGTTTTCTCTAAAAGCTTCTTATCTGCCGGCGAGCAGCGGCTTATCTGGCCCTCCGCGCGGGGAAACACCCTGACGCGACGCTATCAGTCCGCTCCAGGCCGCTTGTCCTCCCGTACCCCCGGCACATCCTCGCAGGCTGAGCCCTCCGAGGTCCGGACGGGCAGAGCTGCTCCTGCGTGCGCGGCTCAAGTTCACGCCGTCACCGTCACACCGACGGCGCATCACTGACACGTCGGGTCGGCACGTAAAGTTGATACACAACCTCTAAAGGCCTCAACGAAAGCAACGCAACAGATAACCACGACGTAGGAGAGAGCAACAAATGAGGAAACTTACAGATGAATGTGTGAACTGTCGCCGTGCCGGGACACGGTCCTGTTCTCTCTCGGTATTGTCTCCTAGTGGATCCGCGTCCGGGCTCCGAGGCTATTTTCATTTATGACTCACGCATTCTTCTGGGGTCAGCGCCGTGACCTCCGCAGGGAAAGTTAACTTTGGCCCTAAAGACGCACCGCTTTTCTCCCTTCTCCCCTTCCAAAGTCTATGTGTCTGTTTGATGCCGGTGCATGTGAACGCAGGGAGACGCGGGCTCGCTGAACCCGTGGAGGTGCAGCGCACCGGGGACGCGCACAGCCTGTCCGGCAGAGCGTTCACGACGGTGGACAGATGGACAGGCTACCGCTGTGTGGCCGGAGAGGAAACTACTGAAGCACCGCAGACGGTCTGGGATGAGTTCAGGAGTCCTCCGATTTATTCAAACGAAATCAAATAAATATTTTTTTAAAAGGACTTCCACATTAAAGTTCTGCGGCTCTTTTAACGTATTTAATTTGCTACCGGCGATTTAATTCAAGGCTTTGTTGTATTCAGAGTTCTAAGTGTCTCTGTTGGGTTCTGAGCCTGCAGAACCCAGAACCACAACGGTTCTGTTAACAGGCGGCGGGATGAGTGGAGGCTGCGGACACACTCAACTTCTACTTTCGTGCACAAGTTGCATCTTTTTGAGCTGAAATGAACCAGAATATTGAAATGTGAAATTAAACACCCGGATGCTTTACGCTATTTGAAGAGGGGAAAACAATAATGCATTCTTTAACACGTGTTGATGGATTTCTGCAGGAGCACACATTTAATGTTATATTATATTTCACAACTTCATAACTGCGGGGTTTTGTTGTGATTATTCTACGCGTCATGATGGATATTAAAAAGTTGATATTTCATATATATGTGCATTAGTTGTACAGCTATAAGTTAATAACACTATTGTTATAATAGTTTTCTTTACCATGAACTTCGACAAGTGAATGTGTTTTCTGAGAGCACGATATAAAATCCATAAATAATGCGACTTTTTAAAACTTCTCCCCACACCTTCAGCTGTGTGACTTGGTGTTTGCGGGTCATGTGGGGTCGACGGGTCTAATCACGGTCCAACTGCAGGTCTCAGTGCGCCCTGAATCTGCCGCTGTCATCGCTGTTTGTTGTGCGCCACAGATAACCAGAGTGCGCGCACCGACTTTTCAAAACACACGCAGCCCGCAGGACGCGCCGGCCGGCGGACCCGCCGCCGCCGCGGCCACGCTGACGCAGCAGGACGTCTCTTACCTGGAGTCAGTTGTTGACATGCGCTGCGGTGTCTTCTGGTAAAAACTTGGGGCTCGTTGGTGGGCGATGGGGAAGAGCTTCGGCGTCGAGACCAAACAAGAGCAGTCAGTTGAAACAGCCTTCAAATCCCGTGCGTAAAGTCACCATCGCTGGAGCGTGTCTGGGACTTTGGTAACTCCCGTGTTTGCGCTCCGCAGAGGATCACAAAGTGGAAGAAAACACTTCGGCGGCGTCGTCGGAGGTGGACCTGAGCCCGAGCAGCGGCCACGCGGAGGATTCTCTTCAAAACAAAAGTATTTAAAGTTATTTCCCGTCCGGCGCTGTGTGGAGGTTAAGTGAGAGTGCGGGGCAGCGTCGGGTACGGAGGCAGAGGCAGGATAACCCCTCCTCTCTCCCTCCCCCTCCCCCTCTCCCCCCTCTCTCTCTCTCTTACTGTCTATCTGTCTCCATCTCCATTCTCCGTTTCACTTTCTTTACGTCTTCTTCATTAGAAAACTCTTAACATGTCCTCTTTCTCCCTCATTCCACAACTTTTCTTTTTCTCTCTATGTGCCAACATGCTGCTGCCTTTACGCGCGTGCGTGTGTGCGTGCGCGTGCATGCGTGTGCTGGTCACCTGCGCTCAGCGACCACTTCTAATAATGAATAAATATGAATCAATGAATGCATTAGGCCTACTGCTTTCCTGCTTTGATTGAACTGTGGTCACATTTCTTACAAACGGGTTCTGTGTCAGAATCACCACTAATTGAAACACACACATAAGACATAAGAAGGCTTCTGTTTGTTCATGTACATTTAAAGAAAAGGAAAAAGAGGTTATTGTGAGGTCTAAGCAAATACATTTAGAACAAGATTTCTCTGTGCTAATATATATATATATATATATATATATATATATATATTCTTTTTGTTCTAGAAATGTCTCTCCAGTGGTCCATCATTTAAAACACATTGCACATTGTTAAGTCATGAAAAATAAATCTCCTTTTCCCCTTAAATGTCCTCCTGTCTTCTCTGAAGCACAGCCGATGTGGCAAAGTGTTGAAAAGTTGCATTATTCTACATTTTGCTCGAGAAAAACAATTCAAGTGTATTGAAGATATGAAGGGACGTATGTGGGTTCACCTTGATTCATTCCACCGTGTTGATCTTATTAAAAGGGACCGCGGCCCCTCCAGCGTCCGTGTTAACGCGTCGATGGTTGGAGCGTCCCGTCGGAGGAGCGAGCGTCTCCGGGTCGCTTCTTCGTGACTCTTACTCTTACGCCACCTTTTGGCAGCTTCGCCGCAGGTCAACCAACGGAGACTCGGCGGCTCTGAAACCTGTAGCTCAACGTTACTGGATGAGAACCGCATGAAGGAAAGGGAAATATCCAGATTCAACGACTGGAATTATGGTGCCATGATATTGAATCCTCCACGAAATATAATGTCGACTTCCCTGAATTAGATGTTAAAGAGTGATGAAGATATCAGATCCTCTGTAAGCACGTTTAAACAGGCGTGTATGTCTGCTTTTTAACTGAAAATGCACATATATTTTTACAATTTTGTCTGTCCATCGTTACTATTATAATGGATTCTTATTATATTAAATGTTTTGTTTAAGAATTATTTTTTTAATAATAATTTAATTTAAAAAATAATATCTGTGACTTTTTAAAATCAGTATGTGAAGCTCCTTCAGCTGTCTCTGTGTGTGCAATGACTATGTAAATAACCTTGCCTTGATTTACCGATTAATATCAATTAACCGAGTTTTTGTTGTTTTTCTTTTCTTCTTAAGCTCTTGACCCTGAATTGATTAATCAAAACTATTTCATTGTGAATCAAATTAAATATCTCTAAGACCAGGCCAGAAAATTAGAAAATACATTTTTAGTTTCATAAGAGAAAAACGCATCTCCTTCAGAGGCGGTCGTTGTGTTTTAAAGCACATTCTCGTTAGTCCCACATTTGAAATGCTCAGACGTTTACAAGGACATTCAAACATTTGTCAAATAAAAATTCCGCTGGACCATTTAACTATTTTATTAAATATAGCCTACTAGCTGAACGACACAAGGGTATTTCCACGTAATTACGCAAAGCTTATTCATTTTCAATAATGAGTGCTTGGTGAGCTAGAAACAGAAGGGCAGTTTATCATTCAATGGGCTCTGAGCAGAGATTTATCTACTCTTCAGGGGACAAAATAACTAAATGTATCTATAGTTTAATATGATAAATAATAACATAATTATATAACATGTATGATATACGTCTATTAATGGCAGCGTTGCTGACTGCTTTTCTAAATATTGTCTCGGTGAATTTGATGAACAGTTTTGAGGACGATGCAGCAACTCGCCGGTGAGTGGCAGCAGAGTGTTGGCATAACCGAAAAACAAACGAAGAAGAAGACGGAACGGGAAGTGACGACACGGAGGATTGTTGACAACTCCAGCTAGCCTTTTGCTAGGTGGCATGCTCTTTCATTGACACATTTAGCAAAGCTTTCGTTGATAATGAGCTACCCAGCGGACAGGCACGGAACAAAGCGACCAGCGTCTCCGGACGACGTGAGTAAAATCATCCAATCTGGACGTAAACCGCCGAGGAAAGCTAAGGGACACATAGATGATGTTAGCATGTTTTGCTAACGGTAGTCTCTACTACTCTGGACACGTTTTAGTTTGTAATCCGGGATCAAGTTTACTCGTTTGTGTAGGGCGACTTACAACTTAATTGTAAAAAAATAAATAATAATCACAAAAAGATGCCTGGTTGTATCAAATAGCATGACGTCATGCCGACCTGGGGTGAATTACTGCCACGTTTGAACATATTGTGGATTCCTGACTGTTAGCTTTCTTTTTTTTATACAACTTTATATTCTCAGCTGTGAATACGTGACATTAAAACAACACTAACGTGTAGCAAAACAACAACAATCAGTTTAAGACCCGTTTGTTCGCTTTTCTATAATATCTATTACATTCGAGACAGTCACTTTCTTGATAAATTGGGACATTTCTGCCAGAGAAGAGTTTGCTTTATCTGACTTTCCCCGGTTAAATATAACCGCATATGTACACGACTAATGGATAACTGGCTTGAGGGCAGGTACGCTTTCAAATCACCATAATAACTAGTTTTATTGACACATTAACCTTTCCTGAATAGACAATCCCCGCCTCACAACTTCACCTCGGTTGCTTTGTTTTCTGTGACTGATGTGGTTTACATAATTTCCCCTTGTGCGCTGCGTTATGCCGCTGATGGCCCGTTGGTTAGACCTCTAGCACTAATAAAACAGTCCTTGTGTAAATACCCTGATAACACAAACTCTTGATGAAAGTTTGAGCTGAAAGGATAACAATGTTGTCTTGGCAGGATGGATCTACCCAGTGGGCGTCAGCTGATCTGGGAAGCAATGAAAGGAAGCAGAAGTTTCTACGTTTGATGGGAGCTGGCAAGGTTTGTTTTATTTATTGTAGGCCATACGTTCACTTCACCGGATGGTGGAGTTTGTTTGTTAAACATGGTTTCTGTTCTCCAGAAAGAACACACCGGACGCCTCGTCATCGGTGACCACAAGTCGACATCCCACTTCCGCAGTGGTAAGCTCCTTCACCTGGCGTTTTTTCTTTTTTCAGCATTATTTCTGCTCGTGTAAGACATGTCCATGTACTGTCCCTCTGCCACCAACCCATGCTGCCTCGTCCTTATGCCCAATGCGATTAACCCGGCTTCCACACGACACCTCCGCCGCACAGCTCTATCCATGCAAGGATAGGCCTGTGATGGCTGGGTGTGCCTGCTACGACTTGTGTCTCCTCTGCAGGGCAGGAAGACAGGCAGATGAACGAGCAGCTGGAGATGCAGTACCAGCAGAGCATGGACGGGAAGCTGTCGGGCCGCAACCGGAGACACTGTGGCCTGGGTTTCAGTGAGGTGAGCGGGTCAGCGAGCCAGAAGAGAGGGCTGAGAGATTCATAGAAGCAGATGTTTAATTCATCTTGCTTTAATTGATTTACTAGGCTTACAGGGTGCATATACTGCTGGCTGATTACTTAACTGACTTGAGCTTGCTGCAGTTTTCTCGTGATAAAATGTCCATCCATACATCTTAAACCGTTTTTGATTGTTGTGACTTCACAGTTTGTTTCTTCTCTTTCATCCTTTCAGTTTATCAACACACTTGTCTTTTCTGTTGTCTTAAATGTCTTGCGGTGTGTGTGTATAGAGCCGGGTGTGGCTGGCAAAAAGCACACACACTTTTATTGTTTCATATGCAAGTATTACTCAAACAAAAATGCAAACTTCTGCCAATACCGAACAATATTCAAAGGCATCATTAGACTACCCTTTTAATTTTAGAAAGCCTTCAGGATAAGGCTGTCTGATGAGGCTGATATAGTCACCATAACTCAGGGATATTTGTTTACACTCCAGGTTTTTAAGACATCCCGTCTTCAGAAAGACAGAAGTTTAAAAACAACAAAAACATTTTGTTTTTTACCCACAGCCTGACCCGGAGCCAGAGTTGTTGCCGTCCCCACCAGTTGAAAGTCAGACAAAAGCAACAGAGTCAGAGACGTCCACCAGCCAAGAGAAATCCACAGATGCCCCGGACATAGACAGCGATCCCGGCCCAGAAGAACAGGCCTCAGACCAGTCCGAGGCCAGCTCAGATAGTAGCGACGAAGAACGGAAACACTGCAAAAAGATGCCCTTTGTGAAGTCAGCGTAGGGCCGAGGCAGCATGCAGGGCGGAGTAGGTTTTTGTAATCTGAAATTTGTACATTTTGACGGTATTTGTTTAATTGTAGGCGATCACGCATCATTTTAGTCCTTTTGACTGTGTAGAAGTGGACTCTAAGGTCAAGCACATCATGGTGACATCCTGGAGTGCTTGGTCAAAGAATTAAGTCTGCAGGCTAAAAGGTCAGCATCGGTGGAGTATATGAAAGTAAAACGGCAAACCTTTTTTTCATTTTATTTCGAACATTTTAACAGACACTGCGTTTGCTACAAATTGTGTTGGAAGAAACGGGATCGCTTGCCATTCAGCACGATTGGCAAACACATTGTACATTTTGTGAATTATTTTTTGTTTGAGAACCAATAAACGGTCAGTGTCAGTTTAACATTTGCTGTTCAGACAACAGTGGTGGTTTTTGTGCTAGACTGCTATTGAATCCTTGTGGATAGACAACAGGAAAGTCACTGTGTTCATGTTCAGTGCTGGAAATCGCTCTCTGACCCAACATGCAAATACAGACGATTCCGGTGTCTGAAGTCGGCGTTGACACCAGTAAAAAGTGCAAGACTTCATTTAATCGGCCACTGAGACGTCAGTAGTTCTGTATGCAGAGTGGTCAGGTAATCGTGTCAACCACCGGGAACAGAAACGGCCGGGAAATCCTCTCAATGACATGGAGCACAAAACAAAACATTGCAAATGCATTGAAGCCTTCTTTGGATACCATCTCTAGTGAGGTTCATTTGAAGTTTGAGTCAACAAGAGGCCGTGTGGATATTGGTACTTATGGATCATAATGATCATCAACGATGGTCATTAAGGGCTGAGAAAATCACAGAGGATCTCACAGCAAATACAGAACATTCAGGAAGTATTGGGACACCTTCACCAAGCATTTTACTTTGCAGCCTCATTTCCCTGATTAATCTCCACTCAATATCCCACAATAACATATGGACGTGTGTATGCACGTTCATGATCAGAACAACTGAAACATCGTCTGGAAAGATTTACAGATCTAAGATATAACTTTCTCTGATTTTATCGTTTGTTACATGTTTTAATATCTAAATGTAGTTTTCAAATGCATCACACATTTAAAATGTTGTGAGAGGAACGTGCACGGACTCTGTTCTGTGCTTTGAGTCGTGGCAGTGATCTGGAGACCGAACCACGTCAGAGCCCAGGATGTTCCTGTACGCTGAGCTTTAAGGAACATTTGTATCTGAGAATGAGATGAGAAGGTTATTAATATCAACTCATGGAAATCATGGATTCTCTTTGCCAGATCTCTCACCAGCAGGTCTGAGAGCCACTGGAGCACACAGTGATATAGTTTGTGGTCCATGTTTTTCTCTGCATGATGAAACACTGTGCAATGTGTTTTAAAGCAGCGCTGCTGAACCAGAATAAACATGTATTTTTAAAGTAGGAATGAAGATAGGAGCAACCTGTCGGGAGTTAATAACGATAACAATTCACACCTCATCCTGTGTCTAAATGAAACGTGGCTCCTCGATTAAAGTTCTCCTCCCTTCAGCTCGTTAATACTGTCTGACGTGTTTAGGTCTTTTTAATTCAAGAAACTTCAAGAAGTATTTAAAAATCTGTATATATATATATATATATATATATATATATATATATATATATATATATATATATATATACATATATATATATATATATATATATATACATATATATATATACATACATACACTCAACAAAAATATAAACGCAACACTTTTGTTTTTGCTCCCATTTTTCATGAGATGGACTTAAAGATCTAAAATTCATTCCAGATAAACAAAATATTACCATTTCTCTCAAACATTGTTCACAAATCTGTCTAAATGTGTGATAGTGAGCACTTCTGCTTTGCTGAGATAATCCATCCCACCTCACAGGTGTGCCACATCAAGATGCTGATCTGACATCATGATTAGTGCACAGGTGTGCCTTAGACTGTCCACAATAAAAGGCCACCCTGAAATGTGCATTTTTTTTGCTTTATTGGGGGTCTGGGGACTCAGAACCAGTCAGTATCTGGTGTGACCACCATTTGCCTCATGCAGTGCAACACATCTTCTTCGCATAGAGTTTATCAGATTGTCAATTGTGGCCTGTGGAATGTTGGTCCACTCCTCTTCAATGGCTGTGCGAAGTTGCTGGATATTAGTGGGAACTGGTACACGCTGTCGTATACGCCGGTCAAGCACATCCCAAACATGCTCAATGGGTGACATGTCCGGTGAGTATGCTGGCCATGCAAGAACTGGGACATTTTCAGCTTCCAAGAATTGTGTACAGATCCTTGCAACATGGGGCCGTGCATTATCTTGCTGAAACATGAGGTGATGTTCTTGGATGTATGGCACAACAATGGGCCTCAGGATCTCATCACGGTATCTCTGTGCATTCAAAATGCCATCAATAAAATGCACCTGTGTTCTTCGTCCATAACAGATGCCTGCCCATACCATAACCCCACCACCACCATGGGCCACTCGATCCACAACATTGACATCAGCAAAGCGCTCACCCACACGACGCCACACACGCTGTCTGCCATCTGCCCTGAACAATGTAAACCGAGATTCATCCGTGAAGAGAACACCTCTCCAACGTGCCAGACGCCATCGAATGTGAGCATTTGCCCACTCAAGTCTGTTACGGCGACGAGCTGGAGTCATGTCAAGACCCCGATGAGGACGACGAGCATGCAGTTGAGCTTCCCTGAGACGGTTTCTGACAGTTTGTGCAGAAATTGTTTGGTTATGCAAACCAATTGTTTCAGCAGCTGTCTGAGTGGCTGGTCTCAGACGATCTTGGAGGTGAACCTGCTGGATGTGGAGGTCCTGGGCTTGTGTGGTTACACGTGGTCTGCGGTTGTGAGGCCGGTTGGATGTACTGCCATATTCTCTGAAACGCCTTTGGAGACGGCTTATGGTGGAGAAATGAACATTCAATGCACGAGCAACAGATCTGGTTGACATTCCTGCTGTCAGCATGCCAATTGCACGCTCCCTCAATGCTTGTGGCATCTGTGGCATTTTGCTGTGAGACAAAACTGCACATTTCAGAGTGGCCTTTTATTGTGGGCAGTATAAGGTACACCTGTGCACTAATCATGATGTCAGATCAGCATCTTGATGTGGCACACCTGTGAGGTGGGATGGATTATCTCAGCAAAGCAGAAGTGCTCACTATCACACATTTAGACAGATTTGTGAACAATGTTTGAGAGAAATGGTAATATTGTGTATCTGGAATGAATTTTAGATCTTTAAGTCCATCTCATGAAAAATGGGAGCAAAAACAAAAGTGTTGCGTTTATATTTTTGTTGAGTGTATGTATATATATATATATATATATATATATATATATATATATATATATATATATATATATATATATATATATATATATATATATATATATATTACTTATGCTCTAGTTTATTTACTTCATGACAAAGGGAAATCGACCGACCTTCAGGGAAACTCACACCAAATAGTTGTTTGAAGATTTATTTTCTGTAATGACATATTTTCCATGTGTTTTTAATTATTAATCATCTAATGCATTTTAGTGGCAGGACCTTGTTATGTAGAAACTATACAGTAGAAGACGTGGAACAAGCCGACCCATGTAATAAATAAAGAGTCGTGTTCCTGCTGGATGGGAGCAGGTCGACTCTCTTCACTCCACTCATAAAAATACAGACCAAACACACAACGGCCAATTAAAAAAAGAAAAAGCAGTTCACTCGTGTTATTGATTATTGCTTAATTAGAAATACTTGTCTTGTTTTCACGTCTAAAAAGAGATTTGAAGTGAATGAGTTAGCTGCTTCCTGCTCGGAGGCTCCTCGGTGTTGCCGTGTTGGTTGCCGTGTGGGTTGCCGGGTCAACGCTGTGCAGCAGCTCTGGCTGAGGAGGAAACACGGGACACGTCAGGATATCTTCAGCATATGTGCAAACACGTCTAGAACTATAACACTCAATTAGCATGTTGGATGTCACGAGGACAACATGCTCCCGGGAGAGAATGTCTGTTAAGTTTTATGTGTTTGACTCAAATATGTATTTTAAAACTAAAACACACTCATGACGAGTGTTTTAACCATGTGACCTCCACAAGGTCATAAAACACCATCGTGTCCCTGAGAGATCCAGGAGGAGCACCACACACACGCACACGCACACGCACACACACACACACACGCACACGCACACGCACACACACACACACACACACACACACACACACACACACACACACACACACACACACACACACACACACACACCAGAACACCACTTGCAAACACAAGGCCACCACGTTTCACCGAAGCAGCTCTGTAAGAAACGGGAGGACAGAGCTGAAGCTCGTGGGCTCAGATCTCACCAAAACAAAGAAACCAGGTCTGCACACAGATTTGTATCAGGGACTTCAAACACCAAGCTACAAAATGTTCATTCACAGGGTTAAAGATGTCATTATGTTCATGTTCGGACACAAACATGAGCATGTGCAGGTTTAAAAAGAGTCTCTGTTATCAATCTGTGCACATCCCCACCCCAAACCAAACCGCGTAAAACAACCAATCCACACAAGCAACGGGAAACGGCAGGTACCTGGAGCAGACACGCTCACCAGCTCTCCAGCCACTCGCTGCCTGCACACCGGGGACAAATCACACGTCTGAGACCTGAGATCTAAACACCATCCTGGGTTTTATACACGTGAACTTCAGGACTTTATTTCCTCATGAGGGCTCACTTGCAGGTTCGGGTTGTTAAAACTTGTAGAGGTGGCCTTAGCTGTGATGCTTGAAGGGCTCTGGGGACGGGACGTTCATGAAGTGGGAGTTCACTGACCTGCGACCAGCTTGCTCTTGCGCGACGCCTCCGAGGCCAGAGCGTGGGACGCGTTCATGATCCTCTGCTGCTGCTGCAGAGCCGAGTCCAGCTCGCCGAAGTCCAGCGGCGCAGACGGCTGGATGTTCTGGAAACTGGTGGAAGGACAAAACACGAGAAACCAGTGGATTCATGGATTTCTGCCTGGTATATATGACTAAACATGCAGGAGGTCCTCACTGTCTCATCATCCTGCACTCGTCTTATAAACACAGACATATCAACACTGTCCCGCTGTTAAAGGGAGAGAGACCAGGAAGCTGCTCGCTCTCATCAGTACAGCATCGCAGAGAAAACGGTTCATTCATCAACGATTCCATCCTCGTACGGTCAGAACGAAACAGCAACCAGGTTTCAAACAGCCATAAAAACACCATTCTTCCAAATATTAAATGCACAGTCCTTTCAACGCCGGGTGAAAATATAATGTTCTCTTTTGTTATTTAGGATTATTTAACTCAGCTCCTCCTCCTCTTTGAGATTGAACATGCTTGACACCATTGTATCTGAGAGGCACCAGGTTTCACTGATCCTGGCTCTGAGTGTGTTTCTCCTACATATTCTCAACCACATGGACATTTGATACGGTGGATGGCATTTCTAGTCGTGCCTCTTCCCTTGTTTCTCCTGTTACTGGGCGGGTGTATGTGGTACACTTGTATGTGAGATGCACTAACCACACACAGTTAAAGTGTAACATTTCCCTCTACCTGGATTTGGCCAGCAGGTTCTTGATGCGCTCGGCCCGGCGGGAGCGTTCCTGCAGCTCCTCTGGACTCAGAGGCTCGTCGGGGTCGGACTCCACGTAGCGCTCCGGGATGGGAACCTTCCGCGGTTTGGACAGCTGCATGATGGGTAGACAAGTCCTTTTTTTAATCCAATTATTTAAGGTAAATAAACCCAGAGGTTTCCAGGATTGTCCGTTCCGGTGGAGGAACACAACAGGAGTTAAGTGGTTTGGAGATGTGCGTTTCCTTTTCCTTCAGGATTATAAAGGATCCAGGTTTTATTGCTACATTAATACACGGACACGGAATTTAAGAGGAAATAATTGATGTCAAACCAATCCATTCACAATGTATCTAACAGTTTTAAAGGCATGCTTTTAAATTGCTTTCACATAGATTTCATTGAACTTTATAAACTTGCGTGTCGTGAAATTTGGGCCTTTTTTAAATTAAGTTCTAGGCATACCATATATTGGTTTTGAAAAAGGCTGCAGGTTGACAAAACCAATGGAAGCATTTAAAAGCTGACAACAAATTCCTGTTTCTGGTAGAAGAGATGGAGCGTCAAAAGGTTAAATGGCCCCTTCAGTCCCACTCCTCTCTTTAATGTACTGTACATCTCTTTCCCCATGATGGAGGTAGATGTAGCAGATTATACACTTGGTTCCTAAAAAATGTGGCTAAATATTATTTAGGATGGGAAACAGAGAGAACAAGTATGTTTACACATCTCCATGTTGTGGACGAAGGTGTCAAACTGAGAAGAAGAGGAGGATTGTGTTTTCATGACTACTGTGTGTCTACCTCCACGCTGATGTCCAGGTCGTAGTCCAGAGGCTCCACATCCACCTCTCGTATGTGTGTGTTTGTAGCCGTCGCCATCACCCACTCATCCGATCGGATCCTTCCTCTCTCTCTCACTTGACTCCACCCTTCGTCACTCTGACCCTCGGCAGCAAGTCGCTCCTCCTGCCAATCAAACACCTGGAAACGGCAGGATGGGGATTACACAGCTGGCCTGGGGACTGAGGAAAGTAGATCTGCTGCTAGCAAGTCTTTTAGAGCCAGGGTTTGGTTTGTCCTTCTAGGCTACCGTAGAAACATGGCGGTGCAACATAGCGGACTGCTTGAAGAGATTTAAACGACTCATTCTCAGGGAATTCTTAGTTTCAGGTGATTATAAAGAAAAAAGTACACTAAATATACAACAATTCTGGCAAAAGGTCCCACTGAATGCTACACACTGGCCCTTTGAGTTAACGTGAATAGAAATCAATCACAAAACCTCTGTTTCTGCACGTCTTTAAAAGTAGTTGGATGTTTAAAGTGATAAAGAAACACAGATTTGCCTGGATATCTACTCTATTATGTTATAGCACAAAGTGTCAAGTAAGAGCAGTTATAATAATTAGTCATCATCAAGTTTTGCACCATAGTGTGTTTTTGAGCCATTAGTTGATTAATCAATTATTCACTTTGTAGGAAATTAATTTGCAACAATATTGGTAATAAATCAAATAGTAATGTCTTCAGCAAAAATGTGTAGAATTTACTGGTTCAGCTTCTCAACTTTCAATATTTGCTGCTGGTTATCAAACTCTCTAGTCTTCTATGAGAGCAATGCAATATAGTTGCTTGTTGGACTGTTGAAAAGACAGAACCAGCAATTTGAAAAAGTAATCTTGAGTAGAAACTTAGAGCAAAACATCAATTGAGGAAATGTCCTGAAGATAATAAACAAAATCACAAGGTGAAAGAAAAACAAACCCCGTGGAGCCGTGGCAGGAAGAGCAAAGGAGCGTCTCTTTGTGGCTGAAAGATAAATGTGAAAACCACCATAGACTCTATAAATGAAGGGGCTCGTCACCACTATGGCCCTCTGGGTAATTCTAGGATATATCTGTGTACAAATATGTGACGTCTCTGCAATGAGTCGCTCCTCAGCTAGAGGGAGACAAAACACTACACATAAAGTGAATGAACATTTTTGAGCAACCAGGAATAATAATAATAATATTTTAGGGATACAAGGATTGGTGTTTAATATTATTACTATGGAGGAGACCCAGGCCTGTTATTACACACATACTGCATCCCTGTGTGTGTGTGTGTGTGTGTGTGTGTGTGTGTGTGTGTGTGTGTGTGTGTGTGTGTGTGTGTGTGTGTGTGTGTGTGTGTGTGGTGAGGGGTACTTGTGAGTAATCATCCAAGGAGCATCAAAGCCATGCATACACCCGTCAGCTGTGGGAGCCGGCAGCACGTCTGACCTGTGGGCGGGTTCAACATGCTCGGAGAAACACTGCATCCCAGGCCACACACAGGAAGAGACAGAGAGAAGGAGAACCATGCAGACACAGATTCATCGACCTCCAACACAGATCAGGAAGGAAACAAGGCGAGAGGACGTTCAGAAGCAAGAAACTCTTTATTGTCGAGTGCAAGTCTCTACATGATAGAAAAGAAAAGAGTTGTGCGTTGCTTCTCAAAAAAACACAGAATTAGGTGGTGATTAGCAGTTCACTTCTCTAAGTTCTCTACTAGATTTCTACTCTTCAAACTCCTGCAACTATGTAGTCTTTGATCAGATATATTGTACGTAGCTGTTGAAGGGTAAAAGCAAGGCAGCAGAAAAGCTTTAGAGATTGATAGTTGTCAGAAAAACAAGGAGTGGACAGCAGCTCTGTGAGGAACCTCTGGGCTTCGTGGTTCCCAACCCTCTCTACATGAGTAAAGTAACCACCCCGACGAAGCATGTCGTTTTTGGATGTTTCATATTATATTCACTGCCTAAATAACAGAACAGACCAACTGCTAAACTGTACAATTAACCCAAATAGTGAACATGGAAGTTTGTGAAAAACGAGTGACTTGGATGAATTTTGAGCAGATTATTTCCGGTGCATATTGGATAATTTTTTTTAGGAACTACTTTTAACAATTCTAATTGCGTAATGTTTTTTTTTTTTTAAACAATCATCCACATTTAATAGGCTTCTTTTTGGAAAATTCATCAGCGTTTTCTTCCCCCTTACCTTTGGCCATTTCTGTTTTTTCAAAAATGTCTTACTTAATCTACATCTATAATCTAAACGTTAAAAATTACAACCGAATTGAGTTTTGTTCACAGAAATTAATGTTGAGATATAGGCCACCTGTATATATTATTTTAAAAGTTGTCTTTAAATCAAGACCCCCACAAAGCTTTGGTGACCCCTAGTGGCTGATTGGAGGTTTGGAACCAGTTCATTAAAAGCCCTCACCTTTGTATCTGGGAACGCTGTTGTTTTTTTTTAATATCAATAAAAAATGACACCTTGAAGAAAGGAAATGCTCACCTAACTGCCCTGTACGGTCTGTCTCTGCTCACCTTCCACACCAACATCCCTATCTTGTTATTGCATTTCAGCCTTGTTGCATGAACCTGTCCTGTATATTTATGATGCATAAAACAGCACAGCATAGGCCACTTAAAAGTACTCAGATATGAGTACAGATTGTTTCCCCAACTTTCATTGTGGCAACGTATTGATCAACCACTGTCACACGATAGAAAGCAAGAAAAGGCTAACGAGGATCTACCATCTAATTTAAAATGGTGTAAACAGGTTTTATGCTGGTGGACCAGAGAAAATAATATATGATCTGGCGTATGGTTATATGAAGTGAGGATTACAGACTATGTATTGCTCTCTGTTCAAGGATTTATGGGATATGTAGTCTGACTACAGGCAGATTTCACAGCAGTCTGGTTACGAGTGTGTTAATCTGTAATCATAAAACCAATCTGGTTATTATTACGTGTCATGTTATCGTCACGAAAGACTTTGACGTTTTGATTTACTGTATCACTTTCACCCAGGCATGTTAGCATCGTTAGCATCGTTAGCATTCCGTATCCAAGAGGTGAAACAGATTTAGTTGTAATGTCAAAGTCTTCCATTCAGGGGTCAAACCGACGGAGTCCTCCGTCGTCCTGACCGACTCTGCTGCTACGCAGAAAAGCAAACAATCCACTAATTCATTAAATGTTGATTAAGGAGGTACATTTGGGACAAAGGCAAAAATATCATCAGCAAAACAAGGCACTTGGAATTCACTTGAAAAAAAGAAAGCAGGGAGGTGTGATCATGATTTGTGCCACTAGCGTTGCCTCTTCCTTCCTTTCATCAACCTGAATACTTAGTTTCTTCTTTCCCAACATTCCCCCACTCCTCTATATGCTCTATATACCAAATCTCTACAAAATATAACTGTACAACTGTATACTGAAAATATCCCTCAGTAAATAAATAAAAGTGTACAAGTACACAGTGTGTAGATGTACATAAATGGGCTCTTCTCTCTACTTTCTGGTGATAAAAACAGAGAAAGGAAGGCGATGCCTCCCATTCCCTCCTTTTCTCAGTGGATTTACATTCAGAATTGTGTCAGTGAGGTCCCACCAGGGGGCAGTGGTAACACGGTCGAACCTTTAAAAAAATAAAATAAGCAGGGAGTTACTGTCCCAGTCCAAAACTAGCCAAGTATTCCCCTCATTTCCCTGTGCTCATATGTCTCCCATTGTTCTTAAAGCATGAACCGAGCTAGCTAGCCACCACAGTCAGCCGTGCCCTTCAGCTTGTTAGTGCTAACGTCACCCAACACCGGTTATGCAAGGCCGAGAGTGCTAGTGTGTTAGCATTCCTGCTAGGTTACTATGTGGCTGGGGGCTGCAGGGCGGCGGAGCAGCAGGGGTGGTGGAGGTGGAGCTCCCTGTGTCTGCTGCTGCTGCGCGGCGGCTGTGGGGGGTAACGTACGGAGGAGGCCAGAGGATCGGAGGAGCCGGAGGGCAGTCTGGAGGAGGAGCAGGAGCGCTGGGTGCTGGCGGTGGAGGCGGAGAGGCCGGCGCTGGAGCGTTCGCCCTGGCTGAGGTTCCTCTTGCGCTCGCGGACGAGCGCCTTCTGGTGGCGCTTCATCCGCTCCAGCTGCTCCTCGGCAGTCATTCGGCCTCGAGGCTGGCTGCTCGGGAGCTGCAGGGCTTCTGTGGGCGACAACAGGCGCTCCAAGGCACTCTTGGGTCTCTCCTGGCGAGACGGGGACCAAGGACACAGGGAGAATGGAATAATGACGGGATGGAGATGAGAGAAGGGTGGATGGTTAGTGGGGGGGCAGAGTTCAGAACAAGAAGAAAAGCAGACTGAAAGTAAGAACATGGGCAGTGACGTAGTGTGGCAGAAGACAAGTGGAAACAAAATGATAAAAGACAAACAGAAATAATGACAAGTGACAGATTTAATCACCATATGTCAGGATATAAATCCACTCGCTCACTAGAGGTTAACATAGGAGGGAATTTTCCATCCCGTCCAAAAAAAACCTCAAATCCCAAAAGCACGCTGCAGTAACACAGAAATCCCATCCTGTCTCTGTGTTTATTCATATTACAAACCAGATGGTTGTATATAAAACATACATCGTCTACAACACGTGAGGACACGTGTTCTCTGATTCACAATCTTTCATCCTCACGTATGAAACCCTCAGCTGGCCATTAAACATGTGACGTATGCTATGAGGACAAAAGCAGGTGATCATGCTGTTATCTGGACTCACCCTGGCTGCGGAGCTCCCGGGGCCTCTCCTCAGGGTGACGTAGGACGCGATGGAGGTGGACTGGTTTAGTCCCGACACCAGGCCTGACAGACCTAGTTGATCACAACAAGACAAGAATCAGCAGCGAGGTTAAATGGTGAAAACACAGCGACAGAATGCAAAAACACACATCTCCACGAGAAGAAGACAAATGGAGAAAAAAAACGTACAATGGCAACACTGGTAAAAATCTAACATAAAAACATTTACAAGAGACGCATTATTTAGTTAAACAGTTATTTGTCTCAGGATGTAGAAGAATTTTAATTACATTCCAGGTGGCTCATCTATTTGAAACATTAGGCTCCTCTTGTGGGTGAAAATAACATTCTATTACCGGAGGAGAATTTATTAGATCTTCTATTCTGAGGAGATTGGATTAGTAATGAAAATATGCGTGTCTATGCATATTCAAACTTTTAATCAATTTAATTAAAGCTGTTGGTTTCCACAAAGCAAATATTAAAATTAGAAGACAAATTCTAAGACAGCATGAATGCATTCGATGCTGGGAAATCACTCGCCCTACTCAAAGTGTTTGATGAGCGTCTGTATTGGCTGTTAAACGGACGCTAAACGTTACATGTTGATGTTCAGATACCTTTGGCCTGGAAATACTGGGAGTCCCCGTCAGACCCGGTGCTGTGGTGGCTGAGTCCTGGCAGCTCCGGTTCACTCACATACGACCGCAAGTCAGCCTGAAAGCAGGAGGACAGTGTGGAGACGGATGCTACAACCTTTTATAGTAGCAGCTTAGTGTTTATAGTGTTAACGAGGCTTCGCTCCTACAGAGGCATCATTGGGAGATTCTGTTCAGGAACAAAGGTAGCATACCTTACAGTCCCCGTTGACAACAAACTGCCCGCTCTCCCTGTCCCTCTTCCTCTCATCTGATTGGCGTTTGAGCCCACGCACAGACGTGTGGCGGATGACCGAGGCCTCCCTGGGGAGAGGCGGCACCACGGGGGGCGTGTCCTCGTAGTCGTAGAGGCGCGGCAGTGGAGGCCTGGGTGGGGCGGCGTCCTCCGCCTGCACCAGAGAAGGGTTTAGTATTGAAGGAGTGCTGATGCAGAACTCTGAACACACAATCAGACTCCATCCATCCTGATTCCTGCAGAAGGGGGACACTCACCCACTTTGGCACGGTGCTGTGAGGCAGCGTATGGGAGAGCATGCTGGGGAGGGAGCTGCGAGGAGGCGGCTGGACCTCCGTGCTGAAACAAGGCACTGCCGGGTCCGACACCGAAGGCACTAATTTCCTCTCTGAGGGCCGGTGGGAACACACAGAAGAACCAAGTGTTAGCTTTTCAAGGTGACACTGAGGAGAACGTAGCCACACGCTACATTACTGCCATTGTCACTGAACATCGAATTTGAAAAAACATATAGAAAACATTACCGATAGCACTGTTAACAGATCATTTCACAAAACGTTGACAATACAAAATATCTGTAGTAGCTTATTTATTTAATGTGTGTCACTGCTCTGGGAATGGTAATGTCATTGTAAAAACTCTATTCTGTAAACTCTGTATTTATAGATGTATTCCTGTAGGGACTGTGAGCATCAAGACATTATGTAAATGTGCCAGGTTATTTTCAAGTGCAGGTGTAATGGCAGCTTCAAAAGACATGAAATACATGAAAAAAGGAAAACACATTTCATATAAACACATAAACATTAAAAAAGGAGAACATGTACAAAGCACACTTCAAGTTATTTACACAGTATGGTCACATGTCTTTGAACCATCATTTTACATTCATTTTGAATGATTCATTAGTGTTGGCAGAGTGCTCCATGTATGAGCAGACTGTCCGAAGGCAGACCTCAAGTAGAGGCTCTTCATTTTGATATCAGGAAGCACATAAACTGTACAGTCTTCCTAAAAACTGTGTTTTTTTACTGCTAATAGCTCCTGGGTTGCTGTGGTTACCAACCTGGGTTCTGGACAGAGTCGATGGTGATCTTGTAGTTGGCTTTGCTGGCACTCAGCCCCCCCATCACGTCCTCGATCCTCCACAGCTCCCGCTTCATCTCGGCTTTCTCCTGCTACAGTTTCACACAAACGACTCCACTCATTTGGTTCACCACTTCTGCTTTGGTTCAACTTGGCTTCCAATGTCACAGATTTGGTAAAATATAACAACTTGGCCGGTAAAATTGGCTTGGCGAATTGACAGATATGTAATAATGTGATCAACTGCAACTTTAAGGACGAACTGAATAGAGATGGTTCAAAAAGCCACAGATACTCAAAATAAACCCTATGAGGAAAAAAGGTCTTTAACTGAATAACCAGGCCGTCAGTTTGGAGGTGAACCTGCTGTGAGCTGCAGTACCAGCTCTCACCTGAGGGGTGGCGCTGTGGTTCATGTGTGCCTGCAGCGCTGTCCTCAACTGCTCCACTGATCTCTCCAGTCTGCTGTACTCGTCCCAGGCGTGTGCCATCTCCTGCATCACACACACACACACACACTCAGGTTACATTACACACACAGTCACAGATACTTCCTTAGAGATCTCTATGTATACACATCATCAGTGCACACGCACACACGCACACACACACACACACACACACACACACACACACAGTCACAGATACTTCCTTAGAGATCTCTATGTATACACATCATCAGTGCACACGCACACACACACGCACGCACACACACACACACACACACACACACACACACACACACACACACACACACACACACACACACACACACACACACACACACACACACACACACACACACACACACACACACACACACACACACACACACACACACACACCACCTGCACAAGTTGCTGTTTGCATTCAAACACACACATGCATGCCCAGACACACACACACACACACACACACACACACACACACACACACACACACACACACACACACACACACACACACACACACACACATTTTTAAGCACACTTATGAAAAAAATGTGCACATTAAATGATATTTTGAACACATGATATCTGTTAAAATAACATTAAAACTATATTCCTCCAAGCTAGACGTGTGCATAAAGTAAAAGCCTAACAAGGCACATGCGCTGGCATACATACCGTGGAGAGGCGTGAGATCTGGGCCCGGATGGAGACCAGATCCTCCTGCAGCAGCCTCTGCTGGTAGGCGATCTTGTGGGCGTGGGCCGGCTGCTCCTGGTACTGCTCCATCTGCTGGTGGGACACATCCAGCACACTCTCCAGCTTGTCCTGAAGGGGTGACGACTCATTCAGCATGAGGTCGACAAAAGCAACTGGAAGACCCGCTTCCTCTGATCTGCTCTCACAATGTACCCCCAAGGCTAATCTACACGTCACTAACTCAACATGCCTCCAGGGGGCAGCATGTCTCTACAATCAATCATGACGATACCCATCATGATCCTAATAAGATCTCATTCAAAGTCCTCTTACTTACTAAGCTTCTCAGCTGTTAATCATCACACATTCATTCCAGACTTTAAAGTATATACATTATATTATAATATACTTTTTTAGAAGAGAACTGATGTGAACGTAGAGTTTCGGTTGGGGTTTGTTTGTTTTATGTATCTGGACAGGTTAGCTCAGCCAGTCAACAAATCAAGCATCAGTGTCTCCTTGAATACAGTTTCCTGTAATGACCAAATACTGGATCTGCAAAGATCTGATGTGTGATGAGTTCTTCTCTTTGATAGCTGAATCACGCCGTTATCAAACTCAGCTCCGTTCTTCAACGCGTTACCGTCACCTAATATTCCCTCTAAGGTTCAACCGTTGTCTGCCTGTTGACTCATCAGACTGACTGACTACAACGCTACAACCAGACCACCAGTCTGTACCTTGTCCTCCTTCAGGGAGCTGATCCTCGCCTCCAGATCCTTGAGGATCTTGTCCTGCTCACATAACCGACTCAACTTCACCTGCAGGGGGAGACACAGAGCTGAGTGGGCAGAGAGAGAGAGAGAGCGAGAGAGAGAGATAGACAGAGGGAAGAACTGTACACTACCAGAAAAATCACTTCTCTAGTGATCACCAAAGTGTGGCCCCCTTGGCTCTGCAGCTCGACATAAACTAGTATGTGTACAAGAAGGAGTGTGTTTGTATGCAGTGACGTGTTTATATATATATATACACACACATACATTTTAAATGCGTGCATGGAGGTTTCATGTGCACAGTCCCGTAGCTCGCTGGCATTCAGGGTGTAATTACTGTGAGCGAGCCCATTACACAAAGTAGCTGCGACCCACCTGACACTTTTAATTACAGTGTCAGTGAGCCTTTGTTAATTAATCCCCCATTAAACTCAGCAAACTCCAAGGCAAAGGTTGGCTCACTCTGTCACCGCGGGGGAAACAACAACCAAACATTCGTGTAGTAAGGTCGTGACTGAGCGGCTTGATGTGAACAAAGTGTTTATATATTATTTTTTTGCACTCGATGCTTGTTTTTACATTCCATCAAATACATTATTAATCCTGTTGTTGTCTCCAGGGTGATGTTGTTGTTGCATCCAATCAAATATTCATCGCAGACAACGCTCTCATAAATTGTTTGAACAGCTGCGTATGAAGCTTACATGGAGAAACACTTTCACAGGAGAAACGTTGGAAAAACCACCGGGAATGGTTTGGATTATCAAACTGAAGGAGTTATGATGTTTACATATTAACATGTTCTGTTTGCCCCTTCAAACCAAGCGGGATAGTTAATCATGTCCTCCTGCATTTTGTCTTAGTTACCTTCAATATTTTTGGCAGCGCTGGCTCTTAGTAGACTCTGCTTGTATGATCTAGAAATTCTGAATTTCATATTTAAGAAAAAATATTTTTTCCCATACATCCAGGCCTGGAAATGAGTATAATTAATTTCCATACTTGTCCATACCGCGTAGGAAGCCTCACTCTTCACCCAACCGAACCGCGGCAGTCATCAAAATTAATTTGAACTAAATGACATTTGTTATGCATTTTATTTATGGATAGAAATGTGTTTGTGTCAAAGACAGAAACAGAATTTTGTTAGATTTCCTATTTACCGACAGACGAACAGGAACAAAAACACAACCTTCTTAACGTGAGAAATGGAAGGCAGCCAACGCTTTAAGAGTCTATTAAGCGTGTACTTACATCCACGTCACTCTCGGCAACCTTGACAGGTTTCCCTGACTCCTTCAGCGTCTGACTTCCAGCTACCTACGGAGAGCAGAACAAGCATTTCCAGGTGTGAGTGGTAAGTGTCTGAGGTGCAGCGCTGCTGAAATAAAGGAGATACGGCAAACACAGACACCAGCTAGGAGCTACAGTAACACGGGGCTGCCTGTACATGACAGTATGAGTGAGTGTCGGCACACAACGGCAGCTCTTGCCATGGAGAACACAACGGCTACGGACACTTTGAAGCCCTGCACAAATTGACGTATCTATAAAAGCTCTATACAGAACCGTATGTCCCCTTACAAACACTGGGAAAGTATTTGTTTAGTAACACTCCCTGAGCTCAGGTGCTCACTTTGAGTTCTACTGGGCTTACTGCCAGGGTTCAATGCTGCTGTGCAAATTTAACAAAGGAAATTCCACAAATTTCCCCGATAGCAGCTCTTTCTTGTGCTCGGACGTTATTAGTGGAGGAGCACATGTGAGACGCAGGAGAGCCCTGTGTTCTTGTCAAGGAGGTGCAGCGTTTCAGAGGCGATGGGAGAAGCAGCTGGCTTTTCAACCACCGGGCCACAGCCACAACACATGCACTGCCGAGCCATCCCATGCCCACCTTTCAACAGCATCATCAACATCGCCACAAGGGGGGGGGGGGCACAGAGAAAGGTCAAAGATCACGTGGAGATGAGACATTTGATGCCATTCAAGCCGTGAATGTGGTGCTATAAGCAATGGGATGTTCTTTCTAGAACAAAGACTCTCTATACACGTGAACACACACACACACACACACACACACACACACACACTCACTCTCACACACACACACACACACACACACACACAGACCAGAGATCTTCAACAGGAGGTCCACAGAGTTACAGCAGTTTTAGTTACAATTTATTTGATCCCAAACGTTTTTACTTCCGAAAATGTAAAATGTCCAAAATGCATCTAATCTAAACATCTAATAAGCAAATATAAATGTCAATTGTTGTGTTAATGTGAAATTGTGATGTAGAAATGCCAATATAGAATTACAATATGCTGAGTAAATATATTAATCTTATAAATCATACTTAGCATTGTATACATACATCATTACAAAGTACCGTAGTATAAAGTATAGTAGTTTATACATGGCACTAAAGGTGCTGCACATTATTATTGGCCCGGTCTAATAAGCATCACATTTTATATGATATGGAATCAGGGCCCCTCCACCGTGTCCCTACCAGCCGAGGGGCCCATGACCTGAAAAACGTTGAAGACCTCTGGATCAGACACATGTATCCCTACTACTACACTGGAGACACATGCTCAAGCATATATGTGTGCACACACACACACACACACACACACACAGTCACAGACACACTGTTTGTACAGACACGCACACAGACACACAGCTTACGTTCATTAGAGGCCTGAGAGGCCCAGCAGTGCAGTGCAGTAGTAAACTGTGAACTGCGAGGATCAGGGGCTCTAGAGCTCTGATCTGGGAGTCAAAATCACAAAGACACAGAGCCGCGGTCACAAAATGGCTGCTGCCAGAGTTAGAGGTCTACTGGGGATCATTAGTCTCACACAGAAGCTCGAGCGTCTCGGTTTGTGGTCGTCAGTAAGAAACACCAACAGTGTTAGTTTGAGCTCGAGACATGTCAAATCAGAAAAAAGGCACAGCAACTAAACACAGAAGATGAGTTCAAATAAGTAACAAGGATCAGAGGATGAACTCTCATCTCTGTAACTCACCTTCAGGTCCAGATACTCCAAGTCCTTCTTCAGCTGCATGTAGGTGTCATCACTCTAGAGGGTGACAAACACATTGCGTGTGCATTTTTGATTTGTGTAGCAACTCATGTAGTAGGACGTCATGATATCTGAGTGTCCAACGTGCATCACAACACATACAGGAAACATGGATGTGTTCTCACTGCAACATATGAAAACATCAGCACAAACCAGATCCATCAGAAGCAGCAGATATGGAAACATCACTCCTACTAAAACTGCTGAAAATTAAAGATTGAGGAATCGGACGACCAAACTGACCGACACTGATCCCCAGCCAGCCGGTTAGCCAAAGCACGGGATGGCACTGTGGACGTGGAAAAGCTAGCAGCACAGCATGCGTATGGACTGTACCATTATGGACAGGGACCAGCCAAGAACAGCACACGGGGAACAAGGAGGCGGATGGTTCTATGACAGCAGCACGCCAGCACTCACAGATTAACCATGCCGATGTCACAGCCCTGAAGCTCTGGAGCCTGACTGGAGAGGTTGCCACTGATATGCTCAGACGTGGCTACTGATGCTGCTGGACGCGTTCTTTTTCAGCACGATTTTACATCCAGACATTTACACCTGGGAACCACCCCGTGCCTTCGACTGTGTCAACATGTGGACAGAGGAGGTGTTAAAGACGCATGACGGTAAAGACCGTTGCATAAAAAGTCCAAAGTTTTCGTCTGAAATTGCTGCACGACCGACACCCAAACCTTCGTCCTTCATTTAAGTTTTAGCGGGTTCGATTTTCTTTCACAGGAGAAACATGGGGAAAAAAGTTATGATGTTTACCTACCTATTTTTGGCAGTGCCATGAAAAACACTCTGCTTGTAAGATCAATTTATTTTTTAAGAAATTCAGAATTTCTTATTTTAGAAAGCAACAGTCTGGAAACACAGATTTTTTTTACCATACTCATCCAGGCCTGGAAATTCCATACTTCCATATTGCGTAGGAAGCCTGCCTCACTCTTCCCCCAGCTGAACCGCGGCAGACAAATCACATTTGGTATTGATTTATATTTATATATAAATGCATGTGAATATGTAAACCAAGTTTTGTTAGATTTACAGAGTCAGATCCATTGGGGGTGGAAGTGGCGGTCCGAAGTTCTCGTCTGAAATTGCTGCACGTCCGATCCCGACACCTTCGTCCTTCATTCAAGTTTTTGCAACGGGTTTGATTTCCTGTGCTTTTTGTTGCTTCCGTCAGAGTTGCTTGTCCACTCAGAGACAGTACCGTAAATGTCACCATCCAAACTGGTATCTGATGAGCTGAATCACTTCATCGTCTCCCAGCAACAAAGCACTCTAAGACTGATTGAGCTGTTTGCAGATTGGCGTCGAGGATGGTCACACAACAAAACGACGCCACCAAATTTAAGAAGACCACTTTTGAGCAATCAGCATTCTCATAACAAGCAACTGGAAAATGGATCTCAATCCCACTCCATATTAGAGACCGTGCAAGTCTGAACAGTTTTAAAAAGGCTCTGAAGACATGGCTCAAAGAGAATCAATCTTGCCATCGTTGATCTTTGTAAATGTGTACAACACCAACTATATTATGTATTTGTATGGTTTTTACTTGTAATGTTGTCGATGCTGTTCTTTGTTTTTTTTATATTTGCCTAATAATGTCTAATACGTGTTTTATTGTGCTTTGAACTCGCTGTCCAGGGACTACAGGTGCAAACTAGCTATTTAGCTAGCCCTGGTATAGAACCTGTTCTATACGTGGTCCCCGTCAACAAAAGCAATAACAGTGGGACTAGAGGAAACGTGGTTAAGATTCATCATCTGACCACTAAGATTACAACATGGAAAGCCATCAGAATAGTATCTCACCCTGGACCCACGTGTTGGGACTGACTACATTTCTTAATAGGAGAATTCATAGTATGAATAATATGACTTATTTGGATGAAATAACTTAACTATGGTCGATGTGATTTAAGTGCAAATGCAGCCCTGTGACATGTTTAGTGGCAACCTCTACCAGCTCCTGTTAGAACGAGGGGGTGGCATGCCCGGGGAGGGGGGTGGGGGCCCACCTGGGTGTTGCAAGGGCCCAGGGGAGCCGACACGTGTCCGTAGTAGGACACAGGCGAGGGGCCGGAGCTGAGGAGGGGGCTGGTGCTAGTGGTGGTAGTAGTGAGGAAGTGGTTGTGGTGGGGGGCCTCTTTGGGACCGTTGAGCCGCTGGAACTGGGTAAACGCATGCTGACGTGCGGACGCCATCTTGGCCTGATGGCGGCGCAGCTGAATGAGGAGCAGGGTGAGCTCCTCAGGCTGTCAGGCACCACAGGACAACACATCAGGCATCAAAACTCACCACACTTCAATCAATTCAAACGTAACGTTGCTCTCACAGCACGAGTGGCCACAACCATCGGACTGATGGTTCAATTGAAAAAGCAGCTAAATTAAGGAGGATTAATGGTGTTGAAAGGAAAGGCAGAAGTCACAGCAACACACTGTAGATGGCGGGCAATGTCTCCCAAATGTTCAGCCACAGCCAGCTGACAAAAGGCTCATCGAGGTGTGGTCAATATCTGTTAACATGTAGGTGTACAGCCCGTATGCTCTGATTGTGTCTGGCAGTGTAAATACATTGTGAAGCAGATTATAAAGGCATCCCTGAGCCTTGGACTGTGAAGGAGTGAAAATGACTGGTATGTTTATATTTGGAAGACGTACCGTTTTGCCATGAAGGCTGGGTGCACTGACTGTGTGTGTGATGTAGCCAGATGGAGGCATTGAGCGTCTCTCGATAGTCGCAGCCTGACAACATATAGACAACACATTTTACATACATACATAAAAACATACATGCATAAATACAAACGTATACACACCCTGGAGTTTAGAAAACAACATTAAGAGTCATATCACGGACAATGTCTGCTACAGAAAGAAGAGAATAAAGATGTTCCTCCCAAAGAAAATCTTTTGAATAATGAAGAATGTGCTCTCACAACATAAGAACACATCACCAGAGGCTACGATTCTTCTTTTAGAGGACACAGCGCTCCACATGGCCTTGACAAGAAAACATTGCTTTTTTCATTATCTCTGGGCAAAGCTAGTTGCTTGTGGTTGTGGGAGAGTGGGCGTAAATCTGCATATTTGTGTTTTCACTCCATTATAGTTGGTATACAATATGCTGTGTGTATAAACACATATAGTGTATTGTATATCAAATAGGATACAGTTTACAGTTTGACTGATTGCTGAAACACTTTGAGGTGATTACACAGACTGAATGCCTTAAGGAGACGTCGGCCATTGTGCCCAGAGGCACTGAAACAATTATTCTGCTCAGCGGAGCAGAGTTCCAACATCCGCCCGCACCGTCAGGATGACTGACACTGTTCTGGATGAGAGACTATTCTATTTGATAGTTTGGAACTTGACAGTGGGGACAATAAAAAGGCGTTAATGGTCCAATCTCTGGAAGAGCACAAACAAAACAGGCAAGACGGGGTTCATTTCAAATGATTCATACAACAGAATGAAGGGAAATAATCTGCCATCATTCATGTTCCACTGGATATGTTTATCTATCTGTGTCTATATGTCAGCCAAGCCTATGCATGCTAAAATTACAGAAATACTTCATACATCACAGACATTCTTTTATATTCTGGACACGCTTGAATAAATATCCGCTGATTGTTCGCTTAGAGCTGAGAATGTGGGTTTACCATCATGTGAAGTTGCCTCGGATAAGAGTGTGAGGTTAATGTATAAAATGACAATGAAAGAATTTGTTTCATGCCTTGATTGAGAACTGTCCAATTTGCACAATGAGCCTGTAGTTGTGTTGAGACACTTCTCTGTGCTCGGTAAGTAGAACAGAATGTGAAACCATCGTATTGCTTGAGTCTTAGTTCCAGGTGTTACAGAGCATGCATGGACAGTAAAGTTAAACCTGTGAGTTGATTAAACGGCATTCCAGCGTGAGCTATTAAAACAGAAATTAGTTGAGTGACACACCATCGTGTTGTTTGCAAACAGGCACAGTTGTTGTTGTTTACCTTGAGCAGCTGAGATTTGCTCCTGCGGGGGGAAACGGAGAAGGGGATGTCCACCACTGACCTATCACCCACGGGCCTGACCGTCACCCGGTCAGCTGGCGTGTGTGGCCTCCGTGTGGGCGAGAGGGTCCTGCTGGAGCCGGGCGGAGGCCCCGGTGGGGGGATGTCTGCCGGAGATGGTGGTACCGACACACAGCGGGGCGGCCCTTCGGACCTGGGTGCTGAGGAGGCGGGAGGCACGGTGGATGGGGGGCGGGGGCCGAATGGGTAGTCCGGGGCCGGAGTGTAGAGAGGCGCTGTGGGGCTGCCGTGACGGAACTGGTGCCGCTGCTGCCACTCGTACAGCTGCCAGACGGTGTTGGGCCCCGGGTCAGGAGTGAGGCGGAAGTGGCTGAGGCGGTCTTGGGCGTACTTGTACTCTCCGAGGCGGGCGGGCGTGGGGCTCTGGCGAGGAGTCTTTGGAAGGGTCTGATACGCATCGATGGAGGTGAACTTGTGCTGAGTCGGAGGTGTGCGGCGAGGGAGGGTGCTCTCTCTGGAAGGGGGGCTGATGAGTAGAAACAGCAGGGCACAAAAGATGATGGTTTCAATACACAGAATATCTATAGATTCATCTCAACTAATCTTCATGATTAAATAAGAAACTAAACACAAATGTGCACTGAGCTCACCAGGAACTTGTTTGATCCATTCTATTATTTCTTAGCAATAAGAAAATATAATTTGGGTCTCACTTCAGAAATAAAACGTTTAAATGCAGATACAGTATGTGCCGATATGTTCACGACGGGTTGGTTCATGTTCAACCTGTAAGCTGACGTCACAAGAGGTAAATCTACCCCGTCTGTATGCTGCATAGTCCATAAATTGAATCATTAGTAACAACACAGAATAAGACATTGACTCACCCTTTGTGCTCAGCCTTCTGCACTTTGACCCACTGCTGCACCTCCTCCAGGGTGCTCCTCCCGTGCACCTGCCTGTGGGAGTCAGCAGGGGCCCTCTGGTAGGTCCCCGCTGCGATGCCGTTGGGCTCCAGGATGGGGCTGGGCGTGGAGACGAGGCCGTTCCTCATGCAAGTGCTGGAGGGCAGGGTGGAGGCGGCTCGTGACGGCGCCCGGGACGGGACCCTGGACACGGGCGCCGAGGCCGACACATGGTCCAACTGTGGGAGGATAGAGGGTGCGGGGTTGGAGGGGAGGGACGTGTGCGTGTCCATTTCCAGCGCTGTGCTTCCTGTGGCGTGCTCCAACATGGCGGTGGTGGGAGAGTCTTTGTGGAAGCTGCAGCGCTCGTCTGCGTCACGGTGTATGGGCTCCAGCAGAACCTCATGGACGATGGGTCTCAGGCTCTCGGAGTCGGGGGCCTTGCGGTGGTTTACGTGGTTCGTCTGCGGGACAGCCTGCTGCTGCAACATGTTAAATGTCTCCAACTTGTCAGACGTCCTGTGGAGAGGAAACATCATATGAGAAGCTTGGAGAAATGTTAGCCTTTTACACTTTTTGTAACTTTTTCTTCAATATTTTGGTTTCATTCCTGAAAGTGACCATAAAGGAAGGTGAGGAGATCATCAGACAAACCTGTGAGGGAAAGGAAGCAGGAAGTAAAGTAGGATTATGACTATTCTTCTGTCGTTGCATATTTGGATAAACTTGCATTACACATGAATGACAATTAACCACAGCTGACAGCTGGATTGTTTTCCCTCAAACATCTCAAAGGTTTTCGGTCACTTTTACTTGATACGCATCACAGACAACGTGTTGTAATGTTTCAGTAGCCTTCGTCTTTGTTCTGCCGTGCTGAGCTGAATTTTAACTAGATGTCTGTCCCATCAAAGAGACATTTTTAGCCTCATCCCAAACTTTAAGGACGGGCTAAATACACCACACAGACCACTTTAAAGCAGGGCCGATAACAAGCAAAGTCCTGCAACTAGATGTTAAACTCATTAATTAAATCCCCTGTGACAAGAAGCTAGAGAAAGAGTCAGGTCTCTGAAATTCAATGAACCTCAAGATTACTTTTAGAAAATAATTAAACAGGTGTCTGCCAGCAGCTGGTATCTGAAGATATGTCTTACACGGGCACAGAAGACACTACCTATTATTTTAAGTGGAGTGTGCATTCCATCACTGCCATAAAATGTATTTGCGTGTTGTAAAGGAAGCCAAATTTTAAAAGGAGTGCAACACGCCAGCGAATAATAACACTAATGTTGTAAACGTGAAGTCAAAGCAGGACAAGCTGTGTGTGTCTGAGGCTGCCAGGGAATAGTGGGATGTGTTTCATCTGTGCCACCTCCTCACATCAACACATTCATAATACATGCTTTCTCACAACATCAGTATCCACCAAGCCCTTCCAGGAAACGTCTATAGTGACAAGAGGGACAAACAAATGGCAGCACTTTTCTAGGAAATATGTATTTACAGGATATTACAACTGGAGCTATCGCACACAATGTATTAATACTGTCATGTCACACAGTCAACTAGTGCAAGTATTTATGAACAATGCAGGGTTTAGGTCAAATTTTAAATAATTATCCGTTGATTGATCCCTGTGGAAAATGACATTACAGCATGTCCTCAAAATACTCTGAATAGACTGATGAGGTTAGACAGAGTGTAAACAATTTGTTTACCGGACAGATAAATAAATCTACATAAAGCTATCCAAGAAATAAATTAACAGAAGTTCCCAAGAACAGTATAAACTAGAATATCCCACAGTTGTTTGCTCCGCCGGCCAGTCAAGTTGCACACACCCATGTCTGTTATATCCAATGTCATCACTTCATATTTTCATCTTATAATCAGCATAGTGTGTACGATTTGGCGGCATCTAGAGGTGAGGTTGCATACTGCAACCAACTGAAACTTCTCCCGTGTGTAGTGCGGAGGAGAACTATGGTGGTATATGTGAAAAGAACACAAATGGCCTCAACTACTCTGGGCTCCTGTAGAAACATGGTGGCCAGCTCTTTAAAGAGGAGCCCATAAATTCCACACACAACGTAGCACAAGATGAACCAGCAAGAGGCCTCCTGCTTGATTAACAGGTGATCTCTGGTAAGTGTGGTACAAAATGAGCACAACACTGTACAGTCAGCCTGGCTCAAAGATCAAAGTATGAAGTACATGTGTGACTGAATTACAGTGTATGTACTGTAAGTCTGTGTACTTGTGTGTTTTCAGTCAGGTCCGTTAACACGAAGGATTCCTAGTGTAATCCCAGTTAGGGATGGTACATTGATCAACTTTATGCATCAATTAAAATACAAAACATGACAAAAGTTTTCATTTTAAGCTGGATTTAAAATACTGACAACAGACCTAGACACAAGGGGGAGCTCACGGCATAATCAATGTAAAACAGAGGAAGTAAAATAGCCTCATGGCCCTGTAGGTTTAAGGGTGCGTGCTTCGTTCAGATATAGACTCTCTGCATGTGTCCTCACCTGATGAGTGTGTTGCCGTGGTTCTGCATCAGCGTGGCCTGGTTCATGGCCCTCAGCCAGGTGTTCATGTCCTCCTGGGTGTCAGCACTGAAGTAATACGTCCGCATCCCAGTGTGCTCCGCCTGCGAGCCAATCACAGAGCTCTGCTTGTAAATGTACGAGCGCATACCAGTGTGGCTAGCCTATAGGGAGAGAGAGAAGAGGCTAGCTCAGCGTCGTGGTCAGAGAGATGGAGAGATTGGCCGACGGGGAGACATCATGCTGTCCAACAGGAGAAACAACATCGAGGGCAACATAAGCATCGACCAACAGAGACAGAGAGGCAATGAGGGAAACCACACGATAGAAAGACAAATAAGAGACAAAAATGCCAGCCAGTAACGACCAACAAAGCCACGACTTTTGACCAATGAGAGGAAAGAGTCTTCGGTATGATGGAGAATAGAAGATGTGAGCGTCAGAAGTAAAGAACCTCGGAGTCTCCTCACAAACCTTTTTGTTCCCTGCTAGCTGACAAACCTACTCAAGACACATAAAAGGTCAAATAACAGATTACAAGAATCAGTAAAGTTATTCCAGCTTTCCACTGATGTGTGCTATCTTTCACCAGTATATCTGGCAGAATGAGGCAGTAACATCAGTTGCAGTGGTGTGGCATGGAAAGGTGTCTCTGCACAGAGGCAGGGGGAAATGCAAGCCTGATTAGACACCATGACAAGGGAATAGTACTCTGTGATTTAAGTGCTGAGCTCAAGACAGGCAGTTAAACTTAAGATTGATACTTCTTTGTATGCACAGTAAAAAAAGGCTATTAGTCAATGATCTAATAGACTGAGCACATCTGCACCCTTTTATCCTCGGTGTAGGATATAAAAACAGTGTGTAGTGAATACTAAAAGAAGATTTGGTGCGATACTTGACGACATATTTGAAGTGTGACGCTGCAGAATAACTTCAGATACAGGTGGAATAATATATAGACTGTGGTCTTTGCACCAGGGAGAGGAATGTCGGTTGTATCAATGTATCAAGTAACTCACACATTATCTAGTCTTACTGACTGATGTTCGACTGCATACTATACATCTTCCCTGAAGCCCAGTGTGATAAATAACCTGCTTTCAGTTTGAGCCAACATTTATTTCGGGGTTCAAAGATGCACTTTTTTATGTTAAGTGGAGAACTATGGTGGCCTATAATGTTGCCGATGTTTAAAGAAGCAATTGTTTGCTCACACGCTCATTATACCACTTTATAAGGTAATCATATTTCAATGTTGTGTTTAAAGTGGCAAGTGGCAAAAAATCTACATCAGTGCAGTAAACTGAGAGAAAGTATGTACCAAAAATGATCAAAGTCCTCCATCTATCTAGTGGATTTCATCCCAGAGAACACATGACAAGTAGTTTAAAGGTGATTCTGTTCGTGTAGGTGGAGAGAGAGAGAGAGAGAGAGAGAGAGAGACAGAGAGAGAGACAGAGAGAGAGAGAGAGACAGAGAGAGAGAGAGAGAGAAAGAGAGAGAGAGAGAGACAGAGAGAGGGAGAGATGTGTTTTCAGCAGCAGGAAAATGAGAGCTGGTTCATAAATCAACATGTTTTTGGCTGCAAAGAGTTTTGGTCTACTGAGAGTACCATCAGTAGAGACGTTGATATGTCTGCACCGAGATGCTCACTCTTTGATAATTCACATCCACTGAACTCATTTCTAGCAGTGCTAAAGATATCTCAGCATGGTATCTCTGATATGATGACTGGCTAACTATCGACAGGGAGAAGAAAACACACCATCAAACAAGAGTGGCCAAAAAAGTCAAGGATCAGTACATCACCATCAGCTGACTCATTAAAAGCCTTCCGTGTCCGAGATGAAGATGTCCTTGCTGTGACGGTGGGGGGGTTTAACGTGAGATGCAGTCCACTGAACACAGCACAGATCTATAAATCCCCTACTCTTCCCTTTCCTTCCTGCCTTCACTGTGTTTCAGACATCGGGATGGGAAGACAAATGAGAGAACCCACTCAACTACAGATGCATGCAAATGAAAAGTAATTAGTAGCTAAATCTTCCCTTCCCTAATTAACTCCCTGAATAATGAATGCAGGATAATAACAGTGTGAGGAATGTTGTGCTGGGATGTACAGCAGCATTTTTGATTTTTGTATATATCATGATGAAATGAGATAGTTCCTCTGTAATCAAGCATCCCGTCTGCAGCGGGATGACAGTCAGAAACCACAGTTAACTGTACACACTAAACCGAAGACGTCACTATGACGTCTGAATGAACCCAAACACACAGACACAGCACTGCTCCCACTGCATCCCTTCCAGGTTTCCTAACAGCTTGATAGGTCATCTAGCTTGAATGGCTGCTCTGATAACATAAGTTAAAGGGGACATACCATGCTTATTTTCAAGGTCAACCTTGTATGTTGGGTTTCTACCAGAGAATGTTTACATGCTTTAATGTTGAAATAACACATTATTTTCCCTCGTACAGTCTCATTATACTTGTTTTCACCCTCTCTTTAACGCTCCTTTTTAGCGCCTGTCTCTTTAAGAGACAAATATGGTCACCTTTACAAAAGTAGTTCTCAGTCCATGGGAGGTATAATCTAATGAGCCAGGGTCAAATCAACTGACTAGGTTGTCTTATTTCAGTCGCCCAAATGTTTTTGTGTTCATGATTTCTCCCCTATACTATCCTTCCTCACTGTGCTCGAGTATCTACTTGATGCTGATCCTGGTACACATTTAAAGATCTGGCAGTTCATTACACCGCTCATTTCATCCGTTCAAGTACTAATAATCTTGTGCATGGCTCTTCGCTGATGCTTAAGTGGATTGTGGAGGAGAATGCATGACTCTGTGTTGCTCAAGGTTATTCCAATGTGGTGATAACATGTAACATTTAGTGCCTTTAAATGACTCAAATCCTGGTGGTTTCTTTTCTACCAACTAGTTCACATTATTTCCCTGACATGCAAAATAATCCCAATTTCAATCTACTCCTGAGCAGAAACCTGGATCCTAATGAACTGGTTAAGTGCTTTTAAATCATGTTCCAGTGCTACGCAGGTTTGCACCCGAACCGAACACTACAGCAGCTGATTGCACCGATTACTTCATCTCTGCAGGCTTTCCGATCAGTTAAATCAGCTGGAGTGATGTTTGGTTCAAACCAAAGTGCTCTGACCACAACGCTACCCCGAGGGAAACAGCAGACAACAGGCAGGGAAACTAGTTAGCAAGCACTCTTCTTAAAAACGAGAAAGGTGGATTCATCCAAAAACGCCCTAAAAATCCTGACAAAATGAAGAACAGCATCTCCGGGAAGCAGCTGTCAAAACACGCCTGTTCTCTCGCCATCAACATTCTGACAGACGGCTCTCACAGCTACAGCGGGACCGGCTTCTTGATGAGAGACGGAGGACTGCGCCGCTCGTCAGATGTTTAAGCACGTGCAGAGTTCTCAGCATGCATGTGCATTGAAAACACACACACACACACACACACACACGTGTGCTGCAATATGTTGAATAAAGTGAACACAAACTCGAAACTGAGTCACAGAAACGTTAACTAACTTCCTCTCTAAATCCTATTCACGTGCTTTTGGACAAAATCAACCTCCCGTTGCAGACGACAGGACTTGTTCAGTGGGTACATCCTTGATGGCTTTCCTCATGAGACGTGCTGGAGGAGAGAGGAGTCGATGCAACTCATTGTTGGCCCTCATTATTCGGGGTGGGAATCTCTCTGTCTCACGATGTGATTCAGATTCTTGAGGTCACAATCGATTCAAAGCAATTCATGATTTAAAATACATTTTTGAATTAGTGCATGCTTTAGGATCTAGTCCAGCAAGGGGGTGTGGCAAATAATAGCATGAGAGCATAAGATTATATAATTAGAATTAAAATGTTTTGAAAAAGTTAAACTGATTACAATAAGGCAAATCTAAAACCAAAGATTACATTAATTCATGCTTAACTTGCCACACTATTTGAAACAAAAAAAATCTATTTTTCTTTTTTTTAAATCTATTTATGTGCCCACCGCTGCTGATTTTGTGCATGGAGCCTCCACACACAACGATGTGTCTACCCCTGTGTGAATGCTGGAGGCTGAGCGGTTACGGTCCACTATCGGAGCACTTCCCCCGACAATGATAGGTGTAAAGCGTCCCGGCGATGCAGTTGAGTTGGTTGACCTCTACTCCACATCCACGCGACCTCCACCACACCATACTCACATTTAGAAGCCCTGTCGATTTTAATCTTATATCACCAGCCTTCCCTAATTTAGTTACATCAGAACACACAGACACACACACACCGATGACAGAATCCAACACACACCAGCAGCAGCCGAAAATAACACGGAGACACTCTGGTCTCTTCTGCAGGAATGCTGAGTGGCTCATTCAGCTGTGAGTGCGTGACCACTACGCCTACACACGGGATTTAAAACAGCTAAGCCTCTTTTTCTCTCAGTGCTTTGTGTCCGTGTGGGAGTTTAAAGGGTGGTCCTGATTATTTATTTTCTCCACTATATTGTTTAACAACGCTTTATGGAAAAATATGAGTTCCTGTACCTGTCTGCCCTCTATTTAACCGTGCCCAGCCACCATGACTTCCTTCCTCTCCACCTATCGCTTCCTCTCTTTATTCTCCTTTTCTCCTCCAGCCCTAATCACTTCCTTCCCCTTCTGCGTCCTCTCTCCTTCAGCAGCTCTTTGCCTACAAACTAAACGATATCACTCACTACTTACACTCAGGGAGGGCTTACAAAAGTGTCAGCTCTTTCCTGTGGACAGGCCCAGAAAAACACACACACACACACACACACACACACACACACACACACACACACACACACACACACACACACACACACACACACACACACTTTGTCAGGATGCTATTTAAAGAGTCATTGTGCTCATGAAGATAAGCTTCAGCAGCCAAAGCACCACAAAGCTCCTGATAAGGTACGTTCTCCTAAACTTGCAACTGTAGAAATTGAATTTCCAGTGAAAAACATCCAAATGCTTGGGGGAGTCTCGGCCGAAAAGTCATGCCAGCTTTTAGAAAACCATTCAGTGTTTCGGATCCTGTTAGTAGGCTAAAGCAACCTTCTCTAGCTCTCTTAAGCAGCAGCTGCATCGTTTTAGTGACTGTGGGGTTGCATATCCTGCAAGATCTGCTGGAGTCACTTCTGGCAAAGTAGTGTGAGGTGACATGAGTTCCAAAAAACAAAGTGAGGTTTTTCTCCACGGCGTCAGAAAACTGCATGCCGGTACAGTAGATGTGACAGATGGAGGAGGCAGCAAGAGCAGCACAAGATGAACGATAAGCCCCACACCAGATAAGCCAAATACAAAGATTCATATTGCCATAACGAGGATGGGGTGAGAGAGAGAGACAGAGAGAGAGAGAGAGAGAGAGAGAGAGACAGACAGAGGGGGAATTAAGTCAGACAGAGAAGACTGAAAGAAAAAAACAACACAACCAGCCAAAAGGACTCATTATTCTCAATACATGCATCAAAAACCAACAGAGGAATATACAAGGCTGCTATATATTCCATCGTGTTTGGACCCAAAACGTCACACCAACAGCAGCCAACAGGGATATATATATAAAAAACGTTCACATGTGGCAAAGCGAAGAGCATGAGAGAGGGCAGAATACCTATTTATGGGAGGACTGTCACTGGGCGACGCGACACACTCACAGGGAGAGAGGGAAGTCCCAGTCAGGCAGCCAACCAATGGGAACAAGAGAGGGGAGAGCATTCAGTGAGCACGGGTGGGGGTGGGGGTGGGGGGGGTCGGAGGCTTCATCTGTGGTGTCGTGATGTGTAGAGGTTGATTTGGTCGTCAATGAGAGCAGCATTCACTCAGCGAACCACCCGTATGTGATACCCACCCCATCAGGCTTGTTTGGGTGGTGTACTGGTCCTGCTGCTGTTACAGGCCTGTGTTTGGGTGGTGTACTGGTCCTGCTGCTGTTACAGGCCTGTGTTTGGGTGGTGTACTGGTCCTGCTACTGTTACAGGCCTGTGTTTGGGTGGTGTACTGGTCCTGCTGCAGTTACCGGCCTGTGTTTGGGTGGTGTACTGGTCCTGCTGCAGTTACCGGCCTGTGTTTGGGTGGTGTACTGGTCCTGCTGCAGTTAAAGGCCTGTGTTTGGGTGGTGTACTGGTCCTGCTGCTGTTACAGGCCTGTGTTTGGGTGGTGTACTGGTCCTGCTGCAGTTACCGGCCTGTGTTTGGGTGGTGTACTGGTCCTGCTGCAGTTTTTCAGCATCTTAAATGCTATTAAATGGGAGTTTGTTTGAACCTGGTATGAACCACTTTGTGTGTTTTACTGCAGCAGGGAAGTTATCAATCTCAAGTATGACGGGTTACTTTTGTTGGAGTAGAATCTCAGAGTTCACTTCAACATTCAGACATTAATGATTAAAACCAGTGTTTCAGTGGTTGATGGTTTCATGCCTTTTACCTCTGACAGCACCCAGAGTTGTGTGCTGGCAGAAGTGTGACATCACTTTTTACTGGAGTACACTTCCACATCACCAAGGTGAGACGTCAAACCAGTGGAGGTCCTCAAAAACAACACTGCTCTTTAAAAGGTCGAAACTAACATTTAACTTAAATTCCCTACTATTGCCAGGCTTGAGATGTTTCAAAACCACATATCTTGCACATAAAATAATTAGAATTGAATTATGCTAATTTAGTATAGTAAAGAAAAACAATATTCCAACAAAATACCCTTTTTTGCAAGTCTGCTCACATTACAGGTGTGTGATTTAACCATGCAATTACATTTATATTTATAAATATTTGTCTTTATTTACTTTAATAGTAGACTCATATCATAGCCAAGAAGCTATATAGTCTAAAAGCCAGATTCACTGTAAACTCCATCAGGATTATCTTCTTGACTTCTGGGCTCCATAACACAATGTCTGGATATATAGAGAGGGAGGGGCCACATTTGGAAACTGCAGCTTCCATCCAACATCAACCATCATGTCGTGGTGTTGGCCTGTGGGACATGGTTTGGGGTCCCATCTGAACAACACCTATACCGACCTCAGATGAGAGCTGTTTTCCCCTGGCTGCCCCAGGGCCTGCTGGTGAGGGACGACTATTCACAGTAGAGACTCTCTACCAATGTCACTTTCCTCTTGGGTAGCTCCCACTTAGTCCAGGACCCCTGCGTGCCGAGCTCAACTGCTTTTTGATGGCCTCGATTCCTCCTAGAATGCCTCAATCCTGTCACTGATGTTGCCCAGCCTGGGAGAGCTTGTTAGCCGGGTTTATGGCTGGATTCACGGCCCATTCACAGCCTCCACACATGGAATCTCTGAATGCTGCCAGAGCTCTACAGTTTGCCTCTTTACATTCTTCTGCCTTTGATGATAACAGAATTTCTAGCTGGCCTGATCTTGTGTTGGGAACCACAGGGGGAAAGGTCTTGAGGTCTGACCATCAACCAACGCCTTTCTTTTCTTTAATAACTAGGTAAACATGTA
Source organism: Eutrigla gurnardus (assembly GCF_963514095.1). Classification (NCBI taxonomy): domain Eukaryota; kingdom Metazoa; phylum Chordata; class Actinopteri; order Perciformes; family Triglidae; genus Eutrigla; species Eutrigla gurnardus. Next base: position 6,977,485 of record NC_139923.1, on the reverse strand, counting down.
TGTGTGTATATATATATATATATATATATATATATATATATATATATATATATATATATATAAATACATGGCTCAGAAGTTTTCACACACGTACCGAGCATGACTCAAAAAGGACTTCAGTCCCTCAGGGAATGGAGACACTTCATGCCATTCCAGAGGAGCTTGTCCGTCTCCATAAAGACACTGACAGACACTGGGTGGTAATAGACATCACGAGAACAGGTGGTGAGTGCTGCACAAAGCGGAGGTTAGGCTGTGTGGGTGGTTAGGCAGGATTATGATTGTATGCAGATGTGGATCTGTTTTATTAACTGCTGTTCAAAAATCATACATATTGTTTTCCACAAACTGCCATGTCAATTAGGCGACTGCTGAAAAAGCAATCAACCTCAAGACGTGTTGTCATTGCAGCGAGTCCCAATTACTAGAGGATCTCATAAACACGCCTGTTGAGCAGCAAGCAAACAGGAATGTTTGTTAAAGGCACAATGCAAAGTTATGCAACTCATTAAATGCTCAGACAACAGCAAAAAGAGGGATAGTGGCTTGCCACCAACCCTGCTGGTGGACACGCGTGTAATGCTAGTATTATGTTGTAAAGAGGCAGCTGTATAGGTCTCTGTCATGAACATTATGAATCACTTGGTGGAAACGCGCATCTCATCTGCTTTGAATAGCACGGTGGATATACTGTTTCAGCATATGGGGGAAAACATCTCTTGAATTTAGAATGACTTGATGCATCGCGTGTCAACACCATCAAATGGAGTTCAGAGTGGCCGGGACGTCCCTGCTTTATTTACACCCTAGAAGAATCCTGTCTGCGCCTCAATCACGTTGGATACACACGTTTTTAGGATTAGCTTTAAGAAAACAAAAAAAACATGTGTAATTCTATTTTGAATTGTTTTTGTTCCTATTCCTGCTTTGGATTTTAAGGGTTGTGATTGGTTGAACCATCTGACTTCAGTCACCTGTGCTGCATTTCTTCTTCATTATGGAAGGAATCATTCCTTGTTTTATTTTTAATCTGAAATCCCCCCCCCCCCCACACACCCCCAACCAAAGAAACAATCCCACCAGAGTGGTGATTCACAGATATGAGTAGAGAAGAACAGAGAGGCGTACCTTGAAGGCATACTTGCGGCTGATGTGGTCCTCAGGTCCTACGGATGAAATGACATAGCTTGGCAGAGGAATACTGCCCAGGACCGATTCCTCTCTGCTGTCTGGAGAGAGAGAGAGAGAGAGAGAGAGAGAGAGAGGGAGAGAGAGAGAGAGAGAGAGAGAAAGGCAGGGAGGGAGTAGATAATCAGGGTGAGGAAGGTGAGATATGGAGCAACTGAAAGCACAAGAGATTAAATATCACTCATCACCCACTCATTCCATCCCTGCCTGCCACCAGTATCATACCACTCACATAAACACACGGCGGCCGTATGCCGTCATTCACACCGCCGCGTTGTGCCAAACAGTAAATGACCACTGATATGCCAGTGTCACAGAGTCAAAGCTGGTCTGGTCCAACTGGCAGCCGGCCGCCATTCCTGTGTGTCTGCCCCATCCGGGTCACATACTGAGATCATAGTCACACACACACACACACACACACACACACACACACACACACACACACACACACACACACACACACACACACGTCCTTCTATATTTGTAAGGACCTTCATTGACATAATGCAGTCCTCAACCTTTTAGCTCCACATAAACCTAGACTCTTAACCCTCAAACAGCCCTTTGAAGAAGTGAGGACTGCCCAAACTTTCCAGAAGCATCCTCACTCTCACAAAGATATAAAGCACAACACACACACACACACACACACACACACACACACACACACAGTCCTATCTTAATGAGTTCACACCTCTATTAATACATATCTACAGTATTTGTTTTCCAGTGAACATTGTGACAGCATGCTAGAATGTGTGTGTGTGTGTGTGTGTGTGTGTACACAAATATTACCACATCGTAACATTTAGTAAGGGTATGAAAATATGTGTGCACGGCACCTGTGTGTGTGTGTGTGTGTGTGTGTGTGTGTGTGTGTGTGTGTGTGTGTGTGTGTGTGAGGTGATGACGCGGCGCTGTGGATTAAAGTGCTAATTGGTTAAAAATAATTCAAGGACCTTTGGAGGAGACATTCCTTAAATGGTGGGAGTTCTTTTTATCTGCTTTGCCCGGTCTGTCTCACTTACATGTACAAACACACACACAGACACACACACACACACACACACACACACACACACACATAGAGATCAGACCATGATAAGTCTCTATTTTGTCCTCGTTAAAGGGTTTTTTCTATTCAATTAATTGACAGTTTCAGGACGGTGTGTGTGTGTGTGTGTGTGTGTGTGTGTGTGTGTGTGTGTGTGTGTCCTTTACAGGGCAGTAAGAGACATAAGGGAGACATAGGGAGAGACTTGTCCATGCATTAAGAAATACGGACATCATGCGTCCAACACATTTTCTGGAAAGGTTTCACCAGAAAGGAAGAAAATAACTCTTCTCTTATTGAGGGCTTTAACTAAGAATCATTTTCATTATCGTTAAATCTGCAGATTTATTTTAGTGCTTTCAGTTCAACACCTGAAGGAACTCAGATTACTATCATACACAACAGAAGAGTGTCTTCCCATTTCAGAAGCTGAAATCACAGCAGCTTTTTAAATTGAAAGATGGGTGAAACGTTAAATTGATCGTCTGATGATAAATTTAACTCCCTTCCTTTCTTTATTTCTTCCTTCTCAAATGTTTTGTGGGGAGATGAAGGGAGGGGGAGGAGTGATGCTAAGATGGATCAAGTGATTTCATGGTGAGAGGAGAAACGGTGGAGCTGAGAGAGAAAGAGGGATAAAAGAGAGGGAAGAAACAAAGGAGAATTGATTTTATCCTTGGAGGCGAGCAGACAGAGGAGCTTGTCCCAAAAGGTTGGGTTAAACACAGAGATGAAAAGGAAGGTGTGGAGAGGCAGATAAAGGCAGACAGGTCATGGAGACCGATGGTGAGCGAGTGTGTGATGTAGCCCAGTGTGTGTTTGAGTTGTAACTCACTGAGAAGATCACATTAAGTAAGGCCTGTCCTGATTGGATCACAGGCTCCTTTTTCAGCTGCAGCTCACTTTAAATGCAGCATGATCACAATCAATTCAAACGTTTGCACGTTGTCCAAACCGTTGTGTTATTTAAAGCCGTCATATTTCCTGTACCGGCATGTATTTGATTCATCTCCAGACAAATATTTACCCCTGGTGGTTTTTATTTCCCTCAATCTAAAGCCAAGAAAGAGAAGGTATGTTACATTATTTATGTGTGATTTTTAAATAGAAACAAATCTTTCTTCAAATTCAATAGATTTCAATATTTCCATCTTTTTATGACACACAAATGTATCACCTTTTTTCTCATAAGAATATACTATTTTTCTTGTAAAAAACTTGAAAGCTTTCATGTAATAAAGCGTCACTTATCTTTCTTCTTATCATGTGTAAGTCATGTTTGAGTGAGGGAAGAATGCACAGAGACGGAAATTATTAATAATTGAGTTCTACTTCATGCTCGGGTTGAGAGACGGCAAGATGCTGCTAATATTGAGTATGTGGATGATAATGGATGATAAGCACGGGTACACTCGGAAGGATTTAAAATGCATGGGGCTGTACAGAGCCACCTCTCACTGAGGGAACAGAAATAGTGTATTGTTATTACAAGGAAGCTTTCTTGTTATGATGCGTCATTATTCTCATAGATCTCAGTCACAAACAGATCATGGTTTTATGCCTTTAAAACTGCATTTACATTTTCTAATTCTTCTTTAAAATATGCAATATTCCTTTCAAATGTGCTACACCAAGGCTATATGGTGAATTTTAAATCATTTCTTTAATATGTAATGCCAATAATTGATGTCCACATGTGTTCGACCACGTGAAAGCAGGCGGGAGTGGAAAGAAAAAAATCTGTAATTCGGAATCGTCGATCCTGGTTTTGACTTCAAGGTCAAGATCAATTATTGAAAATCGTGACACTCAAATGTGATAGGGCTATATTTTGTAGTAATATGAAAATATATTGTTAAAATAACGTACTCAACAGTGAATCCCATTCTTTTGATACCTTCTGATCTGTCTTTTCCAAACGACACCAGAGACACACCTGCAGAATAAGATCCAGTCTAATACAGCAGCCATTTGATAGAGCCCACACGTGAAGCTTATAACACACCTGGAAGGCGTTGTGAAGTGCTAGTGATTTGAATTGGATCATATTTTAAGGTGTTTTTGTGATTTGGTCCTTTCCTGAATGTATGATTGCAGGGGGGAGTGAAAAAACACAAAGAGGCAAGAGGTGGAACAGGGAAGTGGGCATTTCAACCATTTCCTCCACGGCCCACACACAGACACAAAGACTCACCCTTGTAATAGAACAGACAGAAATCAGCCAAGACGAACCACTTCCTCTTCCAGAGACGCATCCCAGAGCTGTCCTGCAGACAGGAGGATAAAGAGTGTGAGTAAGTAGTGAATGAATGGAGGAGAGTGAAAGTAGCACAGATGAGAGCAGACAATAAGAACGAGTAGAGATGATGAGAAAGGGTAGCGAGGACATACAGGAGGGAAACAGAGAGGAAACGTGAGGTGATTAGGAGCAGAGATAAAGAGAGGGAGGAGAGGAGCCATCGTTTGTCCTCGTCCACTGGCTCGACAATCTCGCCACGGCTGCTTTGTCTTTTATGTTCTCTGGCTGAAGACGCAGCGTTTGAAGAGGAGCTGCAGAAGGAATGTAATCACAGCAAACACAGATACACACTCCTTCTTCTTCTTCTCTGGAGCGCCGTGCGCCCGACTAAATGACTTGCTGTGTATTTGTGATAGTGTGTGCCTGTGTGTGTAGTTAGTGTGTGTAAATGCATGTGTATATTAATGTGCATGCGTGTGCCTTCCTGCCTGTGATTAAAGTATAATTGTCTTGTAGCGATGCCAAGCCTTTTTCAGTGGGACGAGGCCAAGTACAGATATTTTAAGTAGTACTTCAAATAATACAACAGCAGGTGCTCTATATTGCCAAACAGAAAGATATAAATCAAGAAAAAAATTAAAGTAGGCCACTGGAGGATGCGATGCTGGAACTCATCCCGCTAGCCTTGTATTAGAGACGAGGACGTCTCAAGGTTAAATTAGATAATAAAGTAACAACATTCTATTTAAGGCAGTATTTCAATAAGAGTGTTCTTACTGTGTTCTTCTGTTGAGGCACCCTACAAACTGAACTCCAGTTGCACAATGCCTGAAATTAGTTTTTCATGATACATCCCATGTAAGTCATTGCTCTCTGGTTCCAGCATCACAATGTGAGGATTTCTCTATTTTATATCACTGTAAACTGAATATTTTAGGATTTTGGACTGAGACGGGAATGAAGAAAAATTATTTGATTTATTGAGACCATTGACACTGTAGATAATAATTGGTTAACACCCTTGTTCAATAAATGAAGGCAACTCTTGACATTATAATATAGATGATTTGGTTTTTAATGCACCCGGGACTCCCTGTAAAGCAGTAGGGATGTGGAATGGATTGTCTTGGTGAAATGAAATTAATTAAAAGACATTTACAGTATAACACCCTTCCGCTTTCAACTGGAAACCTAAATCTGCCATATTGATGCTTTTTTCCTATATTTGTGGTTATCTTTGTGCAAATTGAGCACCATCCTCCGCACCAGAGTAAGCTTTATTTTATTTTATTAGTATTAGCATTCATCTTTTTTGTGTTTCTATTGTGTTATCTATTGTGTTTTATCTTGTTGTGCAGCACTTTGGAAACTCTGTGTTTGTTAAAACCGTGCTATTTAAATAAATTGGATTGGATTGCCAGCCAGGATTCCTGGAGTTTAACAGCTTGCCTGCGGCGGCTGTCCTACAGGTGTCACACCAGACCAGTGCACCCCGTCAGGTGGGTGGTGGGAGCTTACCTTAGCCATCAGAAAACACTGTTTTGCATGGAAAGGTAATGGGGCTGTGCGTGTTTCCTGACCTGTTTGTACAGCCATCCTCGGACCACCACTGGGACGTTGGGATTCCTTCTGATGGCTTGCTCTCTTTTCCCAAAGCTGTGCACCTTGCCACTGGACCGGGATCCCTGAAACACACGAGCATAGAAGGTTTCAATGTAAGGACTCATGACCAAAGGCCTCAGTGGTGGCTGATATTCAACAATTGTATGGACTGCATATGTTCAGTACACTAAGGGATGATCATTTAGCTACTTAGCTAGCTGTTGTGTGTTACGTTGCAATCTCGTTAGAGAGCAACGTAACACAAGAGCATTTATTTTCTGTTTCCAAAAAATACCCGAACCAAAAGTGAGAGGGACAACCCTTGGAAACAGGTTGTCTGTGTCTCATCGGACCTTTCTCACACACACACACACACACACACACACCATTATTATCTCTTTTGTGGGACCTTTTACTTCCCCAGTTATTTCATAATTACAGTCATTATTTTACTACAGCCAATTTTCCACTAGACGTCCATGAGAGTGCCAGCCTTCGTTGCCATGACATTTGTCCAAAATTGACAAAGCCTCTACAGACTATCAGGTTGGGAAAGTGGGCTTGTGACCTACAGGTCGCTGGTTCGACTGACACAGACATCTGCTGGAAAGTCTGCCCAGTCAACATGAACGTTTAGCATCAAAGAGTGAGGAAATAACTCCCAAATGCTTTTCAGTGTCAGCAGTAACAGACTGCAATAAGCTGCCCCAAGATGGGAAATGATCCAAGCGTGTGCATTGAAAGACCAGCATTACTGATAAGGCTGCCTAACCCTAACCTTTAACCTTAACCATTTACTGCAGAGATCTTCAACGGGAATGATCCGATCCCAAACTTTATTTCTTACAAAAATGTAAATATGTCCAAGAATACACATTAACATGAATACAACCTATAATAAGCAAATATAAATATTCCTATTTATTCAATGTTATGAGGTGAAATTGTGATGTAGAAATGCCAATATAGAATTACAATACGAATCTGTCAACAATAACTATTTTATTTTTTACAAAATACTTGTATACCTGGTAATATAGGCTGCACGACACATCATTACTGACCGTTTTTTTTTAAACAACACAATGTTATAGGATATGTAATAGGGGTCCCTCCACCGCGTCACTATCAGCCAAGGGGCCCTTGGCCTGAAAAACGCTACTGCATAAAGAATTCAAGTGTTGTGATGAAAATGTTGCCCCCAAAAAGTTTGGTTTCATTAAACACTGAAGCTCCTTGTCCAACTGTCTGTGAACTTTGAATAAAGCACAAACTCATTCACCAAATAAACTGAAATTATGAACAAACAGGATTTTAATGAGAGGCCCCTCGACAACAATGAATGTTCATTCAGAATATTAAAACAGCAGCAAACACATATTTGCAAGTGGATTAATGTCTTCCTGAGGAGGAATAAAGCTGCTCTCCCTCTGTGTGTGTTGGTGTCTGAGCTTCTCTGTGCTTGGTTGACATACCTGGACCGCCTGTGTGTTAGCATGCTCCACCCGCTAGCTGCTCATACAGCGGTTCCAGCTGCTCATGCCGGGTTCCCTCCCAGGTAAACACTGTAACTCCGTCAGCACCGCTGCTGTGGTTTACACAGTGCTGTTACGCTGTTCCTGCAGAGAGCCATGGTGGAGGCAATAATCCCTACTGAGTACTGGAAAAGTGACACTACGTCACGTATGCTAAGCAGCGACAGCGGCCTCTGCTCATGAAAGTGGTAATTAGAGGATTCTGGCACAATCATTACTGTTGATGTCTGAGCTGAAGGGGAGCGGAGCGAAACACCATTAAAGGCCAACAAACTTCTAAATAAGACTGACTGAGATGAAAGGAAGCTCGTCTTCTAACTGTAGTTTTACTGTTGTGACATCACTGCCATGCATGCAGCTGATTTGATACTGAGACCAAATACTGAAGCCAAATCAGAGAGCAAAAAAACTCACACACATCACAGAGAAACCAGCCAAGGGATTTGAATATCAATGAGTGATTGAAAAGTTATTCTTCAAATAGTTTTACTGAGAGAAGTTTGCAACAATATGGAATGGGTTGCATTTTAAGAACAGTGCGGAAAAAATAGTAAGCCAAAAGAAAATGTATTAAAAATAAAGGCCATAAATAATGAAAATAAATAAATTATTAAATGAATTAAAGACAAAACAAACTAAAATAAAGGAGACAAATGAAGAATTGGAATTCTAGGAATCACGTATCTACCTAACCCCCTCCTGTCTCACTGTCACCTACCCGTCTCACTCACGGGTTCATTAGAGAACTAGAGCAGACGTAGTCCAGGCTGCAGCTCAGGAACCTGTAAGGTGTGATGTGAGGGGTTTCCTCATCACCTCGTACTGTGGGAGTCTGCCCTTTAAGATGAAGCTCATCCCTTCAACGTGTCACAGACGGTGAGATGGCACAGCCACATCATGAAGGTTGGACAGCCGTGGTCATACAGACAAACGCTTTTTAGATGGCCAGACTACATTTAATTATTATAAAATGGTAACTGATGTATTGATCTCACTGGCTTGTCTACGATTTCCTTCCCGATCTTTTAGGCAGCCACGAGGGCGAGAACTAACAATTATTTCTCTTATCAATTAATTGGCTGATTATTTTTATGGATTGGTCATAGTTATAGCTCATTCTGTACCATGTCAAAGAGTCATACCAAAAACAGCTGAAATGATATTGGAAGGAACTATCTGCCCCGCCCAGATCTATTAGCGGTCTATAACTCTTTGGTTCCGGCGCGTTAACATATCATTCTGACATCTGTGTGAATGTACAACATCTGTGGCTCATCTGACGGCAATTCATCTTTCATTACACACATTAAAGAAATGCATGGACGTTGGTTCCCTCTCTCTCTCTCTCTCTCTCAGCAAACCATGACTTGCACACACAAACACATTATTATTGTGTGTGTGTCTGTGTGTGTGTGTGTATGTGTGTGTGCATGCTCATAGTATAAGCCAGAAAACATACTTATATACCACACACACACACACACACACACACTGTTATTATAATTTAAGATATTTGGTGTGACGGCTGCTTGAGTGTGTGTGTGTGTGTGTGTGTGGACTGGCAGCAGCACTGGGAGGCGTCCACAGCGGGAATACAGCGAATACTCGCTAATTAGAGGGAAGCTGGTTGACCAAGCATGATGCAAAGACGGTGAGCGGCTCCAATATTGTTACATTGGGGTCCCTTATCTTTAAATAAGCAGAATGTGTATGTCCATGCATGCTCAGTGTGTGTGTGTGTGTGTGTGTGTGTGAGATGCGGTGGTCTATTTTTAGGCTGAGGGTAATTTTGTGGAAAAAGCGTTGGTCCCTGCTGCAACCTGGCACTCTGTCTTGTAGGTGAGCAACTCAGGGTGCAGAGCAGCTATTTGTCACATTAATGGCACTCAGTCAGACAAGCTAAAAGCCTAGAGAGACCAGTCTAGAACCCGGAGGCTGCCGGTTCAAGTCTCCAGCGCGACGACGCTTGTCTCGGACGCCGAGGTAATTAAAGAAGAGAAATGTGGTTGAGGTATGTCTACACTACACACATAATCCCAACCTGTTGAACTCCAGTTAGCAGCATCTGTGTAGCTGCACAAGGCAGCTTGGGTTACTTTATAGTGCTAAACTATCCATCCATCCGTATCAGTGTTCTTGTGTTTCTGTGTCTTATATGTTGACACCAAGGATCATGTTGGAAATAAGTGTCATCCCTTTAACATGTTAAACTTTGGATTATGTTTCTGTCCCAAAATAAAGTCCAAAAATCAATCAAACAAACAACTAGTCAGTTGTGACTATTTTCTGACCTTTTACAGACTCACTGGTAAATTGTGAACTAGAATGACCACCTTGCATTGTCTGCCTTCGCTAATCATTCAAGGTGTAGTTTACCTCCATGTCTGTTTCAAAATGTCATCACTTTTTCTGTTTTATAAATTCACATATTCATACATTCATAATTAACATATGGATTATTAAGTTAGGCCTGTGAGGTCACAGTGACCTTGGCCATTGACCACGAGAATCTAATCATCTTGAGTGAAGCTTATTTACCACAGCCTACCTAGCTCTCAGTGGTGGACTGGTCACCTGGTACACCGGGACAAATCCCAGTTGTGTTGCATGTCCCAGTTACCCGTGTGCTTGTAATCGCTAGTGTTGTGGCTTTAAACACTGGAACAGTGGATACACTGTTCCACACATCGCACAACCCGCGATGTGACTCGTTTCCAGTCATAATTTGATCATTTCTGTCAAAAAACATCTGGAAGGTCTAGAAGAGCCCCGTGATTGAGTTATTTTATCCCTCATCAAGTTAGCATTGGGCCAAACCAGAAGTAAGCCAGCTCGGGAAACATAGGATAACGATTCATTGTGGTATCTGCCGGTTTTCATGCTCAAAGTGGCACTTTATGTTAAAGAGTGAGAAGAAAGCTATTCTCAAGTATTGAGGCCGGGAACTGACGGGGTGTGGAGATAAAGCAGCATACATTCTTGAACGTAAACCGAGAAATGACAGGAACTCCTAAATGACTTTTGTAGTTGTACGGACTGGTTATGAACACAACATCACTAAATATGCATCTAGCATCGGAGAACGCAAGGGCTCAAAGAAGAATTGTGGCATTACTCGTGGGAAAAAAATGGGCTGATGTCTGTCCCGGCGCTCCTCTCTGATGTTCTGTCAGAGGCGTAATAGACGTGACTTATTCAAAATGTGGATACATTTCTTGACGCCGGTGTGCTGTGCAAGGGGGACGTGAATGACTCATCTGTCCTCCATTAGAGAGTTTTTCTTGTCAGAATGAGGCTTCTGTGCTATGTCCCTGCTGTTCGATGGCAGGGGTGATGAGCCGGAGCACCTGGGAGGGCTGCGGACAGGAAACACGCCACGTGGAAATGGGGACAGGCCGCCGTGATGGATGTGCTGTCATCTCTGCACCGCAGCCAATGACACATGTTCAATCTGAGCCCCGCGGCACCTGTTGATGGGCCAGGGTGAGATTTCACGCCGCTGTGGAGCTGTGTGCATGTGTGTGTGCATGTGAGCGAGTGAGTGAGTGAAAGAGAGTCTATATAGACTAAAAGACAGAAAAGTGACGAGGAGAAAGAGTGAGCAAAAAAAGGCAAACGGAAGAAATGGAAGAAGCCAGACTGAAAGAGAGGATTGGAACACAAAACCAGATCCGTTGCGTTTGCATTCAGAAGCTCAAACTGGAATTCTTCAACAAAATCCATCATTTTGGAGACAGCAGCACATTGCCTGAGCCAATGACAGCTTGAAGGAATGCATTAGCTGTATATTATGAATAATTCCCAAAAGGAGAGGCAAGAATCAAGATGGCGTACAATAGGGCTGAGTGATTTTATCGATTCTGCGATATAAATCGATATTTTGTTTCCACAGAAAGTATCGATTTTTTAGCCACGAGTATCGATACATTAAGTCCCATTCAAATCCCCCTGGCACTCTGCTCGCTGCGCCGAGAGACGGCCGCGCAGGATCGCGGCGCTTCGCGTCTGGTCTGAACTGCACTATCGGTTAACAAAGGCGCCGAAAGGAAGCGTGCTTCGTTCGCGGTGCTTCAGCGGCCGCCCGGTTAACGCCGGCATGACGCCAGGTTCACACCAGCTGCTGCAAAGCGTCACGGCCACGGAAATCACACATGATCCGCTGCCCCCCAGTTCAGACCAGACACGTATTTCTCCGCGACGGTCGACAAGCGCTTCTGCTCAGCTGTTATTCATTCAGAGCTATTTTTTTCATCGTGGGTAAGTAAATAACCTCATGAAATTAATAAACTGCATCGGCTCGGCCCACAGTGCTCAGCAGCAGAGAGGTGACGAGAGTAGAGCCGAGCTGTGTTGTGTAGTGGAGAGGGGCCAACACGCGCTATGCGTAATTGCGCACACACGCGCGATCCAGTGATGTTGCTAGGTACGCGTCCTGCGTCCCTGACGCATTAAAATCTGAAAGGACGCACTAAACTCACTATCCATGCGTCCCGGGGACGCACCTCATTTTTCCCATGAAAAACGATACATTGTGAACATTAAACAACTCGTGTTTAATCACAGTAACTGGCAAAAGAAACCTTGTTGTTAGCAGACTGGACAGCGCTGTTTCAACCCTCTGCGCATCTACTCGGCGCAGACGTGATCCCCTGTACAAAGTATCGCAACATGCTAATTTAGCCGCTATCAAAACAACTAGCCTGTCACCGCTGATTTAATTTCAACAATTAAAAATACGAACTTCATAGTAAATAAACCCACGTTTCCACTGCTCGATGCTGTGCTCATTCGTGTACACCAAAAACATATCTGCATCATTTCATTTTTCTCAAAAGACTTTCCACTGTGTTAGTTATGTTTCATTTTTGAGCTAATCAGGGATGTGATTCTTCCGGATAAATCCGGAAATCCGGCTTTTCGGCAAGGCACGGGTCATAATGACCGCTCACGCTGTCAACGGTTTTTGTGCCTCTGATTCATGTCTTCGTGTCACTCCGCAAGTAGTGCGCGTTGTCGCGGTGGAACTTCATTCAAAGCAGAGCAAACCAAAGTCTCCGCTGTGCTTCCCGACCACGGGCTAGAAGCTGAAGCAGGAGCGGTTAACTATGGAAATGAGGAGAACATGACTCGCCCTGCCTCGTCGGCATGCAAACAGTAATCAGGAGTAAATGCTAAACGTCAGTGATAGACTCGGGTGCTGAGCTCTCACCCAGCGCGTGTGGCCAAGCTTTCTCCCCCTTCTCCACCTCACATGAGATGGGGAGAGAAGTCCCCCCCTCCCAGGTGAGCTGCTTCTCCAAAATAAACCAATAGCGAAGCCCGTTAGAGGGCGTAGCACGTACGAAATAGAAGTAGAGTTAAACATCTATTTAGAGTACAAATTAATAAGAGTAATTATTGTAATGTAAACATTATCAAATTTGATCTTTTTTTTCTGCTTGCTGAGCCTGAACATTGATTACCATCTCCCAAAATGCAGTGGAAGACTGTAATAATAATAGATAATAAATAAACTACTATTAGGTGATTTCTGTCATCTTGTTTTGTCTTGTACAGGCTTTAGGGATGAGCTGGTCTTTTGTGCAATTTCTATATGCCTATTGTCTTTAACCTGCTGATACAATGCATTGGTAAATAATAAATATTTAAGTTAAACAAATCTTACAATTTTCTAGTAGTCCAGATTGATGCATTTAATTGTTAAAATTGACAACATTTTCTTCCAGGGGACCCCCCCTAGTTGTACCCAGTTTTCTCATTAATGTAATGTTCTACATTAATGTGAAACGATTCGGGGGGGGGGGGTATTTTCCTGCTTTTTTATTCTTTGCCGATCACATCCCTGGCTAATACAGTAGCTAAATACACTAAAAGTTTCACAGTGATTGACTCAGTTCATTTGATTTAGTTGATGTTCAGATGAGAAGATTTTGGTGACAATTCATTTATTGACTCTGTCATGGTGATGAAAATGTTTTGTTCATTTGTTAAAATCAGCACTTTTATTGAAATTTTATTTTGGTACTACAGACCATAGAGACACCATTTTGTTTTGATTTGAATTTTAGTAATTTATTTTGGTGCTATTTATGTTGCTACAAAAATGCTGTTTGATTTGAATGTCATATGTCATGCCACTGTGACAGTTGTTTTGCAATAAACTTTTCAGATTTGGAATTTTATTTGTTTAATTTCAGATACATTTTGAACATACATGTTCAATGAATATATCCGTTTATTATAACCATATCATACCACCATCAAAGGAGTTTAACACTCAATAAAATTTAAGAAATAGAATAATATAAGAAAGAATTCCTTTTTTTTTTAACTGGGGAGTCGGGACCCATTGAATTTCCCAGGGACCCACTCAACTCACCACCTGTGGGTCCCGGGGACTCATTACATTGAAAACCTATCAACATCACTGGCGATCGTCCTCTCAAATGCGGCTGCGTCTCTCCAGGTCACTGTGTGAGCGAAAGAAAAGCTCTGACTTGCTTGGGCAGACGTTGTTTGGTGTCACCCGCTGAAATTTAAATATCTAGCCCACCTTCAAAAAAAAGTACGCACAGTGCGTACAGGATTCCGGCTGGCGGCGCCACTGTGTGTGTGTCTGTGCTTTGTAAGTTACAGTTTGCACTTAAAAATATATATATATATATATATTATAAATGTAACTTATTTTCTCACCACATATTTGATTTATTTTGTCCAGCATTTGCAAGCTGGAGACTCTCTGTCCAGTCAGAGCCATATATTGTGTAATTGATTATTTCAGTTGATATTAATTCAATCCAAGTAAATGGAACACTCACAAGATGTCACCAAAATCACACTGTACCTTTTAAATCTTTCAGAAAATGATGTAAGTGTATCGAATTATATCGAATCGTATCGAATCGTATCGTTGACTGAATATCGTGATTTATATCGTATCGTGAGCTGAATATCGAATATCGTATTGTATCGTGAGATTAGTGTATCGCTACAGCCCTAGCGTACAAGTTGTCTAAAAAAGTGCTTAAAAAAAGAAATGAGGGAGATACCAAGCTCACTAGATGAAACGTCTGAAACAATGATTTTATGATGAAAGTACAGTCCTGTACCTCTTCCTGCAAGGCAGGCAGGTAGACAGGCAGTTCTAATTACCTGACATCTACATGGCTCTGAATCCTACTTTAATCAACCCGCCCCACCTCTCTCTCTCTCCATTAAGGACACATGTTGTCGTTCCTGCAGGCCTGTCATGGAGCCTGGTAACCGCAAAACCTCTGATCCCAAATTCATCATCATGAGTCATACATGTTAAATTATTCCACAGTTCAAGTCACTTTTTAGAAAGTGAAAGGCTAAATGCCTCAGGCATGACTTCCCGATGGACACAGCACACCTGCTAGCTTCAGGACAGAGTCTGGAGTCCTCAGGCTTGTCCTCTGGCTCATGACACAGGATGTTGTGCTGAACATTTCCACAACTGTTATTAGATCATTGGTCAATTTGACTTCACCCACCAAATAAATGATTGTCAACATAGAAGGCCTGTGCTGAACAGACTGCCTGCCTGTGCAGGCATCTACACTGTGTCTATTGGTTCCCCTTTCCTTCTGGAAGAAACCCAGAAGAGGAAGTGCCTGAAAGTCAGAAAGTCAGAGAAACTGGTTTCTGGGGTTCTCATAGCATCCAGAGGACACATTCAAAAGGCAAGAAGTGAAATACTAGACTTCTAAATGTGTTTTTTTAAACACAGGTGCAGCTTTTGACAACTAAATAAAGGTGCTAAAATCCAGAACCAAAGCATTGAGGGAAACGTGCATGCACAGCCAGACCGGCAAAGTAAACAGCACAGAGAAGCTGAGATTACAACACACACAGAGGGAGAGCAGCGTCGTTCTCTGCTCAGGATCAGTGGACCAAAACCTGCCAAAACGTTTCAATAACCTGAAACTGCTTTCAAAGAGCTTCAAGCTTGACTCAACATTCCATTTGATCATTCTCACGGCAGGGTAAAGCCATGATCATAGAGTAAAGACTGAAAGGGTTTCTAATAGAATAGTACTTTAGATACAATTTCATCCTAAATTGGACTGGGATTTGTAAAAACACGGCAGAATAAACTGCAAGTGTGAAAGAGAAACAAGCGAGCAACACTGTTTCATGTTTGTTTTCTACGGAAATTCAGTATTGATCTGTGAGAAACATACTTGTACAAGTACAGCCCCCACAATGCACCTGGTTGCACCAATTTACATCACACACAGGTACACACCCAGGGTTAGATGCATCTCTCCCCAACGGGGTCATCCACACTTAACAGGGTTGTCCTCAACAATGTCATGACAAGATTCTCACACACACACACACACACACACACACACACACACACACACACACACACACACACACACACACACACACACACACACACACACACACACACACACACACACACACACACACACACACACCTTGGAGGCAGAGGTGGTGTCCACAGTGGAGGAGGTGATGGCAGTGGAGGCCTCGCTGACGGTGGTGCTGGAGAGCTGCTCACCCAAGGACTTGGACATCATGGAAGCACCCTGCGGCCTGAACAAGAGCAGCACACAGACAGGAAGTGTAAACACACCTTCTTCAAATCTGGGTCAGTACAGTGTCTCACACATTTGGCTGTAAGGGGCCGGGCGGCTCGGCCTACACTGATATTTACGTTGATTCTGCTTGATTGAGAGAGAAAGCGAGAGCGAGAGAGATCAAATGTGGTCATTAAAGGTTCATGTGTGATTCTGAATTTGTTTCTATTTGTGTTTTGCAATTATCTGAGAAATCTCCGTTGACCTTTTGATTCTTTACAAGTCTGTAAAACATAAAAAACACAAAGTAACTAAGTAAGGTCAATTCTGGAAAATGTTTCTCAGGGCCGCGAGGCCAAGGACAGATTGTGTGTGAGTGTGTGTGTGTGTGTGTGTGTGTCTGTCTGACATGTCCTAAATCTTCTCCCTCTTTCCACTCAATGATTAAATTGTGTGTGTGTGTGTGTGTGTGTGTGTGTGTGTGTGTGTGTGTGTGTGTGTGTGTGTTAGATATATTTCCCTTTTCTGCCCTCAGGTTGGTGCAGACGTATTACCTTACATGGCCGTTTCACAATAGGAAGCTGATAAATATACCTACGAATCAGATTCGCAGCCCAAAAATAAAAGTGCACACAGCCGACGACGGCGTTCTGTGACTGTGTACTTGAAGAAGACAAACTAGCAGCACAGGATCTTAATCCCAAAGAAAGCTAGACCATACAAACACAAACACATGTTTTTGGAGTCATTTTGATGCTCTAAAAAGGATTTGCTAAACATTTGCCTTGCTTTTGCCTCTCTGTTTCACCTGATTCATTTGCACCAATGCAGGTGAGACTGATTCACAACCACTTGTGCTTCTTAAATGGACAGATTGATGTCCCTGAAGTTTAACTGACTTGGTGTTAAACTGTGGTGATTAAGTGTTCCCTTATGTTTACGGTATCTCACTGATGGTCCCGTTGACTAATGCTCATTATACCATACATGGAACATAATAACCCGTCACAAGGTTGTGACGGGTCCAGACTAGGGATGCAAACAATTAATCGATTAATTGTCGATAAGAAATTACTTGATTAAAATAAATTAATTGCAATCTTCCTTATGGCTCAGTAGTACTCAGTAGTACTGAGCCGGAGCTTGGGGAGATAAAAAGAAAAAGCAAGCAAGCCGGAGGAAACAGCTAGCAAGTGAGCGAGCAGCGTGGACTGGAGCAACAAACGGAGCCGGAGGAAAGCTTGGAGAGAGCAGAGACGTTGGAGAGGGAGGGAGGGAGGGAGAGGAGACTGGCTGCTGCAACCGTCACCACGCCGAAACTTGTGGACAAACCAGGGGTGCGACGTGCGATATAGCTGTACTTTAGCTTAAAAACAAATGAGCAAGGCAAGGCAGTTAACGCCGATGCAACACTGTGTAAACGGTGTTTAAAAACATGCATGGCTAACGGCGGAAACACCTCCGACTTAAAGGACAAGCACCCAGACCTGCACACTGAGCTCAGGGAACGACAGGTCATTTACTCATGAAGAAAAGCCACATTCAGTGCTAAAAGCAAGCGCCACCCCCTTCACTCTTAACAGAAGTAGCTCTGGAAGAAAAAAATAGGGCTGGTTTATTTATATTATTATATTTTATATTATATTATTGTATTTATATTTTCACAGTGATTTTAAAACTTTTTGCCATACATGTAGCCATGCTGATTTACAATAATCTGAAGTGGTTCCCTATTTTTTTTCCAGAGCTGTAAAATGCATACATGCATTATTTTAAAATGGTGTGTATTAGAAAAGCTTGTCTTTGTGGTATTTTATTTATTGATTAATATGTTATTGTTCTAAGATTTTCAATTAAAATCAAGTCAGTAATGACATTTTTTGCATTCTCTTTTTATTTGAAAAAGTATCGAAAAGTACCGAAATACATGTTGGTACCTGTACCGGTATCGTGACAACACTACTACAGACTCACGCCATCTCTGATACTAAGGACTGTGGATGAATGAGTCACTCAACATAAACTATTCAGGGATCAACGACAAAGCAATTTTCACAAGGGCAGATGTGTTTTGTTAAAACAGTACAATGGTTTGATGAGTCATGCTCTTTTATAAAAAACAAACAAACAGTGAAACAGGGAAATAAAACTTTCTGTTCTGGGTTTGAAGACGATTGGTTAATCTTGGACTGTTCCTCATGCGCACATTGATATGTTGCACAGTTCAAGGCAATAACCAACAAAACAGATTTGCTAAAAATATAAAAGGGCTAATTCATAGATGTTTAACGTTATATTTTAACAAACAAATGTCGCTCAGCAAAGTCCAGACTCTTCTCTGTTCTGGTCCTCAGTGGTGGAACGAACTCCCGACCAATGTCAGGACAGGAGAGTCATTTGCCATCTTCCGAAAAAGGCTCAAGACTCACCTGTTCAGACTTCACCTCGACTCTGCATAGCATGACACACTAACCCTTCCCGCCCAAGGTATGGTCTTAAGGTATGTTTTGCTGAACAGCTACCACTTTACTCAGATGAGGACCTAACATTTGTTTCTATTTTTTAGCTCTTAATTTATCGGCAATATGTTGTGGTTTCTTTCTTTTGACAAATGTACTTATTGTAAGTCGCTTTGGACAAAAGCGTCTGCTAAATGCCCTAAATGTAAATGTATATTTATCTATCTGTTAGGAGGAAGGCCGAAGCCGGGGAACCATCAGAACCTGAGCAGCAAACACCTTCTTCAAGATCCTGAAGACAAACTGGAGAAAACGACCAGCAGGGCGATTTACGTCACTGTATTTGCTAATTTAATGTCTGCCACCGAAAAAGAAGTGCTAAAGGTGCTATTGCATACAAAGTCAGTGCAAATAAAATTGAATGAAATGTGTTTTATAATGTTTTCTTTTTTTTTCAGCGAACTACACTTATCAGCACTGATTGGACATAAATGTGGTGAATTTTCCATCTAACACATCTTCTTGTCTGCGGTCTTTTCCGCTGCCTATTTAGCTTTTGCTCCACAGCAGTTTCTAGAAAGCAGACAAGCAGCACTCATCACAGTTCATGTTTTTAGACAGGCAGAGTGTTTGGGTTGGTTGCCAAGGACACGGGTAGAGTGTGGCATGAGGCTTTTAAGTTCATTACCAAACACGGCTCCACAGCTTCAACATCGACACAGTATTTCTCATGTTTGTTTATTTCACGGGTTTACTTTGGGTTTTGTATTTGGCTTCGGTTTGATTTAAATCACTGATGTGCAGCGTGTTCTTCTTTAGCAGTAACTTACCAATAATCAATCAATCTTTTCAATAATAATCAATCTTTTCTGATAAATAAGAACTTTCAGGAATACAGAGTCCATGTTAAGAGAAAGGTTTCGGATGATTGGATTAAATGCCCATGTAGTTGGGTATATTCTCTCTCTTTACCATGTGGCACACTGGGAAATGTAGTTTTCTATGTGTGGAGGGGTTCTGCCTGGTTCTCATCTCTGGCTGTGGCTTCATCTGCCAATGAGCTTCAGTCATACACAGATCGACATGCTACTGGACAAAGACCAGAATGTGTCTGTCAGTCACCGTACCATAGAAGCACGTCAACGCATCCACACATCACCTAAAATTACACAAATGTGAGTGTTTTTCTGCGTGGAGGGAGTTTTTCTTTTCTTCACGGCTGATGATGTACTCATCAGATTTTACAGTTATGACAAGATTTCCAACTGAAACCCAGCCACGGGGCACGAACCATCTCAAAACCCTGTCTCTAGTAACGGTGTGCTCAAAGGCCTCTCCACTACTGAGAAGCCCTTTCTTTCTTATCATTTATACAGTAAGTCATGTCACCTGGTAAGCAAACACCTCGGCATGCAGACTGTTTCTACAAACGTGTGAAAGAATGGGTCGCTCTCAGGAGCTCAGTGAATTCCAGCATGGTACTGTGATAGGATGCCACCTGTGCAACAAGTCCAGTCGTGACATTTCCTCACTCCTAAATATTCCACAGTCAACTGTCAGTGGGATTAGAACAAAGTGGAAGAGATTGGGAATAACAGCAACTCAGCCAAGAAGTGGTAGACCACGTAAAATGACGGAGCGGGGTCAGCGGATGCTGAGGCACATAGTGCACAGAGGTCACCAACTTTCTACAGTCAATCACTACAGACCTCCAAACTTCATGTGGCCTTCAGATTAACTCAAGAACAGTGTAGAGAGCTTCATGGAATGGGTTTCCATGGCAATCAGCTGCATCCAAGCCATACATCAGCAAGTGCAATGCAAAGCGTGGGATGCAGTGGTGTAAAGCACGCCGCCACTGGACTCTAGAGGAGTGGAGACGTTCTCTGGAGTGACCAATCACGCTTCTCCATCTGGCAGTCTGATGGACGAGTCTGGGTTTGGTGGTTGCCAGGACAACGGTACTTGTCTGACTGCATTGTGCCACGTGTAAAGTTTGGTGGAGGGGGATTATGGTGTGGGGTGTTTTTCAGGGGCTAGTCTTGGCTCCTTAGTTCCAGTGAAAGGAACTCTGAATGCTTCAGCATACCAAGAGATGTTGGACAATTCCATGCTCCCAACTTTGTGGAACAGTTTGGGGATGACCCCTTCCTGTTCCAACATGACTGTGCACCAGTGCACAAAGAAAGGTCCATAAAGACATGGAGGAGAGAGTTTGGTGTGGATGAACTTGACTGGCCTGCACAGAGTCCTGACCTCAACCAGATAGAACACCTTTGGGATGAATTAGAGTGGAGACTGAGAGCCAGGCCTTCCCTCCAACATCAGTGTGACCTCACAAATACACTTCTGGAAGAATGGTCAAAAAGTCCCATAAACACACTCCTAAACCTTGTGGAAAGCCTTCCAGAAGAGTTGAAGCTGTTATAGCTGCAAAGGGAGGGCCGACGTCATATTAAACCCTATGGATTAAGAATGGGATGTCAAGGCATGTGAGCGAATACTTTTGGCAATATATCTCAAAGTTACTGCATTGCTGTCTGATCCCTCTTCTCATTTGAATTTTTTTTTTCTTATTTTTCAATGTTGAACGTTTATTGTTTGTTTTTGTTCAGTTGATTATATTTTACCTCAAGTAGGTCTTGTTCTTTGCTTGTCGGATTTATACTGAATGAATTTCAAATTGCTGTTTATTTTTATCATAAAATATGTTTTTAACAGCTATCCTGAAAGCAACTAGCAACTTCATAGAAGATACTGTGGATCTAAAAAAGAGACTAAAGAATAATGAGAAAAAAAAACAGTTTACTGTGAAGGAGATCTGAATATTAGTATATCTAAAGCTTTGACTTTATAAAATACATGTGGCTTCCTTCCTCCTGAGGAAATCTGTGCATGATGACAGCGCTGTCATTACTGCTGTCATTGCTGCTGTCTCGCCGCGGTGAGACGGATGAGGCGTTCCACACTGGATGCTTTATTGTCAACGGGCTGACACCAAGCGGAGTGTGCATGTAAATCTGTCTGATTAGTTTCAGAAGGGAAAACACTGGCGGTGTGATGCATTCTTCCATTCGAGAATCCAACCTAATGACCTGGTAATATATTCCTCACAGCCCTATATCTTTTTCAAATAAATCCATACTGTTGGAGCTGTGCCGTTCCAGCAAACAGATTTGGCTCTAATTTGTTTGTTTTACAAATGTTTCTGGAATCAATCTACATGTTGGTCTCCTTCCACTTGTTTCCTGCTCCATCTTTGTCTATTTTTTTCTTTTTTCAATCTTATGATGAAGATTTTGTTTTGCCATCACCACATTTATTTCACCCTTCATATTACAGCCTGCACCGTAACACAGCCATCCGTTTCAGTACCAACATCCATCTACAGATGCAAATGTAAATCTCACAGACAGGCACTTGGCATTTTGTGCAACGCGAATGAACTGCCAACTGGCCAATAATAACTTTACTACCAAAACATTCTTCTTTTGGGAGACTTTTGTCATGTTATTCAGCTTCATCATATGCATATCCATTTGCAAAGAAGCATTTGGTTGGTTAGAAGAGGATGATGGGTAAGAAGTAGGGTTGGGTACCGACACTCGGTACAAGTACGTACTCGGGGCGAAAATCAACGGTAGTAACCACCCCGAAATACAATGTGAATTCCGGTGCCTCATTTCGGTATTACCAAATATGCAGCTGCGTAATCGCGCCCTCTGGTGTTCGCAGTTAAAAAAGGCAGCGGCAGTGCACACACCACCTTTTCCACCAACGCGAACCTAGTTCAAGAGCCGGGCCGGTGCCGTGCTGGTTCGCAATTGGTTCAACTAGCGAACCGTTCGAGAACCTGTTTGCGTTTCCACCGGCTAGAGAGCCCAGAGAGCCCAGAGAGCCACGTCATTACGTCACTGTATACGTCTGAGGTTTCCCCGCAGCGCTAATTTCAAGCATAGCAGACATGTCTCTTCAGAAAAAGTGTTTATTTTGGTAAATAATACAATAACAATAAAATACACAAAACACTAAAATCACAAACATTTTTAAAGTGTAGAACAGTGCGTGATCAATAGATCAGAGTGTTTGATGTTTAGTCATCTGCAGGTTGGACCTCCGTTCAATATCGCCGATGTCCGACAGCTCTACAAACACAGAGAACAGCGGTTTAATCACAGACGTGTCCACGGCGCTGCGAACACAGATGTTAAGTCACGTTGGTAGTTGGTAACGTTAAGTGAGCCAACGGCAGTCAGAAAGTGGCATGCTAACGTTGTTATTAGCAATATCACGCTAGCTGGCTAGCTAGCCGGTCAGCTTACATTACCCGAGGAAGCAAAGCCACTAGTTGCTGCTGTTACGAACGTAATCACTAGCTTGGTAAACTAAACAGAAATGTGTCGTTGGTTTGCAACGAGGTTAAACATTTTAAAAGTGAAACTTACCGGGAACAGTAACGTTAGTAAAACTCCGCAGCGGCGTATTTTCCCCCGTTGCCTCGAGCGTTAACACCGCCCCCAGCCCCTAACGTAAGCCGGGCCCAGTTCCAGCCCAGCAAGGAGTTGGGGCCGATCGCGAACCAGTTTTTCTGGCCCAGAGCCGGCTCTTTGTCTGTGGAAACAGGAAGAGCTGGTTCGCGATTGGGCACCGGCTCCGAACCGGCCCTCAAAATGCCTCGGTGGAAAAGGGGTATGAGAGGTCAGCTCAGGAATCAGGCCAGAGAGCCTAAGATGTCGAAACAAAAACGCTCTAAAGTGTGGCTATATTTTACCGTAACTTACGGAACATTTAAGTTAATATGTTGTTGTTGGTCAATTTGACCTAGGCCTTTGCCTCAGAAATAATGTGTTTTTTTGTTTTGTTTTATATTTGTATATGAAAGCTTTTAGATTAAAATATTGTTGGTCAATTTGTTCTTGACCTTTGCCTCAAAAATAAAAATAAAAAAAGGAATTTCATCATAAAAACTTGTTTTCTGTTCTTTTAAAGTACCGATTTAAATACCGTTTAGGAACCGGCACCGTTTTGAAAGTATCGATTTGGCACCGGTATCGAAATATACCCTTTCAATACCCAACCCTAGTAAGAAGTAGGTATGAAGGTAAAAGTGACTTAAGTGCAAGAGAAAAACAAGAAGGCTTGCAACCTAAAGAGGCAAGAAATCAAGCAGGCTGAGAGCAGTGATAGAGACTGGAATGGAAATGAGATGAAGTAAGACAGCCTTTGATTTCTTCAAAGAAATATTCAAAAACCAGACAAATTAGATTATTATTTTCTCTGCAGTGAAGCACACAAGGCTAAAGTCTTCTATCGGCAGTAACAGACTCTACTGGAAGTTATTATAGGGGTTCAACTTTCTTCAGTCAAGTGAACAAACTGATCAGGAAAAAGCTGCTGTTTCTTTGGAGATGCAATGTGTCCACTCTGTCACTCGGCTGGAGCAGTGTGACATCTCTCTTCTGCTTTCAGACAGTCTTATGTCATTGACTGATGACTTCTCACTTGGGGTGGGAATCTTTGGATGTCTCACAATTCAATTTGGATTCTTGAGGTCACAATTAGATTCAGAATTGATTTTTGTTTCAAAACGATTCGCGATTCATAATCAATTTTTTAATTAGTAACTGCTTCAGGATCTACTTCAGTCCTCTGTAAGCTATAATAAAGGTGGTGTGGCAAATTATGAGAGCATGAGATTATATGAGTAAATTGTTTTTAAGTTAAACTGATTACAATAATAAATACACAAAGGCATATGGTCTGTAATAGGTCTGTAGCCTCAGCGGGTCCCGCCCCCTATAGGCGGGTTGAAAACATGAGGAACTAGTGTTTCACCCCCTCTAACCAAAGAGCCTCCGATGACAACATGAAGATATTTGCGTTATCGGAGGCTCTTTTTCAGAATAGAAACACAGAGATCTCCATCTCTGGGGTAATGAGGGAATGATGCACGACCATTCAAAAACACTACCGGGTTTCTAACCATACAAAGCTTAATGCAAATGGGTGAACTATTCCTTTAAAGATGTAGATTGAATCATTGAGTAAATGAAACATTACATCAGTGGTTGCTGCAGACACAGAGATCTGCTCTCTGCTGACTTGAGTCTACCTGCTGGTTGCAGGACCACAACTAAGGCCTTCTCACCAGGCAACAAGCCTCTTTAATGGAACGGGACCAATTTAACTGAGAGGAAACAGTGACGAGGAAAGAGGAAACAGATGAAAGACGACATGGAGTAATTCCAGGGAGAGCACATAAAAGGAGACGGTCACACTCCAGTAAACATGTCAGTCTGTAGCTGTTCCACTGAGTGCTTTTATTATGAAAGAGGGTCCTAATCTCACTAGTGATTTATGGCGAGGATTGTATATTGTTGTGCATTATAAAATATATATACCACAAAACTATCATCTGAAATGTTACATGAGTTGATTCATGGTGTGTGTCACTGGACTGGACATCATTGCATTATGGCTTCGCCAGCCTCATTGGCATCCAATGTCGCCAACAGCAACATCAGACTGGGAGAGGAATTCATCCCCATCTGATGCCTCAAAGTAAGAACCTCCTCTTGTCTGATGAGTTTCTTCTTATTGTGGCACAATACTTTAAGTGCTCTGGTCAAAACTGATGCCAGTTACAGCATGCCGTTACACTGGACGACATCATTCAATACAACAACATACAGTGAGCTTCTGAAGCGTTGCATTTGTATTCCAGCTAAAAAGGCTTTAGAAGCTGTCATTTTAAAAAAAAATAATCTTTTCCTCATTCAGAGACTGATTAAATGCTGGATAAGTTCAACCCTCAGGGACCCTGGCAGACACACTGTGCTTTAGAGGCTGAAGAGGGCTCACTTCCCTCAGGCAAGGGAACCATGTATTGCACTCTTTAAAGTGCTCACCTTTAAAGAGTCTGCAAAGGATTTTCCCACTTTATGCTCATGAAATTTTGGGCATAACCACACTGATGTCTCAGTGTATTTGAATATTTCTGTCTTAGCTAACAGTCTTGGAAGTGAATCGGCACATTTGGAAAGCTGAGATTCCTGTGGATCCAATGAGTCCAACTGTATTCATGTGTGATGGTGTTAGCAGCCACTTCATGTCACGGTAGAAAGTAATAATAAACAATAAAGGGGGTTTCTGAGCAGTTTCCAGAACAGAAATGCTTGCCATCCAACTGCCGAAAAATCCAAATGTCAAGTCTTTGATACAAAATAACAGCATGATTTTTTTTTTTTGTGTTCCTCAAGGTCATGGAAATGTGATCATTTGGATGGAGTTTTGATCTTTTTTCATTGATTCTCGAGTGGGAAACATTTAAATTTACCAATACAGGTTAACATGTAATATACACAAATAATGAAAAAGGCCCAATGAGAAATTAAACATGCCAGTCTTTGAGCTGGGCACACAACAACAATGCAGAAGGGGAGCAGGTTTCATTGTTCAGAGCTGAGAGGTATCAGCAGCAGACGCATGACAACACTACTTTCTTTAGAAACCTTAATAAAAATGGTGAAAACTAAAGCAGCAGAGGTTTTGATATCCTGACTTCTGGTCTTTAGTAAAGGTCAGGCTTCCATAACGCACTTATAATAGAGACATGTTTACCCCTTTCATTTTGATGATTATTTATTAAGGAAAGATATGACACCCAGGTGTAAAAAGGACAGTGTAAAAAGGATATTGCCATGAAACTTCCCCAGTCCTTGTTTTTTACTTTATTGCAGGCATTTAGATTGCAAACCACCTGTTTTGTCACTTGTAACATTCATGTTGCTGCATTTATAATTGTTTTACTGTGGGAATGAAAGAACATAATCGTATATATACAAGGTTGTTAGTTCTGTGAGTTCTGTTAATTTTCTTTACCATTTAAATATTTAAGATTGTGATATATATTTTCTAAGTGTCACTCATTTAGTTTATAGCTTGAATGCTTACTATATTCCGATGATTTCCATTACGTTTGGTAAAGTTTGATCTGGGGATGTAAAACAAATGATCACATCGCTTGCAAATAATACCAATTTGCATTGTTCTGTTGCTATAATTACGCCTTTAATGTTGTCATCCAATCCAATCCAAATCATCCAGTTTCCAATTTGAATACTCACATTAAGACAAATATCTTTCCTTATTTGAAGTTTTCTGAAAATGTATGTTTAAAGTATGCATGAGGCGTCATCTTGTCAAATTTGAGCTAATTTGCATACATTTCCAAAAGAGAAATCTGTCTTTTTATCACTCCATAAATCTGAAAATACTGTCAAAATACTGTCAACAGTGAAAGAAAAACTATTTTCACCATGTTCTTAGCAATAACATGTTCTATAAATCAGGCTATGAATGATATATGAACATGCAGAGTGGAGGATGTAAGCTGCTGGAGATTTCTGGCTCAGAAAACATCCTTTAAATTATATGTCATGTAAAATGTCAGACATTTTAAAGACACTATAGGTGAATAAGGTTAATAGATTAAGTAATAGATATCACCATGATTCTTGAATTCTATGTTTAAATATGTAAATGAGGCATTATCTAACGCTAACTGTCATTTTTCGGGGTTTAATTCCTTCTAGCCTGAAAGAAGACGACGTGTTATTGAAGCAACAAAATCTCTCAGCAACCTTAGAATGCACTGGACTGCTGTTTAACCCAAAACAAACACAGTTCTTTGAATGAAAAAGCAAGAGGATTGTAAAATAAAAGCATCATACGCACAGCTCATAATATTAAATAAAAAAGGGAACAATGAACACAATGAAGTCTTTCAGTGAATGCAAACATGGCATTTTCCTTCTAATCTGATTGGAAATATATTCATTGAGACGTGAAGAAAATTCTGTGTGGTGAAGTAAAAAAGGAGGTAATTGATACTCAAGGACCAACACTTAAGACGGGCACTTTACCAGCCTGGGAGACACAGTAGGAGCCCAGACCTGAATGCTAGTCTCACTCAGCAACAATGGCCATCAGTCAAAAGTGAAACTACAGAAAGGACTACAGGCACTTATTGGCTGCTCATCGGCCGGAAAGAGGTTCGCCTCCTCCTGAGAACAAAGAGGCCACGAAGGAGATTTAATCACACAGGGAAACTAATCGTCGGAAGGATTCTGACATTTTACCACAGGAATTGCATTTTAATGATACCTCACAAAAGACAACATGAAGGAACTAAAAACACTAAAAACTTCCACCACCACAGCTGCACAGGAGACACAGAGCAGCTCATCACAATATGTCAAAGAACCAACACAGCAGCCCACACGCTGCTGACATTTAAACACATTTCTTAGATTCTGCAGACTAAAATTATATTCAGAAATGTTTAATTATCTGAGAGAAAAACAAACGGAGTGGAGATCATTATTTCAACACTGACACATAGTTGAACCCGGATAATCCTCCGATTCTAAGTCCAGACAAAACTGTCGCTGAGAGCAGCCAGCGTCCCCATCTCAGAGGATTATTACTTGCAATAACATTTCTCCAAAACAATCCATCCACTGCATCACCATTTTACACCTCAAACTTTGTTTCCTGACACTTCTGTCATAAGAAATCATTCAGTGTGATCTTCCCTCCATGACGCTCATGGGACTGAATGGTCTTCTGCTGCTTGCAGTTACGTCTTTCATTGACTATTCTACCAGCAGTGACAGCAACGCTGGTGTTGTTTTCACCCTGTGAGTCTGTGTGTGTGTGTGTGTGTGTGTGTGTGTGTGTGTGTGTGTGTCATCATGAAGAAACCTGCTGTAGTGGGAACTATAACAGAGGAGGTTTGGAGTACTTTGCTGGTTGTTCACACGTCTGTGGACAAATGTATGAACAACATCACAACCTCGCTGCACTCGCAAAACTCTACAGGTATGTAGATCACATGAAGGTTATAATGTTCTGTTTCTGCTGATGATATCAGAAATGCGTAATTCAATAACATGTTTATAACAGATCTTTGTTAAAGGTGATGTTGTACCGAGAGATGTTTAGATTTTTTTAGATTGTGCTGCCCATCTTAATATAGAGGGGGGCAGATTGGAAACATAATAACAATAATAATAATAATAATGTAGTCCAGTAAAACACCATCACTGACCTCTTTGAAAATGTAAAAAAAAGATTTAATTCCAAACAGAACACAGCTACCAGTTTTCTGCTAAGACACACAATGTGTAACCACTTTAAGATTATCACAAAAGCAAGAAGCTTAAATAATCAAGTTTAACTTTATTGACTATGTTTTGATTATTCATGTGGAATGAGACCACACATTCCACCCACAACTGGATCCTCCTGTTACAATTCAACACTGCTGCTATGACAACACCGAACCAAAGCATCGCCACGCTGCCCCCCCTGGTGAAGCATGTGTTCACTCATCACATAGCTGGCGTAACTTCTGTTCACCAGATCCCATATCAAAGAGCAGGGGTGGGCTCATGGGGGGGGAGTTCAATCCATTTTAAAAAATGTATTTGTTCCCGGGGTGAGGAAGTTAAGGGCACACAGAGTAGCTTTAAGAGGATGAAATGGACAAAAATAAAGTGGTGACAAAAAACAAGGTAAGCTACAAAAACTGTTACCTCTATTTTTAGATGAAAAGGTTTCCCCAAACATTATTCTCTGTTTCAGCATAAATAAGCTTCTATTTGTGACGAGCAAGACAAAATTAGTTATTCCCCAGATACTTTCATCCAGTAAAAAGGAGTTTAAAAAAGCAAAAATGACCATAGGCAATATGAAACTTAATGAGAGAAATACGATGTAGCTCTGAAATTGGTTTTGAAACTGCACGACTAACAGGATATGAGAGATTCATATCATGTTGTGCAAGTTGAACAACTAAATATAAAATGGGTAATTTAAAGCCGATGATAACACACATGGGAATCGAGGGGCGGAAGTGCCTTAAACCTGCATTCTTACAAATGACCAGCAGGGGGCAACTCCTCTGGTTGAGAAGAAGTCACATAGAAGTCTATGAGAAAATGGCCCTACTTCTCACTTTTATTACCTCAGTAAACATCGTAACCAGTTTATGGTCTCAACTACAGCAGGAAGTTCATTTAGTACATTATGGTCCATTTAGGGTCAAAGAGATCAGAAAGCAGGGGATGATTTAGGGCGGGGCTACCTTGTGATTGACAGGTTGCTTACACAACATCATGATCAGCACTTGGTTGTACTACAACAGATCCTTTTCGCTGGCATGTACATTACATACAAGCCTGTTTTTCATTGCATTTCAGTATGCAAGCCAGTTTGTTTTCTGGCTATTCTGAACCACAATCCATTGTGCAGCGGATAGATGAGCAAGAGAATCGAGGTTCAGTGTTTCCCCTGCAATGTTATAGGCATGGCAGTGGCCTAGTCCAGTGGAACCCCCCACCAGGCCAAGCAAGGCATAAATAAAGTCATTTGCGGGATCCTCTGTGCAGTGCTGTTCTCGTGGGTCTGCTGTTCCTGCGATTGTCCGTGACTCCACATGTGAGCCTCTGATCGAAGCCGACCGCGGCATTATGCCGCCTTGAGTGGGTACCACCAGGCCTGAAACCACGTCTAGGGGAAACACTGAAGTTCAAGGTGCCGTGTTATGTAACTGAATGCATACTGCATGCAACAGGACTTTGGAAGGGCAGCTACAATATGTGCTAAAGTAAAAAGAAAAAGGATGATCCACTTGTCATACACAGTCTATGATCGGATAACATGAAGGAAAACTAAATAATACATTTAAAATGATATGATTAAATGATTTATTTCAAGGAAAACACTACCTTTGAATCACAGCAGGTTTTCCATGACCTCGGAGGTGATAACAATAAGAGACAGAGGCGTGGTGGAAATAGACTTTGACACATTTCAGATGCAGACAGATACTGAGGAGCAGACAGCAGCAGCCAAGGAAGTTATTTCATCTCCCCTACTGCCATAGTAAGACCTGATAAGGTTCTCCTAGGAGCTGTAAAGTCCTGACACTTTACCCACTTTAATCCACGATAACCCCTGGTGAGCAGGCCTGCTGACACCGGCCAACATACACACACTCTCACCAGAGTTTCAACTCTGCTTTATGGCCTGTGAGCCGATTCCTCCATCAAAGTTGACAAAAAAAGGAACCTGGCAGATAAATATAAACCAAAGTATCAGCTCCAGTGAACTCCACAACTTGTGTGCCAGCATGTGTCGACAGGGTGGCAGTAATCGAAAGGTGAGCTCTGCTCCAGCTGAGAGGCTCCAAGGCCGACAGCAAAAGTTAGAAATGTCTGTGTCAGTAGAAGAATGTGAAGGTGAAAAAGAGCAGCTCAGTTGAGCCAAAAGTCCGTCCCTGGTGGACTATAAAAGTGAACAAAAGAGCTTTGGCCTCAGAGAAAAACGTTTGGAAGGCTTAAATAGCACCACAATGGAGGCTGTGGACAGCGCCGGGAGATGCAGCCGAAAGGCTTTCTCTTATTTTTGTTTTGCAGTGGTGCGACAGTTTGGATAATAAGGGTTCATATATAATCCCGGCCTACTACATGCATTAATGGTGATTACATAATGTTTGTTTTGAACCGCACATTGTAATTTGATGAGGACGTGCGTGAACGTTTACAACCGAACACATAACTTCCATCATCCATCGTCACCGCGTCATCATGAATGAAACGACTCTAGCAAGGACGACGAGGAAGGGGGAAAGATTGTGAAGGGTAAACGAAGTATCAAGCTAAAGCCTAATAGCAGTAACACACACAGAGCCATTGGATTTAATGGTTATAGGTACCGATGTGCTTTGATTATCAATGAATAATCCCCATCTTATTTCACTGATTGATGGCCACGAATATACAGGAGCCCGACACGCTCAAAATCCAAACTGCAGATCTACAGTTTAGAAATATTCAGTCATTCCTTCCAGGTGATCGTAGAACAGCTTGGAATCGGGAACAGTCACAAAAGTTAAAATTGCGGATGTATGAAAGATCAGACAGAAGTTGCGAGGCAGCTAATGTAGAGCCAGGTGAAGTGTTTCTTCCTGCTTGCAGTCTTTATGCTAAACTAAAGACTAGGGGCCCTAGTTTCGTGGTGCAGCGCAGGGCGGCGCAGGGTGGCGGAGCCGGCGCAATGCAAGTTTCGACCCGCGCAGCCTTGCGCACGGTCAGTTTGGCAGTTTGGTGGATCGCCTGCGCCAAGATGGGTGTGGCGGCGCAGCAGGGGGAGGCGTCACAGATTCAGCTTGGCGTAGTGGAAGTTTCGTGGCAAAAAGCCTCGCCGAGACTGCGCTGAAAGCCCGCCAGCTCCAACCTGGTCTACTTTCGGCGTAAGGCGCAAGGCGTAAATAAAGTCCATTGATTCAATGCGAATCACAGCTGGCGGATTGGAAGTTTGGCTGACGGCGTGCAGTGCGCACACGTCACCGAGACCTCACAGGCAGGTTTCCACAGTTCCAGGCACATTTAAATGCAATAAATAATCACAACAAACACTATTTAATGCAACTAATTGAATCAAGATGTGAATTTATATCTATATAGATTGTCCCGTCACATCTGACGTCAGATCAAAGGCGGATGGCACGCGTAACGGAAACTCAGCCTCTCGGACCAAAACATCTCCCTCTCTCCTGTTTTTCATATCTATCCACTGCTAATAAAATGCGTCTAAAAAATCTTTAAAAAAAAATACAGCAGCTCGTGCCTGGTCTGAGGTCTCGCGCCTCGGCAGCGTGTTGTCCGTGGAGAGATGCGCAACTTTGCCGCGAGCTGGAATCGGAGTTGGGGCTGCAGCTGGTCTGAGCGGCACGCAAGGTCCCGGTGTCCCGCCGTTCTGGTGTTGGACGGGGAATCTGGTGCAGCTGTGGAGCGCAGATGATGAAGACGGTGATGATGATGATGATGATGATGAATGGCACGGCCGGCTCGTGCAATCCCCGGGTTCTCGCCACTACTGTGTGCCCTGACCCTGTTTTGTGATAGACATGCCTAAAATGTGCCTACAATTTCTATAGTGATATAATATCGGCATTGTTATTATTATGATACGCACGCACAGCGCGTGATGAGCGTGGTGGGAGCGGCGGCGCTGCTTCTGTCATCGGGTTGTCAAGTGACGGAACTTGCACTGAACCTCCCCTAACGCATTAAAGGTGAGGAGAGGAGCTCATTTGATTGGTGAAGATCTGAATCGGCTGTATTAATCCCAGTCCACGCCTCGTCTCCTCCTCGTCTCCCACTCACGCCTTCTTCTCCTCCCTCTTTCCCACTTGCGCGGGTGGGAGAGACGGGAGGTGTGCCTGCGCGAGCCTGCGCGGTGCACGAACTTGCAAAGTCCAGGCGGACACACCCCGTCGGCATGGCACAGGTGCGCTGCGCGCTGACTACGCCTGGTCTACGAAATTAGGGCCCAATATCTGATTTAACTCTCAGCATGAAAGCAAATAAGCACATTTCACAGATTTAACTTGTGACTTGTGTAGTACTTAGTACTTGGAAGACATCCACGACCATGATAAAGAGTTTAACACAAATCTGTACGCCATTAAACTTCCCTTTCCAAGTACTGTGAAAGTGCACCTTAGAGGTTTATAGTATACATCACAGATATTGAAGCTGAAATTATGCTTCTTAAAAACAAGCTTACATAACATCTATGGATCAAGTATCACAAATGAACCAAAGACAACCATACGATGGGAAATTATCTTAAGAATCTCTTGAAAAATAGAACCAACTTTATAAAAAGGCCCAGGGCTGGTAAGTTTTAGTTAAAAAGTATCATTTTGTACCCCAAGACAGTTATTTCAACATCGTCAATAACATTTTTGAATGCATTTTTTAATAAACGGAAAAAAAAGAATAGCACCCAATTAAATACAGAACATGTCGTCTGAGTAGTGTAAGAAGTGCTTTGCGAGTAAAAGTGATTAGATAACGATCTATATTTTCTTTTTGGCACACCAAAGCCATCATACGTTACCGCTGTGGACGTTCTTTAGTGCGAGTATGAAGTTTGATGCTGTGGATGGTTGTCAGCTGTGCGCTGCATAATCACAGCAGAGAATGTCCTCCAGTGTATCATTGCAATGTCACACTGAGGAGCGGAGTAATGCTGGTATGTGAGCATCCTCAATGAATCACTGATTCCTTCCATCTTCTCCAAAATTTGCCATCTATTTTCATAACCACGCATACACACACACACACACCTGAGTGCTGTGTGTATGCGTGTGTGTGTGTGTGTGTGTGTGTGTGTGTGTGTCTGTGTGTGTTATACTGAAAGATCATCGTAGCAGCTTGAACAGGCCTACTTCACACCAATGCAGCGGCTAATAAGACGGATCCATCAGAACGTAGGAAAATGTAACCTGCTTCAGCATGAAGGGATGGACTCAATAAGGGAGAGACAGAGAGAAATATAATGAGGTGTGTGTGTGTGTGTGTGTGAGTGAGAGAGAGAGAGAGAGAGAGAGAGAGAGAGAGAGAGAAAGTGCAGTAGTAAAGGAGCAACAAATAAGATAGAGATAAGAGGCGGTGCTCAGTGACCAATAGAAGGATATAAAAGACAAAAAGGTGTGTGACTGTTCAGCACCAGACAAGGAAGGTTGACAGAAATGTGAAAAATAATCTTCATAGCGGTTTTC
Organism: Eutrigla gurnardus; assembly: GCF_963514095.1. Classification (NCBI taxonomy): domain Eukaryota; kingdom Metazoa; phylum Chordata; class Actinopteri; order Perciformes; family Triglidae; genus Eutrigla; species Eutrigla gurnardus. The sequence goes on along the minus strand of NC_139923.1, from coordinate 6,943,198 downwards.
AATGCTCCTGTTGCTTCTCTGGCAGCCAGATACATTGGAGTCTGACTAAACACTTACACCTGTGCATCAATTTATTTGCATTATTCAGTTTTTTTTTTTTAAATAAATTCCACGCAATGCATCCTTAATCTCTGAAGTAAATGTTGACATGTGACAAATTTGAAATTGTGCAAAAGGAGAAAAACAGCAAGTCGCAGGTAAAAAAAACAGATACAATAGTGAAAAGGGGGTAAAGGGTAAAGTCAGAAGTTAAGATAAGAGGACAAGTGAAAAGGGTTAGGGTTACAGCTGGGGAAAGAGGAAGAGGGAACGAAACAAGAGTTCTGGGGAAAGAGCTATGTGTGGTGGATAACATGAAGAATGAGAAAGACAGGAAAAGCAAAAGAGCAGAAAAGGTGGGACAGGGTAGGACAACTGGAAATAGAAAAGAGAGGAAATGGAAAAGAATGAGGTGGAGTATTAAATACAAGAGGTGAAATTAAAATAGGCTTCTGGAAATGGAAAGCGTGCAGTGAAACTTCATTACATTTTAATGTGTTTCCTAATTTCATGAGCAGCTACAGCACAAAAGCGTTATTAATTGGTCGTCACTGAATTAGTAAAATTTGGTGCAGGGAAAATTACAAAATGAAGTGGAAATGTTATTCCTATCTATTTAGTAAAATAACATGAAAAATATTTGACACTAATAATCAAGATGTGAAAAGAAAACCAGCACAATAACTTTAAAAAGGTAACATATAATGCCTCAAAAATATATGATTAGCTTTTCACCAAGAGCTAAAATGTCATCTAACTGAGGCCTGAGGGGGAATTACAGTAGTAAAGATTCAGAGGCTTTCTCAAGAGTCCCTGAAGGATCTCCGCATGTTGTTCTAAATCAAATACAACTGAAAGAATTCAGTGACAAAAACGTTTGTAGTATTTGTGTTTTTTTGTTGTTGTTGTGTAGTCAACAAGCAGCAACCTCCTGTTCTGAAAAGTGAGCGCCTTAAACTTGCATACTCCCTGCAAGGGGTGACACCTCTGGCTGCAAAAAGAAGTGTGATTGGATGGAACTGTGAGAAAATGACTCTACATCTCACTTGCTACCAATGCAGTTAGCTACTAAGATGACTTTAACACTTAGTCGCAAAGTTGAGCTTAAATTATGAAGCTACTTTAGCTACCAGCTTCACACCAGAATCCAGATCCAGTAAGGCTGCTGCTCTGGGTCCCGCTCCATCGCTTGTGTTAATCAGATCCACCTGTCGCTCCGCCACACTCCAAATATGGTCACTTCCTTCACTGGTTGCAAATATCCAAGATGGCGACAGCCAGAATCGAAAATGCTGAACTCTAGGCTTCAAAACAGTCTACAAACCAACGTGGGACATCACCATGACAACGTCCACGTCTTATATACAGTCTGTGGTTGCCAACAGTTGAACCAAAATGTGTCCGTTTTTATGTCACCTGATTTACTAATGTGTCCAAAGAGAACTCGCTGGGGTTCCAAGCACCCCCGCTAAGTGTGAAGTGGATCAGGTGAGCTGTAGTCGAGATACGCAGAGGGAATACAGACAAACAGATGGAGATTAGTTGCTTGCTGCAATAATCAGTCAGCTGAACCTTTGAGGTTGAGTGAAAAGCAGCCTTAAATTGACTGATTTCACCCCACGGAGCTGTGGGGTTTCAGATCCTGATTGGAGATACAGTAAAAGTTGAAGGAGAGGTACAGTAAAAGTTGAAGGAGAGAGCAACATGAAAAAGGCCTCCCTCTCTTTGACCTTGTTGAATTCAGAACTTTTTTCCTCAATGGATATTCTGGGCATGTTCAGTGTTTCAAGGTTCTGTACACCCACACATGTTTTAAGTGCATGTGGCTGATAGGACCTTTCTCCGGGGTTTAGAGAAGAAAAGCTTTGCTATTGCAAGAACAGCTTCACTGAGGTCATTCATATAAACACACTCTCTTTCTCTCTCTCAATACACACACACACAACAACAACAACACCGATTGATTAATATCTATTATGTTTGATATATAGATACAGACACACTAATTACAACAACAGGCTATTTTTCATGCTCTTGTTTCTTGAACTTGGTTCTTGTATGAAACATGACAATAGCTGGAGACACAACAGACTACTTTAAATGTTCCCACTGTCTGAATTGTCAGGAGCTGGTCTCGTCTCTGCCTACGTTACTGTGCTGTACTGTAATATTCTAGGTTACGCTATTCTGTGTGAATGTTTTTTTAGTTGTGTCTTGTTTTGTTTTTTTGTCACTATGTAAGTCTGTCTTGTGAAGCCCAGGAAGAATGCTGTGATGTCATCAAAAGAGTTGGACAGAGTCACAGAGGGTAGCATATATGCTTCTTGAAGTATGACCAAAAAGAAGGATATTTGCTTCAACAATGTGCAGCTTAAACACCCAAAATGTGAACAAGACACAGGAAAATACACCATTTTGTTGCTGTTATTTTTGTATGACAGACACACTGATCCTTGCATTCCAGCAGCAATGATAGCCAAATATTTAATTGTTTTTTTGAAATTTGCATGCTCTCTCTGAATGTATTCTGCAAGCTGAGATTTGAATTTGACTTCATCTCTCGATGGTATACGTAGGTAGATTTTTGAACAGCTGCACGAAATGGAAATGTGGCTGAAACACAGAGCTGTCATCTGTTTCTAGACAGCGGACTACAATACTGACAACATGGGAACGCTGGAACCAACATCCCTATAATTTAAGTCTCAGGGGTGCAAACTCATCAGGGATGAAAAAGGTGACAAGGACCCAAACCCCCTCGCGGAATATATATATATATATATATATATATATATATATATATATACACACAATATATATATATATACACACACATATATATATATATATTGCATATGCTTCAATGTTATTCCTCTGCCTCACTGAAGGGGGCTGGCGAGAGCCTGGAAAATGGACTTCCCTTCCAGTGAAGGTATAAATAATGGGAGACCAATGCCAGGGCTAAAAGGTTTGCTTCAAACGACGGAACATAAAATAACTCGATCGACTCCTCACATTGAAAGACAAACTGCTTTGAAAATATTTGGAACCTCAAGAATAGATTTGACTCTGGACGAACGGAATAAATATTAGCAAGGGGAGGTAGGGGGCTTCTCACCCCTCATTCGCTAACATTACATCGATATCAGAGTAAGCCTTTGCTCCGTTGATTTTCCATTATTTATTTTAGGTTTTTTTTTTAATGTGAAGGTATGGTAGGTACATTTAACGTTGTTTTCTCGCTTAGATTTTTCAAAGGTTCCTGAGAAATAGACACTGTACTATCCGATAACACCGTTATTGTAACCAGCAAAAATGGTTGTGATTTGCGATGCGTATGTCAGCGAACTGTCTGACATTAGCACGTTAGCCTACGTTAGAAAGCCTGATGGTACAGACACACCAACTCCGGCAGCAGACGTCAAGTCAACGGATCCCATTCATTGTCTATGTAGAGCAGGAGCTCCGCATGATGGATACGGCACGTCGAATTGACGGCCCTGTCGCCGTACGTGAATATGCATAAAGTTCGATGGATTGAACTTTATGCAAATGCCGTCCGTCCAACGCAATGCCGCCGGCTCCAGAAACTTCGTTCAAACTATCAAACTAGGCAGTGTTGCTCAAATATGAATCCAGATTCTGTTACTGCACTACACATTTCCCGCCTCAAATGTTTTCAGAAACATGCTTTAGCGTGTAGTTTAACTGTAAAATGAGATCGTTTGTGGCCCGGCCGCCATGTTGGAAACGGCAGAGCAAAACTCAAGTCCCGCCCACTTCGCAGGACGTCTATCCAATTGATATAACTTGAACACAGAACTGCCCACTCGCCGGTGCGTTCGACGGTCCGTTGCGTCGCTGCCGGAGTTGGTGTGTCTGTACCATGACGTTTTTGAAGCGTACCAACGTCACTCCTGTCTAGTACGGCATCAAGGCAGCTACAGACCCGAAAATGACATGATTACACGGGTTGGCCAAACGAACAAGCTTGGAATAAATATTTATGACAGCTTGCGTTCGCCGATTACTTGGACGCCCCCCCCCCGAAATATTTTTATTGCAGATCTCCATGAATCACACAAATGACCTTTTTCGGAACAAAAACGGCGAATTTCGCCGAAAGGTGACAAGTTTGCATCCCTGAAGTCTATATTCCACTGGTTTACAGCACCCAGAACAAGATTTAATTGTTCTCAAGGCAGACACCCGTAAACAGCTTGTTTTAACAGTAAGGTGTCCTCGAGTGTTTAGAAAGGCACCCATAAATAAAATGTATTATTATTAATAACAAATCAAGCCCCTGTGGAAACGTTCATGGAAAGTGTATATTTTTTTGTTTGTTTTAGGAAAGTGGTAGACGTTATATATTCATATATTATACAAGAGGATATGTTTATGCAGAATTCACCAGTCTTACTAAAATACATCACAAATTGGGGCAGCGAGAGTGCCGCATCTATTGTGACTGAACCCTGAGAGAGTGTTTCTATTATAGTGAAAGTCTGGTGTAGGATTTAGTCTGACAGGAAAGATTTGCCCACACAAAGCTCTACAATGTCTGTTGCAGTACTGGTCGGCGGTGAAGTGGATAAGGACAGAGGAAACTTCTTTTCCACAAATAACGCTTTTTATTTTCCTTTTTTCGAAAACTTTTCCTTTCAAAATGTGCAAATATTTACAGTGTCCAAAAATAAAGTCAAATGCAGAAAATAGCCTAAACAAAACAAAAGTTGCAACATGCAAAACAAAATGGCTTCAAGTTTGCCAGGCTAAATCCCTAGAGTGGACCCTACAGCCGATCGTACCTTACAGCGAGACATCCTCACCACAATCCCCGTCTGGAGCATTCTACAGGCCTTCTATACCCGCAGCTCCTCCCCCAAAGACGAGCCCAGTTGCAGACATAAATCAATTAACTAAATAACAACTTTCCAAATGAAAATAAACAACTGAAAATAACAAACACAAAACACATAAACACCCAAAATAATTTTAAGTACACAAAACCCCTTCTACACATAATAAACTACATTTCCCCCAAACCTGGTAAAACACCCCCGCTAACATAGTATGCGCCGCCCAGAGCGCGCGACCCCCGCAATATCTGTACAGTGAACCAGTCCCTCGGTTTCGCCCGAGAAGAAGGAAGTGATTGGAGTTGCCAGTGAGTCTACAGGAATATCAATGTATTTGTACGTTCGCTTCAACATTAAATTGCAAAAACGACCTTGTGTGTATGAGTGGTTTGTTACTGGTACAATGTTGTGTTAACAGATGAATGAATGTTTAGAAATATATCGCGTGTTGAAACGCATGTGGTGTAACCAACAAAACAAACACTACCAAAATGCTGGTTGGCCACCCCTGCACTTAAGTAATGAATGCTAGTGAGAAGTTATGGCAAATGGCGAAGTGTGGAATGCTTAAAGCGGGTAAACCAAGACAGAAAACGGTGGTGAAACTGAAATGCTCCTCACTGCAGTAGATCAGCTGGTGCTCAAATATGCCGGCAGATAGCTGCCTATGCGCCTCTGCGCCTGCGTGAGAGACTGCGTGTGACAGTGTGTCTGTGGTTAGCGTAAGCGTCACGGCTCACTCCGTGACAATGTCTCTGTTACGTGTCCCTCCTGTTCCTGTTCTATTATCTGTTAACTGTGCCCAGGTGTAGGTCCTGAGTGGGAGGCGGGGCCTCCCCTATAAAAACCCTACACACCTGCCATGGCGGCGACTTCTCACCGAGAGATTTGCTGGACGCGTTCGCCTTGTTACCTGCCGGTTCACCCGAGTCCATTCCCCTCTCGTTGCCGTTACCAGCGCTATTTGTATTTTTCGGCATAATTGTTTGCCTGTTTCGTTATACGACCATTTTTCTGTTAATAAATCCCCCTAGATTTTGAGCCCTTTGTGTTGTCCTCTTATGTTCGGTTTTCAGCCGTAACAGTCTCTTAGACAGGCATGTGCAAACAAGTTGGCCTGTTTATTCCAGAGAAACCCACACAAACACCCGCATAGCATCATCAAAATCTAAAAATAGCAGAATAACATGTATGTCGTTCAACATTCTCCTACCTTAACAGACTGTAGATTGAACCTTGTGAACACAAAAACACCCTCTAGTTTATGATGAGAGGAATAGATCGCTGTTTCTGGAAATACACTTATTGGCTTTCTTGTTGAGAGACAGATGAGCGGACGGACACTACTCTACTACATCTGATCATGACCCTGATTTAGGCCACAAGCCGGGACACGGTGGTTTAACAAGTATGTTTTTCCTTTTGCTGCTCCTTTTTCACTAATCATGAAGCCAAAGCCAGATGCCTATGAGCTCAGTAGGGATGTCACGAAAACCAAAACTGCAGTACTAAGTTCAAATTTGAAATCCAAAAAGACGCAGTAAACTCACTTTGGCGACGATTTTCCCTGAAAATGCTACATTGTGAACAACAAATCTAGTTGTGGGCAGCACAGTCCTATGGAGCTAACGGCTACCATCAATGGAGGTTGCATTGAGTTTCAATATGATGCGTTCATAAATGAATAATAAAAAAAACAAAAGATTATCATCATTTTCACTGGTAATCAACGAGTACTTTTCTGGTATCGTAACATAACTGGAAGTTAACAGGTTAACAGGTCCAAGGGTAAAGGAATCTACCAGCCACCAGCCATCTGCCAGCCTCTTTAAAGCTCTTTCAATAGCAATATACCTCTGAATGACTTAAAACAACCCTGAACTTCTTTAAACCGACCAAAGATCCACTCTGAAGTATCACCTGCTAACCTTAAAGCAACACTTAAGAAGTTTTCCTCTTTGGTCCCCCTACAGGTTGGAAGGGAATTGTCCATTAGTGCCGTCGTAAATAATTTAGCCTACCACAGCCTACCGTCACACGCACGTTATTTGTTTGTATGCAGAACCGGCTCTGGAACGATGAACAATTAAACGATGTCCAGTGACAAGGTGGAGTAGCTAACGCCTTAGCTAAGATTAGCTAACATGAGCCATAGCGATAGTTACATATATATTAGCACAATAGCTAACGCCTTAGCTAACATGAGCCAATAAAATAATCGACAATGTATTGTACACAGATGCACACTGTTGGAAAAAAAATGATTACCGGTATTATTTACAAGTCCAGCAGCAACAAAGCCAAGTCACCATCCGTCTTGCATTTTGTAGCCTCCTTCAGCTCTCGCCAACGAGTGTGAGCCGGTCCGATATTCACTCTCGTTCGAGCTCTTTCTTTGTCATGCTGCCGTTTTCTTTCCTTCGCCTCATCGGACATTATACTCCTCCTTTTCTTTGCCAATTTAAAAACTACCTAGCTGCAAGGTATCTTCCACGCACCTGCCGGGTGTTCTCCCACTGATCTCCACACAGAGCCTCCACCTACCGGCTTTTGTAACGCTTGCCGTAAAGCAGGTCAAATTTGTAGTCTCATTAGAACTACAAAACCGCTACCCGACGAGGGAAAGTTACATAGTGTGGTTACAGCCAATAGAGGGCAGCAGAGCGAATGCTGAAGTGCCGTTCACCCGGTTTTGAGGTGATGAACCACTGAAACTATTTTGAAAACATTATTTTAAGGCACTAAAAACTCTTTAATGTTGCTTTAATACATTTAATGAGAAGCAGAAAGCATGAGTAAGATGTATTCAAAGTCACTGTCAAGTGTCAAGACAAAAGCTCAAGCAATGCAAACCATCCAACGGTCACAAACTACAAGAGTAAAAGGTTTTCTTTGAATCCTTGTGGATTTCTTACTTCTACGGAATCATTTTCACACAATAAAGTGATAAAATAACTAGAACACAGCAACAACTCAATTGTAGTGACACATATGAAAACAGCTTGGAAAAAGTCATAAATCCCAAAGCATCCGACACCACATCATTATGTTATTCCTATTAACACATTTTCATTGTTTGTATGCATGAGGCGGCAAAGAAGTAACAAACTCAATCACTTACTGTTCCTGCAGGATATAATCCATGTTCTCTGGAGAAATCTGTCCCGTCACAGGATGGCGAAACGCCGTGGTCCTCTGGTTATGACTGGAGTGACAGAGGGAGGAGGGAGAGAGAGGAGACAAAATTAGCAACCTCGGCTGCACTGCCAAGACCGTGAGGGAATCACCGTGGATTTTCACGCCCGCCGTGTTCACAAGAACAGCGGACGCCAGCCGATCATTCCCCGGAGGAGCAGCGATTTAGAAGCTCTGTCCGACCTCCCCACCTAGATAGGCCTTTCGTCCCTGACTTTCCCAGCCCCGTGTAGAATGTGAGGGCTGGCCGTGGGACGCCCACCCCGCCCAAACCGCCCCACACGGCCTGTGTGGAACAAAGTGTCAGGCTCAGCACAAAAAGCTGGACAGCGCACGCCTGGGCCTCCGTCAGTTATCGACTCAGTCAGTCATTCTAAGCCACAACCAGAGTGTAAAAGCATTTGACAGGGTAAACAACACGGGGTGGCATGGAGGGTCACCGTGTGTGTGTGTGTGTGTGTGTGTGTGTGTGTGAGGCAGACAGTTGACAAAGCAGATGTTTGTACTGAAGTTTCAGCAGCTTTGAAGTCAATGAACAAAGAAGTCATCGGACTAACTTTGGTATTCATCTCTAAACAGGAGCCTACGATGCAGGCTAAAATGCTACATAAATACATGCTATATCACTTCATCATATTATTCATCAGCTCATTTACGCTACACAACAACAACAACACGCTTCACTCCTATGCACGATAATGCTACATTGTGATCAACAAATCCTTGTTGAAATCGCCAGTAGGAGAGCTGGTTGACGTCAGCTGTTAGCCTCAGGTGTGCAGCACAGTTCCCCTCTGGATTGATGTTGTTCAGTAACTTTCCCCCATCACTAACATCTGTAGCAGCTCACATTGTACATGCAGTACAGGACTACAAGGTTTTCCCAGAAGACCCAGGGACACGACAGCAGTGGCCTCCATGAAAGGACTTACACTGTCATTACTAGCTCACACAGCATGAGTCCTGAACACAACGTGTCACGTCTAAATGCACAGCCTGGGGACACCTGCTCCTCAGCTCATACCGATGTCTGTTCGTGCTCCAGCTGTCAGTGGTTGAGCCACTTCCCCATGTCTTCCCATTATGAATGACAGTAACACTAACAGAGGCCACAGAAAAACATGGGCACCATGTTTGACATATACTTACTTAAAGGAATAGTTTGCCTTTCACGGGTTCTTGAAATAAAACGTAATATTAATATCTTGTTTCTTTTCTGCATGGATATCATTGAAAAGACATACAGATATCATTGAAAAGACATACAGTCACTCGTGGTGTGAGCGGTACCAGAGTGGAACCGGACCGGTACATGCGTGTTGTATTCTGACGTGGTGGCGTATGTACAACAGGCAATTGGGCCAAGGCCCATTTGGGCTGGATCAGTGTGAGTGCAAGCCAGCCAAGGCACGGTACGGATCGAATGGCGCCGCTGTAAAGGAAAGGAGTGCGCTGGATTGAACACATGACAAAACGAGCAAATCATTGAGAAATGGAATGCGACAAAATAATCGTTTTATTTTGATTATCTTGTTGTCATAATCGGAATTGAGATTAAAATTTGACTAATCAAGCAGCCCTAGGTGGAAGTTTAATTTGATCATTCAAGATCAACTTTACAGTGATTAAACTCTAAAGTCATCTTAGTCAGTAAAGGCATTGGTAGCGTGATCGGGACACCGTGGGCGTGGTTGTAGCGACACCATGGTAGCAATACCAGAGGAGTCGCCCCCTGATGGCCAGCAGTGAAAATACAAGTTTGGTCTGGTTTAAACTAACACAACATATCTCCCAGAAGTGATTTACCAACTGAACAGTGACTGTAAAGGTTTGACCTTTTCTTGCCGCTACATTGTGCGGCTGCCTGCATAATGTCAACATCCTCAACCGTGTGTTCCATTGCAGTGTAACGAGCAAAAAAGGACATCCAGAGCATATGCAAAGAATTCATAGTTTTCACAAGTACTGGCGAATCACCTACAGTGGACCACAAGGGACTCACTTCACATACACGCATGAATGTTTGACTGATGGCCATAAATTAAAATCTATACAGGAGTGACATGTAGTAGACGGTGATCGGCAGCATGGAAACCCTTTGCTCCAAATCCACAAGGGAGGAGAGCAGCACGGTTCTGGTGATGGTGTTAGTCATGCTGCCAGAGTGTGTTACAGGACAAGAACACCCAGCGCTCCAGATAGTAGCATCCCTCAGGGGGATACACTAACCGTTTCAACAAGGAGCCCCGCGGTCCAGACTGAGGAGCTTTAAGAATGAATGAAATTATAATCGATCAGCTGTAGCATGAAAAGGGAATCAGATCGTCCTGACAGGCCTCCGAGTCGTGAGTTAGGACTGAGACACTCCTCATAGAGATCCAACATGTTCAATGGTGTTAAATGGCAGCAAGTGTTTAACAGATAAACAGCTACGTGCATCGATGCAGGTGATGCCATGTATGGTGCATTATGGTTACAGATGTGGAGGACACACACTGTTCATCCTATACCTGTTGTTTGTACCATTGATGTCATTTTTTTCATTTCAAAATAGAAATGATTTGGCTTTGGTGATACATTTTTAAAAGCTATGACTATGCATGGGGTAGGTCTTTGGTGGTGTAAATGGATTACTCAATAGAAAATGTTATATAAATGGAGACTTAAAGTGTGTTGCCCTGAAGCCATCCTTATAATAACCCTGCCCGAACACGACATGAAAGCATAAGTGCTCAACTGCATTACAACACTTCCAAGTGTTGTATTTTTTTCTTGAGTTTTTCTCAAGTTTTTCTTCGCAAAAAAAAAAAAAAAAAAATATTGCAACGTAAATTCAATGACTCAAACGTGTAATAAACGCGTTATATAAACAATTAAGAAATGTTAATTATGCCACGATGACAGCCGTAAGACCATCGCTCTCATTGACACAAATGTGGGAGAACTAATAGATGTATGTAGAATTCATAGAGGGCTTATGAAATGAAAGGCAATATGTTAAACCTATTAATTCTGATCTCCTTGCTAGACTATTAAATGGTGAAAAGCTATTTATGACCGCTGAGGGCACAGTGAGCTGAGCAGTACATTTCAACATGTCGATCAGACACATTAACTGAAGGGCTTGTCTTTTTCTTTGCTGATATGTGAAGCACCTCTACTGGGAATCTGATAAATCTGTAACTGACCACAATGAGAATATTGAGCTCTGAGAGGTTGTTTATCAGCAGCTGTGATTTCCTCCTGCAGCCAGGGTCGAAATAGTGCGAGAGATAATAGACGTGAGGGTGTCATTTCAGTAGAACTGAGGCAATGATGAGCTGAGCTGCAAAAGGAAAACATGCTGAAAGTAGCACTAAAAGCTTCATAAAGCATCCTATTAACAATGCCCTTTAACACAGGTAGAAAAGACATGTTCACGATGTACCTCTCATCCCAGAGTCCATTGTGTCTTACTGGATGACATACATGCAACTTAACTGGTGAATATCACTTTTTTTGTGTCAGTTGCTCAAATTGAAAGAGCAAGGACCTTATTGTAAAAGAAATGTCTGGAAGAACCAAAACCAAGAGTGACATCAGTCGATCAGAAAACAATCCAGATGGAAAATCTTCTTTTTATTGTGCTATCACTAGAGATGCAGCAAGAGACCATCTGGTTTTCTGCTGATTTTTTGCACATTTACACACGGAGCATCTAACTTAATCAGAATTCATTCCCATGTGCTGCTTAGAGAAATTGCAGTGAACGGCTCATGTTAAAAATTAGATGCATTTTTGCATACATACAGTATATATGCTCAAATAAAATGGTCAATTGGCTGTTTGTTTTTATGTCCTCTTATTTGGTTTTGTGGCTTCGGAGGGGATATGACTATTTCAAGGTAAGAGATATGACAAGTGCTAGAGATAAACTTGTACACAAACAAAAAATTGCAAAAGCCCATGAGGGTCAGATGAAAAAGTGCTTGAAGCCTCTGCTCAGCCTTTTATCATGTTCATAATGTAGAAAGCTCCCATCATCTTACTGCAGCGCTCTGTGGCTCAGAGAAAAGTGCACCTGAAACAGAGCCTCGGCTAAAAGCAGCAGTAGAAACACATCCCACTCAAACAATTGTCGTCCCGTGAACTTGAATCTCTTCAATGTCAAAGTTGACGCACTATTCTCCCTTCCCCTGTTAGCTCTCCAGCCATGAGAGGCTTACATAACAACCACATCATTAAAAGAGCAACATCTCAACAAAAATAAAAAGGCTATGATCGGTCATCTGTCATACATAAAAAAAGATGTCAAGTTTGAAGCACTGAAACATGTTAGCATGAATGATTTCATCAGACTGTCAACATATTGATCCAACAAATGAATCGAGTCCTTCCTATCATTGGTGTCTGTTGGAATTCTCAAATTCCATCTGTTTCAGCAGAGGTTCTCAGATGCAACTGTCCAAATAAAAAAACACTGCACCTATAAGCTTAGACACACTGATATTCCATCACATTTCTTTTATTGTATTTTGTCATTCTGAGACCTGTTTCAGCACTAATCCCAGCAGGGAACAAGTTCCCTCTATCAAAACCATCAACTTGATCACAGTTTCATATCTGTGCAACTGCTGATATATAGATTGAAGTCAAAAAGAAGTTTTACTGTTTTATTGATGCAACAGCCTGAGTGTCTACCCTGAGACAGAATCTCGACACTCTGCTGTCTTTCCCTTTCAGACCAGCATCCCGTCTGAGACGGCCATTAGCCCTTATGTGACATGTGACTAGAAGATCTAGAAGAAGCTACACATAACCTAGTTCATGCCATATCATTCTTAACCCAACAAAGAAACTCAAATGAGTTTTTCTGACAAAATGGCTCATTACTTCGCCATTTCAGAAAAAAGACCACTGCCTCTCAGGCCAAGTCATTTTCAGAATTGTTGCTCTTCTATTGATTTCAATTTATGAGACTAGCTCCCCTGCAGATTCTTTTTTACTAAAAAGGAAAGCCCGACATTAGGGAATTAAACTGACCCTTCCTCTGATGAGACCATCTAGACCACTGACCTGCTGTCAGCTGTCTGTGCCTCTGCCTTTGACATCTATGAAGGACGGGCGTTAAACCTCCAGGGGTTAAGAAAACACGACACATCCTGCATCTCATGCAAACTCACATGGTCACGCATGCCACATATGATCTCTCTGACTGGCGTACGGCACAACACGCCACACCTGCTGCGTCACATGACTCGGTGTCACCGTGTCTTTCAAAGAACTCTGGTTGCTTAACTCTCGTTTGTCCTCGTAGCCAAGGAACAGAAAATGATTAACTGAAAATGAATCACCAACACATATTCAACACAAATAATCAAATATCCATCAATAACAAAGATAATCATTCACAGCTCTACAACAACGTTAGAAGTCTAAAAGTGTTTTCCCTTTTTGTCCTCTTGCCAAAAAACAGCTGGTATATGTTGATGATCAATGTCCTTTCAGAGCCTGTGAAACTGTGCCAATACCTTCATAGTCAGGCATCAAACACCATCACTGCCTTCACTAGTTCACACAGAGTCATGGTTGGCTGTCAGTGTCTTTGTGATTGCCTATTGATCATCTGATTACCTAAATGACCAACATAATGTTCTGAGTGGGTGGACAGAACAAATAGACTTTAAAGGTTCTCTATTTGATATTCAGAACAGCAAACAACGATGTGCAATGTGAGGAAACAGCCAAGTAACGGAGAACACTCCCTCTGTGTGTGTTGTAATCTCTGTGGTTTATTGATATAGCCGTGCCAGTCGTGACTACAAGCATAGTCACGTTCCCCCCCAACTTAACACTGTTGACACCGTTTGCACCGTTAGCTGCATGCCATCGGATCAGCAATATATATTGCATCCATGCAATATGTTGAGAGCAGAGTGGAAGCAATATATATGCTCTTTGTATTGAGCGCCTTTAAAGCTGGGTAACATGGCAACATTGGAGAAACCAAGAGTACGCTTCATTTTGAAAGTATCAAACCGAAAAATGCAGCACAATCGGCAACTGACAGTCTGTCCCTTCAGGCCCCCCTCCTAAGTCAGTGGGCTTTTTCTTTTCTTATTCTCAGAGCATTTGATTTTGGGATTGCAGTCGGGATGTAAAGAGAATTTCAACAAATATAACAAAAAGGTTTCTAAAATACATGAACTACCCTAGCTTTAAACATGCTCCCTCATTAATTCAATTCATTACAATATGTAAAGGTCAAATTTAATTTAATTTAAAATTAATTTTAGGTAATTGATAAACAAAAGTTAGCATGTATATATTTGTAGTCTGCAACTCAAACTAAAAGGTACAATTACTTACATGCATAGTGATGATGGGCATAAGAGATATGCCCTTTATGTGCAACATCCAACACAGGAATTCATACAAATACACACTGTAATCTAACAAACATATACATAGACTGAAAGGAGCAGGAAGAGGAAAGATATCATATAATGTGGCGTGTTCTGACAAATAAATAAGTAGTTAAGCGCCATTTCTATGGCTCTTTTCTTCGTGGTTTCGCCTTGAAACATCCTCATATGTCTCCGTTTTATCTGCTCCTACATGTCCACGTAGCTAGAAAAGGTTGGATGCGCATAGACAGGAAGATCTGCCTCACAGATGGTGTGACAACACTCGTGATCCCCGCCGTTGTGTCAAGCGTGAATAAATAGAGACAACAAAAATGTAATAATAAATACAACAAATTTAAAGTTCCAACAGGTCTCAAAAAATCACCGTTGCTTGAAAGAAACCCTGCTGCTTTTTGATACTTGATACTTAAACATATACTTGGATTGATTTTGAAGAGAATCCAAGATGAAAACCAGTGAAAGGTCATCAGCAGGTTTTTGCCATACAGCAGTTCCAGCTGATAACATTGTGGGAGACGCAGCATAAAAGCTCCCAGCCTTCTACTGAGCTCTTGTTCTGTGTAAACTTAATGTGTTAATGATTTACTGCAGTTCAAATGCGGCACACGGCCCTCTGACATGTCTTTTTATTGATGCTGGACTGATCGATGTGTCACCATCACTCACAAGCCACGCCTCCCTCCAGCTGTGACTGATGGTTTAGCTTGCGACTATTCTCGACAATAACTAGCAGGAAGTTATCGTTCGCTAGCACCCGAGCTGCCTGCGTTGTCACACATGTGAAGCAGAGGGTGTGTCTCTAAATGATTTGGTGAGTAGGTGTTCACTCAGACAAAGGTCACATTTATTTAAAGGTTTTTTTCCAGATGAAATGTGTTTGAAGTGCAGCGAAGGGAGTGCAGCATGGAGAAACACAGCAAGTTCATTGCCATTCACAGCACACTGTACATGTTTAACAAAGTGTGTGTGTGTGTGTGTGTGTGTGTGTGTGTGTGTGTGTGTGTGTGTGTGTGTGTGTGTGTGTGTGTGTGCGTGCGTGCGTGCGTGCGTGTAGTATTAGGCACAAAGAAAGAGTGGGAGAGCAATGATGCTTGCATTTACGGCATGTGTGGAGGGAGATTGTGTTTCAGAGAATGACATGTTTGTGTGTGTATCCTCATTAATAATGAGCTACAGTATTACTACTATCTATCTAAACATTTCCTGTAGGCTACTGTAAGCTTATTAAAACTGCACTTACAGTAGAAGCACTTCTGAACGCTGAGGCTACGTGTGACCTTTTCGAGTCTAAAGAGCAGAAAATTGAGTGTAAATCTTAATTGGAAAAAATTAATTTCAATAAAAACAGAAATTACTTGTCTCTTCTTGGCTAAATTGACCGACGCTGCAAAAAACCTACATTTGTCCAGTTGAACTGGTCTCTGATGCAATTCAAATGGGGAGCTCACAAAATGTGCTGTGAAGACTGTAATGTAAAAATCATCTATTGGAGAGAGCACGGACCAGCACCTGTCATTCCCTTTCACTAACTCAATAACTGACACGCACGCACGCACGCACACACACACACACACACACACACACACACACACACACACACACACACACACACACACACACACACACACACACACACACACACACACACACACACACACACACACACACACACACACACACACACACACACACACACACACACACACACACACACACACACACACACCTCTGCCAAGACCACTGTGACACTTTGGTGCATGGCCCTAATGTTTGAATAAAACATTATGATGTTTGATTTTTGGCAGCCAGGAGAGTGGGACGCTGGCACGGCAGCTCGGATTATTTAATAGCCACTGGATGTCAGAAGAGCGGTCCCGATGATGCATGAACTCAAAGCTAAAAAGTTTTTTTCTAAACATTTCCTAAACACAATGATTCCTGCTGCCAGAGCTGCCCTGATCAAAACAAGAGTGTAGACTCTTACTGGTGTGCTGTTGTTGGAGGTTGCTTGTTTGTTTCTGCTGTGTTTTGAGTATGTACTGTGTGAGTGGTCTCAATCAAACCTGTTCTTTGATCGTCGTATTGTTAGACTGTCTTACGATACGGAGCTACGGAGGACTGTGTCTCAGAAAACACCTCTCTTCTCCTTAAATGCTGCAAGTTGGTTGATGGGTGAATGTCATGATATTGTTTGTGTTACAGGATGAAAAGATTGGATTTTGATATCTTTAAAAAAAAATGTTTTTGTAAAAATAACCACAAGGCAAACATTTGGTTAGTTTGATAGAGAATGTGACTTATTGCTTATTCTAATATTACTATAAAATGAATAGATTTGTGTATTTCCTATTTTAACATTTTTTTTTACTACTCGTGAATGTATTTTCTAAGAATTATTAGAGAGATGTATCTCATAGAAATGTAACATTTGATCAGCATAACTTCCCAGCTATATAGTGATATCCTGTACCACTCAAGTACATTGTATTAATTATTAAGGTGTGTTCACGCCAAACTTTAGCCAGTTTGAACAAGCAAACACCTTTTTTCTGAATGGAGTGTGGATTGATGGGTGCTAGGCTATGCTAACATCTCTATGTCATCTAGACATAAATGCGGCAGCGACCTTGATGTTTGCACCACAGACAGACAGCCTCTGTCTTCTCCACATACTTTCTATCATAGAGCTCTGGGAGACCACAGGCAGAATAAATATGTTTTGTCTCCATTTGTGATACAGTGTCAACAAGAGAGACAAAGAGGAGTTTAAATATTTAAACTTGCACAAATAAGAAATTCAAGACTCCATGCCGCCCAGCGAAAATTCACGTCTATTTGTGTCCTAGCTTTGACTCTTTATGCAATAGTGGCGTACAAATAATTGGCTCCACATTTGGCGTGAACACACCTTTATTTCAGTTCATGAATCAGGGAATCCAAACTTTTAAAAAACAAAAAGCATATGGTATTTTAATACCACAGATAGTTGGTTCAAAATGTGTAAATAATAATATTTCTAGGTTAAGTAAGAAATTGGATTTTAGACAGCCAGTGTTGGGTCTGAGAAAAAAAAATGAACATCTGTTCCCTCATAGATCAGAGCAGGGAATATGTGATTTTGTGAGAAGCTTTAGTTGCTGCAGTAGCAGTCGTCAACAAATCACAGTATTTGAACAGTTATTTGGCAGAGCGATAGAAGAAACTTTAAACCCACTCATCATCCCACTCTGACTAGTTGGTGCGTTTTGCAGAATTTGACATATCGCTACAGATGAGTGGATCGTCTCTGGTTTCCTTGAGTGGGATTTGGCTCCGGAGGACCACAGTGCTACTGCAACTATCCTGACAAAGCCAAGCTGGGCTGCCCTCATAACTAGAGGAACAATATCATATAAACATATACGATCTATGAAGCATGCGAGACATTTTGCTGTGTTGAAGCCCTGCCAGCAGCACAGTGCTGCTGCTGCTGTAACATTAGAGCACACGGCCACCTTGTTCTGCCACTGACACTGCAATAATAAAACCCAGAAAAGAAGCAGAACACAGAGAAGCCCCAGCTGTCTCCTCTTTTCTTTTTTGTTTACCTGTATCCACACGGTCACTGCTGAGCCTTCATTACTTTTGTTCCCCTCCAAGCATGAGAATGTGGCCGAATGCTGCATGGACCGCACGCTCTCCCTGTCTGGATGAGGAGGGAGCGCCAGAATGCGAGCGGAGACCTATAACTGGCCCGGGTGTAGAAGACACGCAACACAATCTGAGCGCTACAAACACACAAAGTCAAACACACGCATGCACACACATACACCCAGACGCCCTGCAGGATTCCTGGCAGGGCGCTGCTGCCAGTAAATTCCTTCCTTGACCCAGCGAGCACATTTGGATCAAGTCCATGCTGCTGCCTGCCACCGTCTCCTGTTCAGGGTCCCCAGTCATCCACTAGCACCTACCCTCCCACACACCCAGCAAACACCACAAACACAAACAGCCTCTTTCATTTGATTTTCTCACAGTCCGTCTCTCTCCCCGTCACTCCGTTCCTCACTCAGGCTGGAAAGCATTCAGATTTGTCCCTAATGTTTGTTTGAATAAAGGCGTAAAAGCTCAGGTTTTGTCAGGTTGTGTGGTAAAACTGGACATACGTAAGCTGACTGCTTCCAGCTTGCCCAATGGCACGATAGTAATAATGAGGGATGCTAGGAATCTCTTCCTATCGGGCTAATAAGAAACACCCATGATGCCAGTCTATCGAGCCATTTCCTTTTCAGGGGCGACGGTTAAGCTTTCAAGTTGCTTTATCACAGATTTTGCAAAGTACACAAGGTTATATACAACAAGATCCGGGATGTTAATACAACAATCTACAGCTGCATGAGCAGCTTCCTCTTTAGCTCACCCCCGACTCATCTTCCATACACCTTGCTCACTCAGTCACACCCCGTGTTTATTGTTCAGACAGGAAGTATCTATAAATTGTCTCTACAACCAGTATGACCTCAACACCTTGCTAGCTGATGCACAAAGCATGATGTATCTCACTACGTCACAGTGCTTTTATGTTGCCAGGCAGCTCCTCGCATCTGGTTTCAGTGTGACTCAGTGAAATCCAGCAGCAGAGAGGGGGGCTAGGTGGGTCTGACAGAGCCAGGGTAGTCGCTGAGACCTGCTGGCAGGCTGAGAGCAACATGGTGCCAGTAATATCTGAGGCAGACACGAGCATCACTGACATCACTGGCATCACTGGCATGGGACCCTGCCGCCGAGGCCCTGACACACATGAGCTCCACATGCCTACCAATGCCACCTATGAAACAGTAATGTACTACCAGAACCCAAGGTATATAAATGGGATGTATGACCACATGATCTCTGATGACACACCACAAGTGACTGAATTAACTATTTCCAGTTCCCTTACAGCTACCCATAGAGGCAAACAGGTTGAGAGGTTAATAAGTGGCATCACATTTAGTGCGAGCATCTGCCGCTAAGAAGCGATTATTATGTGCACTAGTTAAGCATCTGAACCCGAAAATGTGCCGGCGGGTTTGAAAAGTTTTATTTTTTTCTTAAAATTGTAAAAAGTACAGAATGTATCATAGCTAGAAGCTGTACAGATACAGACACTATATTGCCAAAAGTATTCACTCCCATCCAAATAATAGAAATCAGGTGTTTCAATCACTTCCATGGCCACAGGTGTATAAAAGCAAGCACCTAGGTGTGCCGACTGTTTCTACAAACATGTGAAAGAACGGGTCGCTCTCAGGAGCTCAGTGAATTCCAGCGTGGTTCTGTGATAGGATGCCACCTGTGCAACAAGTCCAGTCGGTAAATTTCCTCGCTCCTAAATATTCCAGTCAACTGTCAGTGGGATTATAACAAAGTGGAAGTGATTGGGAACGACAGCAACTCAGCCAAGAAGTGGTAGACCACGTAAAATGACGGAGCGGGGTCAACAGATGCTGAGGAACATAGTGCACAGAGGTCACCAACTTTCTGCAGTCAATCACTACAGACCTCCAAACTTCATGTGGCCTTCAGATTAGCTCAAGAACAGCGTAGAGAGCTTCATGGAATGGTTTCCATGGTGATCAGCTGCATCCAAGCCATACATCAGCAAGTACAATGCAAAGCGTTGGATGCAGTGGTGTAAAGCACGCCGCCACTGGACTCTAGAGGAGGGGAGACGTTCTCTGGAGGGACCAATCACGCTTCTCCATCTGGCAGTCTGATGGAGAGTCTGGGTTTGGCGGTTGCCAGGACAACGGTACTTGTCTGACTGCATTGTGCCACGTGTAAAGTTTGGTGGAGGGGGATTATGGTGTGGGGTTGTTTTTCAGGAGCTGGGCTTGGCCCCTTAGTTCCAGTGAAAGGAACTCTGAATGCTTCAGCAAACCAAGAGATGTTGGACAATTCCATGATCCCAACTTTGTGGAACAGTTTGGGGATGACCCCTTCCTGTTCCAACATGACTGTGCACCAGTGATCAAAGCAAGGTCCATAAAGACATGGAGGAGAGAGTCTGGTGTGGATGAACTTGACTGGCCTGCACAGAGTCCTGACCTCAACCCGATAGAACACCTTTGGGATGAATTAGAGTGGAGACTGAGAGCCAGGCCTTCCCTCCAACATCAGTGTGACCTCACAAATACACTTCTGGAAGAATGGTCAGAAAGTCCCATAAACACACTCCTAAACCTTGTGGAAAGCCTTCCAGAAGAGTTGAAGGGAGGACCGACGTCATATTAAACCCTATGATTAAGAATGGGATGTCACTTAAGTTCATATGCGAGTCAAGAAAGGTGAGTGAATACTTTTGGCAATATAGTGTAGATAAAGTGTGATTTTCAACTTCCTGATCCATAAAAACATCATGTGGTACAAATTGTGATTTCTCACCAAAATCACTTCATTTCACATGGCTCATTTAAAATTTTGCCCAAAATAAACGATTTGCACAAACCACGTCCTAGAAAAATACAGAACATTCTGCACAACTGGGAAGCCATGATGTGTGAAACGTCAACTGAACTGCAGGCTGCGGCACACAGAGCCCAGAGGAGAGCACAGGAGATGGTGTAAAAAATCATCTCAGCATCAATTATCTTTTCCAACATTGGTTGGATATATTTCAATGTTTTTCAATGTAAAATGAATCATCAAAGACACTGGTTTGGGTTTTTCCATGATTTATGGCATTATAACTAGTGAGGCCGATATTTAGAGAGCAGGGCAGCTGATGGCCGATCTATAATGCCGGCCCCGTGACAGCTGTGCGCCCCGCGAGCCGAGCCGTGCGCTCCGCTGGGGTTAGCCCTCACTTCAGCGGGTCCGCCGGCAAGCAGAGCAGACTCTCCATTTACGACAATAGCCGGCAGCTCGCGGGGCCAGTGGCGATCAGTGTTGTGCGACAGCTCTGCAAGGCTGCCTACAGATGTGTCTGCAGACAATTTTCATTAATCTGCTGCAGGCATTGGCCGATGCCGATCATCTGAGAAAAAAGGGACACAAGCTTATATACAACAAGATCTGGGATTTTAACCCTTGCAACAACCTAAAGGTGCATCTACAGCTGCATGAGCAGCTTCCTCTTTAGCTCACACCGACTCATTACCTGCCTCATCTTCCATACACCTTGCTCACTTAGTCACTATTATTCAGGCGATCACTAATTATAACTGTCTTATACAGCACAAGACACTACTTCTCTCTTCTAATGAGGTGCAGGACTTACATTTTGCAGTCGGGAAACAAGACAGGAGCTAAAGAAAACCTTGGGGTTGACAATGTTCAAAAGGACGACTTCAAGGTCTGAAGATAGAGGAGGATGATCAAGTAAACACAACATATCAGGCTCAGTTTTAGTGCAGTCATTTAATAATAACTTCAAGGCAATGCAATATGATTCCTCTTACAGTAGCAATATAATCGATGAGATCAATATACCATTTCAAGCAAACTCATTTTACATTCTGCTTTCATTTTTAATAACCTCAGAATGAGATTGCCTGCAACGTGTTCGTAGACATGAGTTCATTGTTTTCCAGCTGGACTACTGACAGTCTGTATACTTAAAGAAGTGTGAATTACATCACTAAGAACATATTTATTAAGTTTAATCATGACACTCTTCAGCTCCAAATGATATTCCACCACAGCCACGATAACAGAACTGCTGCATGCATACCTTTCAATGCTGGTGGTGATGATCTCTAAACTCAAAGATACAAAAACACTTGTGTTGCAGTTGTAGCTCTAAATATTAACACCTGACGGGGACATCATCACTGTGTTGACAGCCACAAAAAGGGTGAGATCTCACAGTGCTGCTGCAGGAGAAGCCCAGAAAGCCCATCAACAACATCGCAAATTAAACTCACATTGTGGCAAAAGGAAGGGTTCAAAATTCAAACATTAGCTGTGTGTGAGAGATTTACTGCAAATCAAACAATATATCATCATGTAGATGGATTTAGATCAGCTGAAAAACACAAGACAAGAAAGCATGCTTCAAATAATACTCAATATTTTTGAATGTTTTGATAAATACTTGAACCGAGGCCTGAACTACTCAGCGAGTTCAACATACCAGGGTATCTTCCAGTTATCCAGCTTAAGTAACCCTAACAAAGGCATCAGGGATAAGCGGTCACACGAAGCTGGTTATCGACTCGTTAACTCAACCCAGGGTTTACCTGTCCAGCTATGAGCGCGTGCACATGAAAGAGGCGGCGTCTGACCAATCACAAACATGGATCAGTCTACGGCAGTGGAGCGGCGTATTTCACATACCAGGACCGAACCATAATCTTATAGAAATACGAAGATGATAAACATATAATACAGGCAAAAAGCAACAATTTCATCTGTGCGTGTTATTTTTGTGCGATACAGACTTCTTTTTGGAGTCGTCCTCCTGATTGAGAATGAGACATATGGTCGGACATATGAACCACCTTGAAAACATAATGGCTACCACAGGTGCAGACGCAAGACAACAAGAAAATGTTTTTTCATTTGCACTCCCACATCACACAAAATGGATTTGGAAGATTATCAGCATTCATTATTAAAAACCTCTCATCCTAAAATGTGTGAACAAGCTTGGAGCAAGCAGCAATCATTACTTCAAATGAGAAATGCTCACACGCCAGTTTAATTTTCACCTCATGGTTGCAGACGACTGGTGCATATAAATGATCTATAAAATCCAAATATCGTAGTGCATCAACGCTGCAGCTTTACAGTCTTACTGTCTCACAGGTGTTTTGTTCAAGCTACAGTTCATTTTCACATCTCTGTGTGACATTTATGTCCTGGTCAGATTTAGTTTTCACAAAGATGGCTGTAGGGAACAACCAACTCCGTTGATGTAGCTGAATTAAATTAAATCTGGTGCAGAAATTCATAAACCCGCTCTACCTCCTGAGCTAAACCCCCCCCCCCCCCCCCCCCCACTAAATTCATGTTACTCTCAGGATGAACTTTAATAGTATTTTTGTGAATTATCAAGCACCATCATTAGGGTCAAAACCTGTTAGTAATTATTTGTTTATGCACCACCTGTGACTCTAACCGCACTGGCATTCAGCTGTAGTTTGTGCTAAGTGCTAATTAGCAAATGTCAGCATGCTAGTGTGCTAAGATGGCGAATAATGTAAACATTATACTTGCTGAATATCATCCTTTTAACATCATCACTGCAGGGATTTTAGCATTTAGCTCAAGGCACTACTTTGTGCTACTGTGCTGTATAGCCTCACATGGCTGCAGGCGTGGCTGGAGACTGAGTGCACACTTGCTGAGGTGATGTTATGTCTCCATCCCTAAGGAGCAAGCATCATGACTAAAACTAGCTCTGTACAGGTTTAGAACAAGTGCTCTTTTTACATCAAAAACCCACATTAAGCATGAAAAAAAAATACTAAACCTGGTGGATAAATGCCAGCAGGGTGTGACGTCTACAATGGCAGTGATAAAGTTGTCATGCTTGCAGTCAAGAGGTGTCATTCTCAGCAGTCATTGCACTTGGAGAACAAACCCATTCTAATTATCCAGACCTCATGCAGGCACATTTCCTGATAGCTCTACAGAAATCAGATCACTGCTTGTTCGACATTTGTCCATATTCAAATCAGCTGTGACGTTTGGCCCCCTGCCTCGGTGCCTGGCTGACTCTAATAATAGCCACTCTTCACCGGGCTGAGGAGCAGAGTGCCTGTTAAATGTCTTATTGTGGAGATAATGAAAATGTTTGCATTAGCATAAACAGGAATGGCAGTGGGATGGAGCCCTGTGACTCAGAAGAGCATGTAGAGGAATGAATAATGCTTAGGCTCATTACAGAAGTGACTGCACGGACTTAAAAATGGCCTTCATGCCGCAGTTTGTGCCGTCGCTGCAAATAACATTCATTGCGGGCAAATTGAGAAGCTGCTTGAGAGAGGGAGGATTGCCGGAGGCTATTTTAGGGGCACAGATTATGTTGCAAATTAAGCAATTTTTATAGATTTTATAAATAAAAATGAACTATGAGTCAAATATTCTCTCAATGTTTGGGAAGTTTAGTAGACAATAAGGCTAGCAGTTACTGGACAAGAATCACAAGAATGTAGGACGTGAGTGCAAAGTTAACAACCCGCATGGCAACAAGGCATCCCATCTACTAGCTGCTGGGAGACCCCATGGGTGAAGGTTAACATCAAGAGGTAGAGTGTGTCACTGGTGTAACTCAGTTGCAGTGGAACGCAGTTTTTCAAAGCCTCAAAGCTGCAGAATTTCTGCCCGGCGTGCAGGGTTTCTAATATAATGTGATACTTCATTGATCTCTTTTTGTTTGGACACCTAGACGAGAGCTCTGCTGCAGCCGGCTGGGATTCAGATTTGTTGAAGGGCACTTAAACGGGGAAATGCTTGCAATAAAATGTAATTAAACTCAAACTTGAGAATCAATGCTTAATCCTGAGAGAGGACAAAAGTAACGGCAGATAACATGACGGTGTACGAGTTAAGTGCTAGAGGAGATGGATCATCCCACATATGGTCCTCCCAGTGAGACATGTATGCTGAGAAGAGTCATTCAATTTGACAAAGTAAGACTAAATAATTCATAAATGAATAATTCAATATTATTAAAAATATTGAAAACATTTTAAATACTGAAATAGCGGCATAGAAGTAAACATATTTATTATTGAAAATACAGTCTAAATTCATAAGTGTATGTTCTGTGCTAGAGTATCCCAGGGAGGAATGTGGTAGGTAGGCTTGGGCCGGTTTAAACATCTTCAAACCGGTCTGATACTAAGCTAAAGACCGGACCAAACCGGTTGAACGGACCTTTCCCACTAGGCGTCGCTTCAAACCGGTCTGATACTAAGCTAAAGACCGGACCAAACCGGTTGAACGGACCTTTCCCACTAGGCGTCGCACTTGTCATAGCAGACCCTCCCGAGTGATACGTTTTGTTTGTTTTTTTTACACAGAAGATTGTGCCGTAATCACGGAAAGGAGAACCTTACGTAACTACGTGTTACGTATTCAATGAACATCGGAATTGCAATTAGCCCGTGGCTTCAAATCAACTGTGGAAGGTGAACTTTACATGACTCTTCAACCGCAAGCCAAGTTGCTGTGCATCATATACGTGTTGCTGATACTACGGCGGCCTCATTCAAGCAACTAGCAGCTTTTTATCTTATTCGGATCTACATTCTCAGCTCATAACATGCTATGGTGGTGCGTCGCCTAGCAACACGTCTTTAAACCGCCGATGTAAACAAACACAAGGTACGGTGCGTGCATCTCCCACCTCGACTGAAAAGTGATCTCTATCATGCCGGCTCGCTCGGTAGCAGGCCGACTGGGACACTCACCGATCAATTTATAAATAATCACAATATTATTTTAATCACTTGTCATTATTGCTGCTAATTACTAATGCATAACAAGTATCGAATGTAGTGCCGTCGGCACGGGTCACTGATGTTTTTTCAATTTTGCAGAACGTGTCATGAGGACAAATGCCAGTTCAACCGGTTTGCATGAATCAAACCCGGTTTCGTCCCGTACACCGAACCGAACCGCTGAAACCGCAAATCGACCCAACCCTAGTGGTAGGAATGGTTTTCTTTCCACTTATGAATAACAGATATGGAAACGTACGTACTGATTTCCATACGAGTGAATAGAAAGACAGTTTGTTCTTGATCTTGGTAACAAAATGATTAAACTACAGAGGCTTTTCAAGTCAACATGGGTGACAGCTGCCAAGACTCGAGGGATCCAGGCAAACGTCATAATACTGGAGAGAGCAACACTCCAGAGCCGGGAGTTTACTTCATGAGCTGAAAACATTACAACCAATCACTGACCAGATAACATGCATGCATTACAATATTTATACAAAGCATGATTCAATATCCACAAAGTCAAATCCACTTTTGTCAAGAATGAAGCTAAATTATGTTTCAGGTAGGTCTAGAGGTGAACCATCTAACTATTTTTCTATTTATTTGCACTATTCAGTTTTTTGTATTTTTTTTTATTTCTCTTGCACAATTTAAAATTTATTTTATTTATTGTATATATATTTTGTAATATTGCAATGTGGGTCGGAGAGAAACACATTTTCGATTCCTCTGTATGTCTGGCACATATGGCAAAATTCACAATAAAGCTGACTTTGACTTTGATCTAACGGTTTGATAGTAACAGTAACATTTGATTTTTCTTCTGTAAAAAATCTGGCTGCCAATTAAAAATGTTTTTGAAGTCAAAAGTATCATGGCTCTGTGGTTTTCAGCTTGAAATAGCAACTTATGTGATATTTAATAAATGCAGTTTGATAGTGAACATGAGTCACTGATGTTGCCATCCTCTATGAGTTGATCATATTTTCATTGATTCCAGGAAAATCAACCTTTGTGTCCCTCAAAACTACGTGTATAGGACTATTTATAGAGCCTGCGGCTTGGCTTGGCAGGCTCAGCTCCAGACACCCTCACAGCCATGACCTTTGTTCCATCATCTACCTCCTCTCCTTGAGTGTTACCACTTATGCTCTCATGACATCATTGTCTTTGTGTTTTCTTTCCATTTCTTCCCACTCTCTACTTTAAAGTAGATTGCCCTGGTCTGATCATCTTCACCATTCTCATCTTTCTTTCCTTTTTTCTTTTTGCACGTTATCCCGGCTCATTGCCTCTCACATACAGGCACTGCAGCCCCAGACAGACACACTGGGTATAAAGCGGCCCTGACACTTAATTGCAGCTCCATCAAGTAGCAAGATTGGGATTGGGACTTCAGCCCTGATGGGTCGTTCTGTCTTGATTGTGGCTGTATTTTGGGAGCGAGCGAGCGAGGGATGGAGGGATGGATGGAGGGATGGATGGAGGGATGTTGGCATAATAGACATGTCCATCACAACCAATCGGAGACAGCAGTCTGAGTGGTGTCCACCTCTGTTGCTACTGGTGACGCCAGAAGGCAGAGGCAAACTCCCCCTACCAAGCCCTCGAGAGACTGCTTCCGGATATTTTGTTGCTATGGCAACACGAAGATGGCTTTAAATAAGCCCCCACTCTTTTCCATTGCGATATATATTGCCAAATAGAGGTGAGATATTATGTTGGGCTTTAGAAAAAGAAGGACATTAGAGTACAAGCAACACCTTTATTGAAAGTGCGTGGGGGTGCGTGCGCGTGTGTGTGTGTGCGCGCGTGTGTGTGTGCATGTGTGTGTGTGCGACAGGAGAGGAGCTTTCAGCATGGAGACTGACAGCCTGGCATGCTAATGGAAGACAAGTCTACTCTGCATTCACATTCAAAAACACTTCACAGCGTCCTGATGGGACCCGTCTCAGAGGGGAAGGGATTTTGTGAGTGCGTAGGAATGTGTGTGCGTGTGTGTGTGTGTGTGTGTGTGTTTGCGAGTATCAAGGGGAGTTGAATCAAAGCTGGCAAGAGAGAGAGAGAAAGAACAAAGGAACATAGCAAACAGTTTTAATAATGAATTAACTAAAGAATAAATGGAATACTAGAAAAGTGTTGCTACAAAAACTCTGAAAGAGAACAAGAATCGCTGACAAATCTGTACACGAGTATCTAACCATGTTTAACACAATATACATGTCATTTCGGGGCACCCTGGTGACCCCAGTTATGGTCAGGGCAAAGATGTTTGTAGCCCATCATCCCATTTATCGTCTTTCACTGGAACGTGGACCTTATTAACCACTACCAGTCAAATAATTAAAGTATGAAATCAGCTCCTCCCCCAATGATTACCAACGTAAATAACAAGCATGGCTATTGTTAGTTCTCACAGCTGTCAACCTAGCAGCTTGTAAAAAGACTCCACTTGTGGTTGAGTGCAGGCAAGCAGGCTTATTTTAGTCATGTGGCAGCCACAGATACCGGATTGTTTTCAAATATGTTTTGACAAGGCATTCGATTAATTCATTGTTGTCAGGATTCAAAGAGAATTTCAGCAAATATAATAAAATGCTTTAAACGAAGATTCCCAACCCTAGCTTTAATAATAGTTTGTTACACCAGATCGATCGCATATGTGAATCACGCACTTGGTGAAAGACAGCAGGCCGTGATTGGTCAGGCAACCAATCTGACACAATGACCTGCTCCTGGCATAAACTCTGCACGACAGCTTCAATACGGACCCTTCTTGTTAAGGGTCCCTGGATAACAATACAACATGTCACTAACATTTAGCAGTTCGGAGCCTGAACCGGCTCTCCCGCTTCACTCTACTGATCCTCCTAAACACACATTTCAACAAACACGTTTTCAATCCATTTGATGTCTGTCAGATGGATAAATCCGTTTCCACGTCAACACCTGCCGCTACTCATTATTAACCCATGAGTCACCCGTTCTCGCCATACGCAACTGCAAACCCAAGCATGTATTTACACATCAAGCCCTTCGCTGAATATTGGGCTGTGAGTTCTGACGAGACGTTTCTGGACTCACCGAGGACTCGCAGCTGCTGCTGTTAGGCTGGCTGCACCGCTCAAGCACATGTGGAGTTGGGCCGGAATTACTCTCCAAATAATCTTGTGAGTCACAGTGGGAGGAGAGGAAGCAGGAGGAAGCAACAGAATTGGAAAAACATCTCAAAAAAATAACAGCACAGTTGTAGATGGAGTATTGGAGGGCAGCGAGCAAGGCTACAGAAGAGAAGTAATTGGACACTGTTTGGCAGGTGATTGGGTGAACCACCTTCTCCAGTTCTGATATAACTGATGGTATTATAGGCAAAATACAGCAGCGACCTTGTTCTTGGTACCACAGACAGTCTCTGGTTTGTACTCATAGTTTTGTTCAGCCTCTGTATGACACGTAAGATACTATAGAAGAGCTCTGGGAGACCACAGACCGCTACCATAGGTTTGGTCTCCATTTCTGATTCAGTGACAAGTGATGACCCGACAGTCTCAGGGCTGATTGACTTTACAAAGTTGTGTCTTTGCATTGACTTTAGATTGTGCCACACAGTGCTGCGGTGCAACACTACAGGCTCCAACAAATGTGAACTGGCAGATTATTTCATAGAAGGAAGTAATAAAAACAAGCCATGTTTAGACAACAGAAATTAAACAGAAATTACTTTCATCAGCGTTGGATTTGCATTGCTGGGGCTGGCCACTGCGGCAACATTTATCACTTCACTGGAACTTCAAAGACACTTCGTCCCCACAAGAGATGCACGGATCTGCAGCAGCATTTATTACCCAAGATGCAAATATGCCTATAAACTAAAATGTTTCAGAACACAGTAGCACTAAAATTAATATCCATCCCTGCTTTGAATCTCAAGTTACTTCATGCTCTCTTTAAATCCACCGGATACAATAGCCTGAATGTTTTTTTATGAGCAACGACTGCTGAAATATTAAAAGTGTGGACCTCTGTGGCAAAACTCAGGTAAACAATGGCACTTTATGCCTCATTAGGAGGTGGAATTCAGTCAACCCACTGACACTGAGGAGAATGGCTGTACTTCTGCTGCAGCCCACGCTTCCCTCGCAGAGTCCACTGAGACCAATGCGAGACAGAGTTGCTTCTTGTTTGGAGTTGCCAGTGTGGGAAGCTAAATTCATGCGATGGAAATATGTTTGGGTTGTCCCATTTGTCCTACTTAACCGTTTTCCTTCCATGCAGACAGTTTCTGCAACGTACTTGTCTCACTGCCGTGTCGAACATGCTATACTTAGCTTCACAAAGTCACACATGAACTAGCTACGACTACTACATACACACATATAATGCCTCCAAAGCCATCTAAAATACACAGAACTTCACAGATTTAAATCTCAAATTCATACTCAAAACTGCATTAAGTTTGATTCAAACTAAACTACGACTCGCTTAAGCAATATTTTTGGACACTGAACTTTAACGTGGTGTCAAACTTACTAGAGACATAACAACACAACTCTGAGCTCTACAGAGGGGTTTTTGCACATTTACTGTATTGCTGATTGTGAATTGCTGTTATGGACACCAGTAAACCTCAGGATCCAGAAGTACAGCTCTGATTAACTCCGTGCATGTGGCCCAAACATGAGACGGATACAGTTGCCAAGAAGTGAAGCATTGGGCCTATTTTTCTCAGGAGTTGGTGGAAGTCCACCACAAAGCTACAAGGAAAGAAAATACTGTACTGTTTGGAACACAGACTCCAATGAAAAACCATCCAGGTCATTAACAGATGGACAGAGTTACCGACGGCAAGTGCAAGAAACACCGAGTAGAGCAAGCAAGAGGGGAGGCTGGATGGGTGAATCAAACAGAGGACCTTCACCCCAGAGACGGCTGTTGGTGTCCCGTGTGAACCTAAAACCTGAAAAATTAGCAGTTTATTTTGAGGGGAACCAAGATTCATCGTTTGAATCAAACATGATGCTGTACACCGTTTCTGGACTCAGCTTTCAAATAGGCATTTCCTGCAAGACAATGTGTCTTTGGGTTCTGATGGGACCCACGTAGTGTGTAACCTGTATCATGCACAGCCCCGCCTCTCCATACATGTACAGTGGATGCTTTGATTGCACACAAAGCTGTCTCATATTAGGCAGGGATTAGAGCCGTGCTGCCCACATGGCCTGAGCCAGCTGGGGCGTAATGTGAGACCCGAGAGACTGGCAGGCTCAAAGCGTTTCAGTGACAGACAGATGGGGAATGGGGAGCGGTCTGATATCAAAATCCTACACACCCAGCTCTGGAGGCAAGTATGGGTTGTTTCCTGCCCGGCCCACATCACTGATAAACCTGCTGCTTCAAACCTGCAGACTCCATCTACATTTACACACCATGCACTCTCTAATAAGATAACCACAATAGACAATACAGTCTAATTTCCCATGAGTGCATCAACACATTATCATATGAATATGAAAAATTACTCCTTAATATCATAATGGCTTATGTAGATAAGAAAAAAAGCTCCTGTCCTTCAACCTAATGGCTTTTGGACAAGATGTGCATCCAGATAAATGTATGATTTATGATCTTATTAAAAGTTCCAGGTATTGCTCAGGCATGATAACTCCGTCAGCGATGTTAATAATATTCCAACATTTCATAAACCTGAACAAAATAAATATCACATAGGCTTTAAGAGAATGCTTTATGAACGTTGAAAGTGTGTAGTTACAGCCTCATGTTAGCTAACACAGGATTCAATTGAGTTTCAGACAATACAGTACAACTATTTAAAATTTACAGAAGGAAAAAAAATATATATATATATATATAAAATATATTAAGCATGGGATTGTGAGTATACAGCATCCATCCAGCATCCAAATGTAAACTAAAGCCAAATTGGGACTGGATTTTTGAGGATGGAAGAAGTAACATTCGACAATCTTTAAAAAATCTATTAACAATATATCAATCAACATTCATTATTTTAACATGAACATACACAAACATTTTAGGATCCCTTGTTTGTTTTTTAACTTTTTTTCTGCACATGAATCGGACAGAAACCTCCAGTTCTGAGAACTCGAGGCTTCAAACTGATCCACAAGCCAATGGGTGACTTCACAGTTACGACGCCCTCTTCTTCTATGCACGCTATGATACGAACACTCAATCTGTTTGTAGAGATAACACTGGAATGAACTCATATCCAGCAAGATTTTAGGTGCATTTTTATGGGAGAGTAGAGATTTCTTCTCATTTCCCTGCAATTCAAACCGCTCATGTTCTCAGCTGCCTTCTGTCCTCTCATCCCTGATCCTCTCACTCCTGCCCTGAAGCACACACACTCGATCTGATGAAATCAATGTTAAAAAAAACACAGATTACCAGCAGCTTTCTGGGCTGGTTTTAGCCATGAAAGCTTCATTGAACTCTCTGTGTCCCTGCTACACAGAGAAAACAACTTTGCTTGTTTTTATTTCCTCCCACTTTACATGAATTATGCAGGTTGAGACCAGGACAAGTCCAGAATTTTAAGAAGGGTGGCATTTGGACACAGTGTCGCATCTAAGAATGTGAAATGAGCTTGTCTGGTTGGACATCATACTGACTCACCATCCTGGCCAAGCAGAATAAATTGGTAATAAATTGTGTTAATCTGGTTGGTGAGCGCTAGGAAACTGTTGACATTACATTTAATTCTTAAAATTTCATTCTTAAGTTTGTTCCCCTAAAGGTTGATACAGTTCTGAGGCCCTTTGATAAAACAATGCAAACAAATAGGGCCATCGATGAAATGTTGACAATCTGCTGATGCAAGCTTTCTTACAATATGACAATATTGTAAGAAAGTAAGTAAGTAGTAAATCTCCATAGAGTCATAGAGGAGTGCTGCATGGATGAGTCCTAAAGTTTGGAAATGAGTAAGCATGTTTGCACTTCAAACCAATAGAAATCTTTTTTGTGTAAATTCACAATAGGATAATATACTGATGAAAATCTCCTGCTTCTTTGCATTGGATACATTGGTGATATGGTGAAATACTTTTATATCTGTGTATATTTGCCAAACTGAAGGAAAATCCCATTTTAATAATCCACCTCCACTGTTACAACTCAAGTTAAACAAAAACTTAGATTAAAAACTTTTGAGAAGCTGGGGACACTAAAGTGTGCAGTCTTTGCATAATTAATTGTTTATTTTATTACCTAATTCATACATCTTTTATTTGTCTTTTACACTAATGGGTGTACTACTATGTCTACAGTTTACTCTATGGCCTACTCTGAATTATTTTAGCACAGCGGCAGCTTGTCTTTCCTGCCTCTGCGTTCTCCGGGGGATTCATCACGGCTGGGTTTTCCCTGCTAATATACGGGGCAGCAACCACAGACGTGCCTCACTTCACTGAACAGAAAAACAAGGACAAGCCAATGCAATATGTATTATTTATAAAACAATTAGTGAACCGTCTGTCATAAACTTTTCTATTTGTGAACAAACGTAATGAATTAATCATTAGAGCGTATTCAGAAAATGTTTAAATAATGACTATTGATTTGCAGAATTTGATTTTACAGGGAAAACATTTCCAGAAGAATTCAAAGTTCAGACGAAGGCTGTGGTGTGTGTAAATAATAAAATGACTGTTTAACTACAGTAGGTTATTTTGTCTTTAATCTACTGGGAATCATCTTCAGATAATAATGATCCAAAATTACATAAAACTTAATATCAACATTATCTCAACCCAATCTCTCCTTTTAGTCACACTAGAAACTCAGAATGTAGGCTAATAATGATTGCCGACACCGGTCAACGTGTGAACAAGGGAAGTACCTATTAGGGATGCAAATTATCGAGTAATTCATTCATCGATTAATTGATAAGCGGCAATTCTTCTGAGAAGCTGAATTTCCCTCTGAATAGGTTCAATCTACTGTATACGTAACATAAAATGCTATCTTCCTTATGATATAAAGAAAAATGCAAATCATATTTTGAATAATTTCATTTTAATGCATCAATTTGGTGAATTTTGAGAACCAAAATATGACATATCAATAACTGACCAATTTCTTACAAACTGCTGGTTCTGATCCAAATGTTGACATACTAAATGGGGTTGAGGAGTTTAAGCATTCAAGAAAAGATGAAAACAAAAATGACTAAAACACAGTGCTGAGCCTCTAAACTATTAGTTTATTATAACTATTATTATTATTATTATTATTATTATTATTATTATTATTATTATTATTATTAATATAAGTGGGTGACTATTCCTCAGCCTTCCTTGGCGTTTTGGTTTTGACTGAAGCCTCGTTCACATACGTCTCCACTCTGAGCGACAACTGTCAATGAATTTGAATGTGTTCTAACGGAATGTGGGCGGGTACGGAGATAAAATTAAATAATTGTAACTTTCTGCGATGCGAGAGAAGCGAATACCAATCAGAATGTAGAATAGAGGTGATTGACAGTTGACGTCTACAGAGTTCCACAGAGAGTTGTCGCTTGAACTCGTCGCTGGCGGCAGTTAAATTTTTTTTGCCAGCGAGTAGAATTCA
Organism: Eutrigla gurnardus; assembly: GCF_963514095.1. Taxonomy (NCBI): domain Eukaryota; kingdom Metazoa; phylum Chordata; class Actinopteri; order Perciformes; family Triglidae; genus Eutrigla; species Eutrigla gurnardus. Next base: position 6,908,668 of record NC_139923.1, on the reverse strand, counting down.
GCGACGGGCGAGTAGCGACGGGCGAGTAGCGACGGGCGAGTAGCGACGTATGTGAACGGGGCTATACGCGCCGCCAAACTCGCCAGCTGAGGGGGGGTCGGCGCGGGGGACGTCTTGCCATGGCAGAACGTTTATGAGCCAAACCAGCCGCGAGGATTTCCCCTTATAATAAGCGCTGCTGCCCTCCTGTTTAGGCCTATCATTAGAGCCGCTAGTTAAGTCCATTTGCCTTGATGAAATAATTTTGGGCGAACATCGAGACTATGGTCAATGTGTGTGAAACACTGCTGCCAGCGTCCCGCTTCCCGTACGCCTTGTTGTTGTCGTCAGAGCCCTGCCTCGCTTGTGTTTGCGCATGTGCGTCAAGTACGTCTGGCGTCAAGCGCGCCCTCACGTGGACTGGCGGGGAATTACGGGTTCAAAATGCAATTAATTGCAATTAATTTATTTTAATCTAGTAATTTCTTATCGACAATTAATCGATAATCGATTAATTGTTTGCATCCCTAGTACCTATCAATCATTGTATCAATATGTTTTTTAAGTGTTGCCACTACCTTCATGAAAGCTGACATTCTCCTTGCTCAGCTGCACGGCTTACATGCCTCAAAAACAGAAACAGACTGCATGGTATAAGAAACAGACTGCATGGTATCATCAAGGTGTGCAGCAAAATAGCAGGCAGAACCTTGAGTGACCTTCCTCATCTGGACAGGGTCTTGGCCTTCTCCCTTCAAGCCTGGCCGATTGTATCCCCCCCATGTCCAAGGAGTTCAAGCTGCCTCCCATGCAATCTGCCAAGATGCAGCTCATTTGTCTCTGTTGCCAAATTCAATGCAATTTTTATATTGAATTTCTTATTTATTGTTTATCTGACGGTTATGCGGTTACTTCTGGCTGTACAACAAATGACCCCTCTGGGATAACAAAGATCCTTGACCTAGTCTTTCATCAACAACAACAGTAGGATCACACCCTCCTGTTGTGAATCCAATAAAAGAGAAACTACTGTGAATTGTTGCCTTTCGCTACATGAAAACACAACACTCCATGTCCACACAACGTCGTCTTATATTGTTTTCTTACTTCTGTTTTCCAGTTCCAGGATTAGTGTCTTCCTGTGGTGTGAAAATCTGACTGACATCAACAGTAAACGCACGATCTTTTCACCACAGAGGAACCACAATGTTGCAGAAACCACAGCCATGACGGATCTCTCTCTCTCTCTCTCTCTCTTTAGAGTGTGCTGCTGTGACAGCCGGACACTCGGTGACATAGGGGCAGCCTCCCTGAGAGTGACTTGTAGGGAATTCATTTTGTCAAAGTGTCAAACACATCAAACATTCAGCCGCAGTTGAATATGAAGTAGAGGAAAGCTATAGAGACCGGATGACAGGTTCTCCTGTTTTCATTTTAAAAGAGGCGTTGAAGTGTGGCTGGTTAATCAACTTTAAGATGCATTTAATCCGATTCTTGGTCCATTTTAGCATCTAGTTTTAAATTTGTTCCTGCTACTAAAAGCTGTACGCAGGATAATTTCCCCTTTCTTTGTCCCAAAATAATCTATGCTCCAACCCTCAATTGTCTTATTTCCAGTTTATGCTGGCTGGTAATGTGAAGTTGTTGGCACATTCTTTAATGCCTGGCTGATTGGTGCTTTAGGCTATGCAGTCACTTGTTTCCTTAACAAACAAATATGCCACTTTTCTAGCCCAGAACACAAGAATGTCTCAGACTAACACTCAGTCGCCTACTCCACTGTACAGTAGTGTGGTCTGTAGTAAAGACCAGTGTCATCGTCTATGGAGGACACAGGCATTTTCTTCCTAGCTGTCAATTTAGATGTTTTACTCCTGAACATATAATGTAGTCTCTTTACTTACATTAAACCTCTTACACAATTACAGTGTACTCCCTTTAACAGTTATTACCTCTCACACTCGCTTCAGTTATTTCTGCTTTCACTTCAGATAAATCTCATCATTTATTCCTTCACCAGCAGGGACTCCTTATAAAAATGGATTTAATTAGCTAAACTTAAGATGACAGATTTTCTCAAAGGGTTTCATTTGTCATACATATTATTCAGTCCACGTTTAGATATGAGAAGGCCATCACACACACACACACACACACATACACACTCTGTCATCTAAATATTTGAGAAAGGTTAACGGTGGCTCTTACGTTAAAGCGGGGTCAATAGAGAGCTGCAGGAATGAGTCCTAAAACCTGGAAATGAGTTTGCATTTCGTCTCATCTTGAAGTCAATGGGTTTCTTGAATGGGTTTTTGGCATAGACTGTATATAAGAAATGGACATAGTCATGGTGGTGTCACATGTTGGTTTGGGTTTTGAAGCCTCGAGCCCTAAGCATTTTGGCCTTCACCATCTTGGATTTCTTGCAATCAGGAAGTGACCATATTTGGACTAGGGAGGAGAGATGGGTGTATCTGTATCCAGTCTACATCCAGTATGGCACCCCGAGCAGCAACCTTACTGGATCTGGATCCATCTGGATTCTGGTGTGAAGCTGCTAACAAAGTTAGCTTCATAATTCAAGGTCAACTTTAGAGCTAAGTGTTAAGTTCATCTTAGTAGCTAACTGGTGGCGTGGTAGCGACCTGTCAATCACAAGGTAGCCCCACCCTAAAGCATCCCCTGCTTTCTGGTCTACTTGACTCTAAATGGACCATGTTTACAATGTTGACTGTGTGTGTCCTTTTCGAAAAACATGCACTGAATCCTCGCTAACATCTCTGTTTGGATATGACTTCACGTACATTTCGGAAAAAAAAGAAAAAATATATATATATTTTTAGATTAAATCATTTCCGAGGTCCGGCCCTCATAGCTGGCTACAGCCATGCCTACAGTATGTATGTATAGCGCTTTGCATATGTGTGTGTGTGTGTGTTTGGGTGGGGATGAGGCAAAAGCTTTCAGACAATCTGCTACATTCACCTCCTGCTGGGCCACCTGCCCAAATGCATTTACATCCATGAGCCGTTGTAAGGCTGACAGCCATGTACACACACACACACACACACACACACACACACACACACACACACACACACACACACACACACACACACACACACACACACACACACACACAGTCCAATCAATACTCAGGCAATCACACGCAGGCCCTCATTAAGCTTTCACGCTCACCTCAAGCCTCCGTGGTTGACTGTCACTGCTGGTTTCTGGTGGATTAGCGGACCAAACAACAGAAGGACTTCCTCAAACAGTTGACTGTCATTTGAAGTCAAACAGATTGGACTAAGCAGAGGAATGGGGGCGGAGTCTGGCAGAGTTAATGTCATGGTGAGGGAATCATTACCTAGAGCGGCCTTGGTAAAGGGCTGCTGAACTTTTATAGAGTTTATACAACAAGCTTCATTAAAATGCCAATCCAATCTCAAACATGATGTGTTATTCTTCATTTTAGACCTTAATTAATAATTAAAGCAGTTTGAAACACATGATCGGCTGTCTGACAGTACAGAGGGAGGCTCATAAATAAAACGCTTAAAGCGGTTCATCATTTCATTGGAGTGACAATGCAATATTGAAACCTTATCACTTCCTCAGTGGAAAACGATTTCATTTCAGTGCTGCCAAATGTTACCCTAACACCTTTACTGTCAACAAAAAACTAAGTTGTCGGTGAGATGCCAGTGTTAAATTTAATATCTGATTGAGCAATCAATCGTCCAATAGGGAGGCATGTGCAGGTGAACAGAAATTCCCTCAGGAAGACTCTAAATCCAAAAAGAGGATTACAAATCAAGATGAGAAGATGGGGGAACGAGTGACATTGAGAGCAACAAGGAGGCCGCTGGTTTGTTGAGAAAAATAAGCACCGAACATATAAGATGAATAAACCGTTGGGTAAATCTCCTGCAGAAATCCACTTTGATTCTCTTGCATCTCAAGCATGTCCAACATTGTATTTATGCAGCAAAGATGCCAAATTTGACTTGAATACGCGAGGGCAACAGGTGGAATATTCATAGTGTGAGTCAGAGTGCTTCACAATAAGAGACTAGAGAGGGGTGAATAGTGAGGGTTAGTTTGTTTTGGAGCTCAGGGCTATTTCCTGGATTCCTGTGTACTCTCTCTCTCTGCCATGAGCCGGCTGATCTGACAGGACATTGACCTGCCCAGTGGTCTGAGGTATGACTCACTCATCAGCTAAACCCCCCGCCCCCGGTGCAGACCACCCCTACTACTGCTAGTACACCAGCACTAGCACTTTCATGTTAAAGCCGGGTAAAGCAAAATCTGAGATGTGTTAAACACACTCTAAAAACATTATTCATGTTAGAAAATAATTGTTGACAACATGTGAAACGACTGTGACCTACACAGTATTGAAATGTGTTGCTTTGTGTTTTTTGTGCAGGCTCAATTCAATTGTTTGTTTTTTATCACCAAAAAATTTTAAGTATGAATTAATTTACCGAGATAAAAATTAAGTGAAAAGTGCGGCCATTTTCTCATAGACTTGTATACAATCAACTTATTTTTGCAACCAGCCTCCTGCTGGACAACTTTATAATGCAAGATTAAGGCACTTCAATGCTGGCTTCACTTTCCAGAACCAGATTACGGCCAGGGATAGATTAAAACACAGAAATATACAATCAAGTTTCTACAATCCACATGCACTCGCCCACATACACCTACACTGTGTTAGGACGTTACATTTACATCATTACTCATGTTATTCATGGTACGTCCTCATTATGCTCAACCACATGGGGTTTTCAGAAATAACTAGCGATGGTCCATCAGTATTCTGGTGGCTGAGCTCCAGCAGCTTTTAGAGGTTAGAGACTATTACTGTATCTGACAGGAAAAGGAGGTGCGGGCAGGGGGCTGTTCTCCCCTCAGGGAATGTGGATTGATGGTGTTCATTTGAGAGTGGGTCACATCTGAAACCTCGTGATAGATATAATGATGTCATTACTGCTGCGAGATGGGGGTCCAGAGACGTAACAAACGAGGACCAGCATAATGTTATGTAATCGCTATTAATCCAGTGGTTTTATGAGAGAGAGAAAAGAGGTCATTGCTGTTTTGTTCATATACAGTACAGCCTAATAAGCCCAACGCCTCTGTAGGCGTGCTTTTAAGGTAACACGAAGCTTAGTTATTGAAAACAGCACTGCTGTCTGCTGCCATTGTCACACTGACCAGTAAACCTGCCTATTCACTTACTTCTATTATTCTGCACAGGCAGAACCAGTTCCCTGGGTCCGTTAAAGCCAGCGCCATACAAACGTTCCTGACAAACCAGTTAGGTCACCACCTCTGCTTTGGGAAAGACTAAATCCCCTTACACCTCAGCTTACTTTACAATGAACAAGGATGCATTAAATCAGACTCTCTGGATCAACAATTGTCCCAAAAGGCAATAAAAACTTTCAACTTTCAGACCCCCCTCCCACCCCCCCCCCCCACACACACACACACACACACTCTCCGCAAAAAAAGAACAGCAGGCAACATCTGACAAAAATGTAAATGTTCAGAATCTGTTACGTCAACAAAACTGTTTAATATGCAGAATGTTGCCCCAGTGCAAAAAAGAAATGAAAACTTAGGTCTACACAAAAGCAAAAAGCAGCTTTAACAAGTTACACTGCAATGTACCTGCATGGAAAGCAGGAGTGTACACGCGGGGGTGGTGAGAGCGTACCTGCAGGGCGCGTGGTAGAAGGGGTATCCATGGTTAGGGATGTGATTGCAGTATCCAGATTGACTCCACATGGTGATTCTCTCGTTCCCTGTGATGACACTTCACAAGTTCTGCCACTGTTTCCTTCTACTTCTGGTGCTGTGGAATCAGGCGCAGGGCTCGCTGGCAGTCACATTAATCAGAGTCTCTTCTCTCGCCTCTCCAGTGGCTCCATGGGGAGGAGACGAGAGGTGGCCGTAGGTTTGAGAGCGGGGGTTGCCGAGAAGGTGAGGTGAGGGAATGAGCTGGGGGGGGGGGCTGAGCTCTAACAGAGGAGGGATGATGTCAGGTGAGTCAGGTCTGGTGTGGTCTACACACCTGGAAATTAAGTCTGCCGCCGCCGCCCCCACGTCGTCACCTCGCACAACGCCACAACTACTCAGCAGAGTCTCAGACGGCTGCCCCAGGTGAAGCCTGACATCACAGGTTGCTGCTTTAATCCTGCCTCGAACCAGTCATTTCCCCCACGTCTCAGGTGTGATCAGGCGTGACAGATGTATCCGAGGTTAACCTTGCTGAGCTGTATTGTCTGCCGGGTTAAATCATGCATAATATGAATCTTCACATCACATCTCAATGATTCAAATCCATTCCAGGGTTTCTTCCACCTCTCAGACGCAGATCTTTATGAGACAGTGTTCAAGATAAGATTTCAGAGACCGCAGTTTCTCCAGCGATCCCTGGTGTCTAACAGGATCTGTTTATGTCTTTTGCACGTGCAGTGCATTCGCTCCAAAGTTCACAGGCGCCACAAATCCATCTCTTCTTGGCATGGCCAGGTTAAAATCCACAGCCGTCCCTCCACTGTATCTAGTTCGTCTCTAAGGTAGCCGGCTCCGGCACAAGCGCTTATTTCCCCAATCACAGGCTTCCCACCGGCTCGCCACCCTCACGACACAACAGCGGTGCACAGCACGAATGACTGGGCATACAGAGAGAGAGAGAGAGAGAGAGAGAGAGAGAGAGAGAGCGAGAGAGAGAGGGAAGAGGGAGGCGGCAGAAAGAGAGAGTCGAGTGAATGTATCAGGAGTGAGAGAAAAAAAGGAGGAAGAGGTAAACAGAGCGGCGCTGCATTCCTTTTCCCGCCTCATGCTCTTCTGGCAGGAGAGAGGACAATGTGTGTGTGTGTGTGTGTGTGTGTGAGTGAGAGAGTGAGAGTGAGAGAGAGAGAGAGAGAGAGAGAGAGAGAGAGAGAGGGCTGAGACAAAATGAGGAAAGAGGGAGAGGTCCCAGCGGCGTCGGTGTAATTTAAGACCTGAAAGCAAACCTGGCAGGTAAACACCTTCACCTTGTGGAGTCACAGTTTAGTATGTAGCGTACTCTGGTTTTGTAAACAGAGACCATGAAAGAAGATGTAAATACCTTCATAGTTCTTCAGGTAGCGCATGATCCATTTGTGGAGGACTGGCAGCCTGTTCTCTCAGGTTTAATTCACTCATGTTACAATGCTAAGTGTTGTTTTCAGATACTAGTGCTGAGATCGTGTAGTGATAGTTTGTTTTTGTCAATAACCCTGAGGGAATACAAGTGAGGAATGGTAGAAAAAGCACTGATGGCATGAGAAGCCAAAACAATGCGTAGAAACGAGAGCTAAAAGCAGACAGCGACGGTCTGTTGTAGTGAACAGCCGGTGAGTCTCAGCAGCCCACAGTCTGACTCAAACCTCCCGACCAGCACAGGAAGCCTGCAGGTGAGAGGTCACCTCTGTGCAGCTAAACAGAGATGTGCCGTCTCCCCGGACTGGTGGACTACTCCGGTGCCCTACTAAGCAGAGCCCAGCCGTGACCCCGCTGCAAGGACGGCAGGGGGACACACACACACACACACACACACACACCGCAAAGCTGGCAAACTGACAGAACTACTCAGTTCAAGTCAAAGTCCAGACGTATAATCTGAGTAGTCCTAACAGGGAAGTAGTGGCTTGAAACGCTGAAACCATGTAGCCTACGGATTAGATCACAAGTGTTTTCTTTTTGAATCCACTGAAAGGCATTTTCACTTGGCAACCCTGGTTATCTGATGATGAAAGTTGGTAATTGGTGCAGCTCCCCCCCCCCCCCCCCCCCCCTCCTTTATGACACTCTTACTATCGCCTTGCATCACTGTCCTGTGTGTAGTGAAAATCCCACAGCCTAATGAGAGATGAGGCTCGTTTCACATCTGCAAGAAGCCGTTTCTGATCAGCCTGGTAAAAACACCAGCCGCCAGGAAAGGACTGGTCACGCTGAGTTCACGGCACTCATCACTCGCCAAACAAACGTTCCACGTGATCAACGAACGTCGTGCTGTTCTCATGAGTGTCCACTCATTTCATCGAATAAATCCGGATGCATTTGGAGCTTCTACACAGAGATATTTTAACGGGATTTAAACTGGAGCACAGTTACATCGTGGCTCCTGACCTGGGGGGTCCTGAGAGGAAAAACAGGAAAGAAAGAACAGAAGGTTGCTTCTCCAGCTGAAATGTACATTGACAATTAGTTATTCAGCCATTACTTTGATAATCAAGGAATTGCTTCACAAGCAAAATCTCTTGGTTTTCATTTCTCAAATGTGAGCATACTGCTTTTCTTTGTCATTTATGATGATAGAAGAACATATTTGGGGGGTTTTCAGCTGTTGAAATATCATCTTGGGTTCTTGGAAATAATGATCCCAATTTTATGACTATTTTAGATTTTTTTAAGATTCACCATGACTTGCAATAAGTAAGCGGCCCTAATTGCGTCTTACAAAAAAAGATCAAGATTATTTCTTCTTACATCCTGCGTTCACGTATACTAGATTAGTATACATGAGTATACATTTAGTATACATGAGCAATATTGGTTATTTTTTTTATGTTATGATGTTTTATGTTAATCTTAGGTATACAATGCATGCAAACATCTAAATGATACTTTTACATTGTTATTAGACTCTATAGTGGCTATTTGCATAAAAAACATAAAAACTAATATCTATGTTATACTGCTCTGAAATCATTCAAACTACTGTATGTATTCCAAGTAATAGAACATTTTACAAGATACTTTTGAACACATCATGTTCGTTTTAATGTTTTAATGCAAATGACACAAATTATTTATTTGAGCAAAAAATGCGCGTTTCACAGTGAGGTGGAAGCCTATCAGCGTTGATATTCTCCTCCTGTCGTCAATGAATCCCAAATGGAGACAAACATATAGCGGTCTGTGTTCCCCCAGAGCTCTCCGATAGAACCTCACTATAGTACAATTACTGAACTGAACTATGTGGAGAAACCAGAGACTGTCTTTGGTACATACAAGGTCGCTGCTGCATTTATGTCTGGATGACAGAGCAGCCACAACGTTAGCAAAGCCCAGACTCTATTCAGAAAACATCATTTTAAAAGTTGCAGAATGGCAGACAGACCCAATATAAGCATGACCTCGGACTTTTTACAAATCACCATCATCATGTAGTTATCTCAGCATCCTTTTTATCCTCGTTAGTGATTCAATCACAGCTTAATTGTGGCTGTTGCTCTCAGCCGCATGCATGCGAGTGTTTAATCCAACCACAGCTGGCTAGTTTGTCCACCACTAGAAAGCATTAATGCCATTCTCCTGATCACATGCTAGCGAATATTGGGGCAATCACTAATGAGGAGTTACTCATCCCTGTCTGGTGACCTCTGACGTCAGACAGACGTTAATTGATTCACACGACCTGAAGGAACATCATCATCAGTGAAGGAGAAAAGAGGAGGATGAGAGGAAGAAGAGGGATGGGGAGGATTGGAGGCATGAAATGAACAGAGGAGGTGGGCCTGCCCGTCTCCCGCCGTTTGTTTTTGTTGTGAAATTTAATTCCAGCATAATCTAATCAGGGTTGGGAAACACAGGGATGCTTCCTTTTCTCCATCTCCTCTGTCTTTACTCGCCCTGTTTGAAGAGGAAGGAGGACGCGTCTGTCCACAAATATGACAACCTCACCGACACACATGTACAAGTACACCAAAAAGATATTTATAGCCACATCCATGCGTATATATCCATGTGCACACACACAGCCTCCTAACAAATAAATACAGTATATACACGTACTGCACAGGCACTGCAGACACACACACACACAGCGGTCGTCATCCAGCAGACAGCTGACAGCTGTGTTGAATCATTGTGTCAGTGGGTGAGATGGCAGAAGTGTGATTTGGCCCGTGGTTGGGCTTATCAGGCTTTTCCAGCCTAAGCCTTTTCATAGCTGCTCGCTTTTAAATGCATGCGTACACACACACACACACACACACACACACACACACACACACACACACACACACACACACACACACACACACACACACACACACACACACACACACACACACACACACACACACACACACACACACACACACACACACACACACACACACACACACACACACACACACACACACACACACACACACACCTCCTTTCGCCTGCTGGCCTGCTGTCAAGGTCACATCTGAGCCCATATTTCTAAAAATCCTTTAAAAACAACACTCACCTTTCTATCTCTCTGTCAGCCCTGCAAACTGCCCAACAGCATAAACATTAGAAACCTACTCATTGATCAATACCATTGACTTCCTTTCTAGCTTTAAAATCTAATGCTGCTACCCATTCTATGTTTCAGACACATGAAAGATGTCATTGTGCATTTGCTCATATTCCGGAAATCACAGAAAAGGTTTTCTTCCGACAGGAAGAACAAAATACAAATCTGTAGCGGACGCAGGGCCCATAAAGATAAACCTCCGTAAACCTCTTCACTACCAGTCCCAGAAGCTAAGAATGCATAATTTTGCTTTGGTCCACAACGTTTTGACATTAACTCTCACTACCATCTTAGAAAGTCTCCAAGTGCAAGTTTCATTTTGGCCACTTTTTTTCTCCCACGCACACACTTCTCTCATTCTAAAATTAGACACATTCTCACAATCTCCAGCTCCCTCATTTCCTCCACCTCGCCCGTGTTCAGCCTCTGCCTGACAGGACTCCATATTACTTTTCTCAGGAAGACTTGATCAATCTAGTCTGGCGATACCAAATGAACGGAGGCCAAATATCCAACACAAAGTTGTTGTTCGAGTGGCGGTGCCAACCATTGGTTCGCTGGGACTTTAAGATGCCAGCCATGTTATCTGTATACAGGAGTGTTCTGTTGCTGCTGTTTACATTCCACCTGATGCAAAACAAGGTTTTTTTAATTACACAACTAGCATTAACTACTGCTTTTGTTTCTTTTTCTTTTTTCTTTCATAGCAAATATAGCTATACACGCTATCAGTGCATTTCATTCTGCACCTCTGTGTTGAATAATGACAATAATGATAATAAAATATTCATGAATCCTCTACTGCAAGCTGCATGTCTCTAGATGAAAAACAGACACATCAGATCTGAAAAAACTGTCAAAACCAAGTGTATTTATGAGTCTCTGGAGGGAGTGTGGAGACAGGAGCGTTGCCCATTTACGCGTGTGTGAGGAAGAGGAGGGTGTTACTTGTGTTGTGGATGAGAACGCTGGATAAACTCCTCTGGTGGTATATTATTATCTGGCTCATATCATTCAAGAACATGCTCGTCTGTCCTGGGAGAAGCTTTGTAAGCTTGTATGACGCAAGTGTGTGTGTGTGTGTGTGTGTGTGTGTGTGTGTGTGTGTGTGTGTGTGTGTGTGTGTGTGTGAGTGTGTGTGTGTGTGTGTGTGTGTCAATATCCTCAGGGATCTTTTGATCCAGATACTTCAATCTTCAGTCACACACACATACACTGATAAGACTCCTATTAATACACTTCCTCCTCCTCCTCTGAGCTCTTCCCTTTCATCATGCCTTGAGGCCTCACATCTCCCCATCTCATGAGCTGGAAAAAATGAAATTAGAAGAATTCTGGTGCGTTCTGGATCGGCTCCAGACTTGAGAGGAAAGTGGAAACGCTTTCTTAAAAAGGCGTGCTTTGGCGCTGAACAACAGGAGTCAAACTGGAATTCCAGCAGCCTGAAACGCATCTTTGCATAATCAAATCAAACGGTGAGAGAATATTGAGAGGAAATGAGAAACCTTGTCTAGTGGCGATATAGTTAGCTAGTGCCCTGAACGCCACATGTCATTAGGGGTGAAGTAGAGCTGAGGGGTTTAGGGAATTGCCTGTGTTTATTGGAGTTGTCAATTCAAATTGTAATAATGTCCTATAATCTGAGCCGTTGCATAGGTTTCCACATGCTGTTATAATTGCAACCTGCTGTTAAAAGCTGATATCTGACTGATGACTGTTGACAGCTCCATGCTTTAGCTGCTTGAGCTAATGTAACTTCACCGAACAGCCACTACTGCTACTGACTCTCGGTCACACTTACTAAGCAAGCTAGCTGCTAACTAGTTCTCTGTTTGAAACTTACATGGTTAATCCACCTTCATCTCAAGAAAGATTATTTTATTGAACAGCAAAATACACTCTCTTTTGAAATATAAAAAAGAATACTTGATATAAAAAAGAATACTTGAGTCTGAGCAAACCACCACCAAGTTTTAACTCCTGACGCCAATGTGCATGAAGCATACAAACCAGAGTTGGATTTAGTAGTTTGGCCAAATCATGGCGGATTAACATAGCTAACCTACTTCCTTTTTTTAAGTATCCTCATCTCGAAAATGTGTTTTCCAACTATAGGCCATTTACACACACACACACACACACACACACACACACACACACACACACACACACACACACACACACACACACACACAGAGATTGTATTACTGACATGTATGAAGAAGTGTGCTTTATTAGGCACGGACTATGGTAATGAGATCAGATGCTGGCACTACGGCAGGCTAATGTGCATCCTATTTATCCAGTCCAACACAAAACACAATGCTTTACTCTGAACAAGAAACCACAGAATCTAATACACCAAGAAAAGACGCAGTACTACTCTTCTCTTTTGTAAATCAAAGCACATAAGCTCTTTCTCACTCTACAAAGAGGCTCAGGTTCTTACAGCCACACTGACAGACAAGAGGATTTCACTTTTTTCCCCACAAAGTAAAACCAAAGAAGAAAAATTTGAGTAACAGGAAAAAGGGTGAAAGGGGGTATTTACAGTCGAATGAGAAAGTTTAGGCACCCCTCTGAGGCTGCATGATAATCAGAAAATGATCACAGTGGTATGCCATTCATTTTCTAATAAATGCTGAGTACTGTTTTCCAGACAAAGATTTTTAGTGTAGCAATATTAAGTTATGAAAAGAAAAATGAAGTCTTAAGTTAAGACATCAAATCAGATGTGAAAAATAGGCTGTGCAAAAATGCGGGCACCCTTGTGATTTTGTTGATTTGAATACCTGTAACTACTAAGCACTGATTCATTGGAACACACAATTGGTTTGGTGAGCTCATTAAGCCTTGAACTTCAGAGACAGGTGCATCCAAACATGAGAAAAGGTACTTAAGGTGGCCAATTGCAAGTTGTTCTTCTCTTTGACTCTCCTCTGAAGAGTGGCAACATGGGGGCATCAAAACTACTCTCCAATGACCTGCAAACAAAGATTTAAGAGATTCAAGCTGTCGGTGTCCAGTGTGAGGAACATAGTGAGGAAATGTTAGACCACAGGGACCGTTCTTGTTAATGCTGTGTGGCAGGCCAAGTAAAATATCAAAGAGGCAAAGGCTGGATGTTGAGAACGGTCAAAAACAGCCCACAGACACCTCCAAACACCTACAACATCATCTTGCTGCAGATGGTGTCACTGTGCAATTCAGCGCACTTTACACACGGAGCAGCTGTGATGCGGAAGAAGCCTTTTCTGCACACACGCCACAAACGGAGTCGCTTGAGGTATGCAAACGCACATTTGGACAAGCCAGCTTCATTTTGGAATAAGGTGCTGTGGAGTGATGAAACAAAGATTGAGTTATTTGGTCATAACAAGAGGCATTATGCATGGCGGCAAAAGTACACAGCGTTCCAAGAAAAACACTTGCTACCCACAGAAATGCATGATGGGGGTTCCATCATGCTGTGGGGCTGTGTGGCCACTGCCGGTACTGGGAATGTTAAAGTTGAGGGTCGCATGGATTCCACTAAATGTCAGCAGATTCTAGAGAAAAACGTCAAGTTAAAGTTACGCCGGGGCTGCATATTTCAACAAGACAGCGACCCAAAATACTGATCAAAATCTTATTTATGCAGAGGAACGAGTACAATGTTGTTGATTATTTATAAATGAAAATCATGGAAATTGTCAGGGGTGTCCAAACTTTTTCCATACGACAAACTCTGAAATGATGATTTATAAACTGAACAAAAACCTTTTGTCTCAACTCCAATTCCAGTCTTGCATCTCCAGTTGATAATCAGAGTGCAAATAACAAGCAGCAAGGGAAGTCTTAGCTCTGATATCATTCGGCTTTTGAGTAAAAAAAACAACAAATGTTTTGTAATGACTAAACCAATGCTGATCAAAATGGAAATTGCTTATGTGTATCCCCTGCCACTCTGAGTAGAGATTTGCAGAGTGTATGTGCCTTTGCTGACAACAGGGGGATGATCATTAGCAACGAGGTCATACATCCCTATCAGACAGTCTTTGCTGGTTTAGCCTCATATCATACATATGTATAACCCTGTTCTGTAGAAGAAGACTGAGCAGCAGACCGACTGGAATCTCTTCAGGCACCTCACATCATCTTCTGCCTAAATGGTTTTCTGTTCCCTCAATTCGGCTGTATAATAGCTCCTATTTCTAAAAAGCATTTTACCAACACTTGGTATGGACTGTATGAGGATTCTTGTGATAATGACAGGGCAATTCAGCTGTACTCATCCCCCACCGACCTTCCCTTTTAGTGATATTACTTAAATTAAACCACAGCTAATCTTATTCCACAGTAAACTGCCTGAGTGGCAGCTAATAAGTGAAATATGAAAGAGCCTTCCATAATAAGAAATATGCATTCATATCAGGATCTCCAAATGATTAACATTGTTGCCGATTCTCTAATACCAGTGGCTGCACAGTGAATATTCCCTCTCTCTGTGGTCCCACACAGGGAAGTAAACATAAAATGAAGATTCATTAGCTCTCGTAATGCTTATTGACTCTGCAGTGGAATCTAAAAATTCCACCCTGCAGTGTATTTGATCTGCTGGAGATAACAGCATCTCAAATTGATATAAATTGCAATCCATTAGCGATAAATATGAGCTATCTCTAGGATTCTGGTTGCTGAACTGGATTCAAGAAGAAGAAGAAGAAGAAGAGCTCACTGTCGGTCCATCACCGGCGCTGATGACACAAAGGGAAATTCAAGGTGACACTTTACTGTTTTTGCTTAAGTGTGAGAACATGTTGCTGAAATGGTATGAGACGGGCAGACAGATATACAAGGGTGGCATCAGTTGAATAATAAAAGAGACGGAGAGATTTAAACACAAAGCACGCAGAGACAAATGCATGAAATTAATGGAACGGAGGCCAATTCAGAGGGATCAGCTACTTTGCATGTGTGTGACCTAGGGCCCGACCGATTATCGGCCGCACCGATATATCGGGCCGATATTTAACATTTTAGGGATATCGGTATCGGCCATACTTCCATAAATTCCCACCGATAAGTTCATATAATTTTCACAACCAATTTTGCAGCCGTTTCGTTCTGAACGCGCCTTCCGCTCTTGCCACTTGGAATTCATGAGCCTTGCCAAGTTGCCTCGCCCGTCACAGCATCTGATTGGTTTGGCACACGGAATACAACCAATCAACACGCAAGGCTGCAAGCGGGGCGGGGTGCCTTCACGCTCCCTGTGACTCGTGAGCGGTTTCTAGACGGCCACGTGGGGCTAAGGACGGTGCTGCGTGCGGATACAACTTAAAGCAGAGAAAACACATTTCCTTCGAGGTAAGCAGTGTTTCCCCTACCATTGTACAGGCCTGGCGGGTCGCCAGGCCAAGGAGACCTGCCGCCAGGCCAAAAAAAATAAATCAATACTCCAAAAATAAGCTACCTATCAATTAATTCATAAATCAATAATCATTTACATTAGGAGCGCCTCCGCGCAGCACAGTAGACTTGCTCCGCAAGATGCGCGGCCGCAACAATCCTCGCCGCGCGCTCCCGCTACGTTTTTCGTGTACTTTACACGCTTGATGTTGTTCTGATGCCGTTCCGCCTCGTTAAACCACCACGATGTCGCTTTCTACTTTGAAAACACGGAGTTGACACTGTATTTTGACAAGCTGTTGCACTCTTTAGACTCGTGGTGTGAGCGGAACCGGACTGGTACCGGAACCGGACCGGTACCGGAACCGGACCGGTGCATTTATAAGAAAAATGCCGCTGTGTTTCTCCGTCCAAAATCCGCTTTCCTCGCGCTGTCTGCTCGCACAGATCCGCTCGTGCGCACAGTCGCTGATGCAGGTCGAGTGTTTAATATAAATATATGCAGAGACGGCGCTCCTTCAAAACAACATCAAGCCATGCATGTGTAGTATTAGGACGTGATGACGTTTGTACAACCGGGCATTTTTTACTTTAAGTAAACTACTTTTTTTCTTCTATTTATCGGTTGCACATATCGGTTATCGGCCTCCCATTTTCATAAATATCGGTATCGGTATCGGCCCTGAAAAAACCATATCGGTCGGGCCCTAGTGTGACCCTTCAGTTTCTGTTCAGTGGTTAACTTTTTAAACTACTATTGAGTGTGTTAAAATGGCCCTCTTTTTGTTATGAAGCTGGCATTTAAATTGTGTAAGTGTTAGAGAAGGCAGGCAAAGTTACGCCTGAACAGAGAGTAGGAGTGTTTTTAAGGGCATTCTGACTCAGCACTCTTCCTTTGAGGGGAAAAAAGGGGATATCTTCACCTGCTCATCTTTCTATCATCACCTTGCCATTGTTTGGAAATGTCACGTGGTCATACGGTGAAGGTCAATATTTGACTCTTTATCGTAGTTAAATTGAAAGAGCAGAAGTGCTGAGTGGAGAAGTCTTGGTTCGCCAAAAGACCAAGAGCACAAAAAGACTTTGTGTGATTTCTATGGAAATGCCAAGGCCCGGCACGAATGCATTATGAAAATGTATTCTGTAATCAAATACCTCACACACATCTTTTATTGTGTTGGTAAAATGTGTCTTTGCATAATTGACCTGATCATTGCTGTTCAAACCTCTTTTTCCCTCTCCATTGTGTTCCGGGCTGCAACAACTAGTGGATTATGAATATAGTTGGGTAGCCAGCCAAGCTACAGCCGTGTAGCTCAGGTGATGAATTATTTGAGAGGCAGTCACTAACGATATGGTGGAGAAAAGTACAGAGGCAAGGTTTTGATTTCAAAACTAAACATAAGTGATAGACATTGTTATTCTGTCTGTTTTCTCCAGCTCTACCATTACATTGGATTTTTAAATTAAACGATCTGTGAAGAAAGACACAAATCTGCCGGAGACAGCAGATTTACCTGATGCTAATTAGCTTAAATTAATCAGGGAGACCATGGAGTAAAACATCACATCTTGTGGAGATTCTCATAGATTATGCCATTAGTCAGAGACGGTCCAGGGTGAATCTTTTATTTCTTCACATGAAAACCTTGAGCAATATCTGATTAAATATACATCAGTTGGGTGTGCTGATAGCTCAAATGTGACGTTTGGCTCAGTTTTAGCATCATATGAAATCTGTGCAACATCAAATGAATACAGGACAAGCCAGTTAATCCATCTTCAACCTCATTTCTTAATACAAAGAATTTCACAGAATCAACCCCATTCTTTCTTCCTACATAGATTTAGATGTGGATACATTTATGTGCTCATAAAATGAAATATTAATAAACATCTTGTTGCAAAACACAACAGCTGCATAAACAAACTGCATCTATAATCATGGTTTTCACACATAACAACCAGTTAGGCAGACATGTTGTCTGGACTTCATTCCAGAATAGTGTGTGTCTAGTCTTTCAAAGTAAAGGCAAAAGATGCCTTGCAGATCCTCAATAGGAGAAATGACGATTTACAAAAACAAAAAAAAACTAAATCCAAACAAAAAAAGAACAGAACTAAGCAAGCAAGCTAGCAGAAAAGCAAAAAAACAAGTTCAAACAAGGTTCAAGATTAAAAGCCAGAGTGAAAAGGTGAGTTTTGAGGGCTGTGATTTATGCAAGCTGAAAAAGGGACAATTGACCACTATACAGTTTAAATGTATCAAACTGCTCACAAGGAGGTCTGAGAATAATTATTTTTTTATAACAGGGTAATAAAGAGACACTGATGTTGAGTTAAACTTATTTATATTTTTATTTTTTTGCGTGTCGTAAGGCAAATAGTGCCATTATATTCAAGAGAACACAGACATCTCTACAGCTCACATCAAAACACTCTAGAGTGTTTATATTTTAACAACAACAGCTTCGTCATTTGTCGTTTGGGAATATTACAGCTGTACATACAACATTAGATCACCATTAAAACTCCTGTTATTGGTCTTGTGGTTTCTAAGGTGTAAAAACTATCCACATGAAAATAATAAAAGAGCGATTTTTCTCAATGTGTTTATCACTACAACACACCAGGGGACGGGACAAAAACAGTCCTTTCACTAATGGACTGCTTTCTACTGCTAACCTTATTCAGTCAAACTGTGTGGTGGAAACCAAACAGCCAATTCTCTACCTGAATACAAAAAAACAGGCTGGCCAATGAGTAGACAGCCTGTCAGGCAAAAGCACTGACAGACGCGTGTGACTGAACGTGTTCCAGTGGCTCGGCCGGCTGGTCTGAATTGCATACATGGATTGAATGCTCTCGGTGTTGCAGACGACACCGAACACTTCCACTGGGCCTTGTGAGGACTGGAATAACATTGAAACCTCCTCTGCAGATAACTGTGATGAATGTCAAACACTAAACTATTAATCTTCCAGCATATTCTTGGCAACTTGTAAAAACTGACAAGGGAGAGTAATTCAGACTACATTTGTCAGCTTGTTAATAGCCATTGTGTGGTAATAAATAACTCGAAATATTTCAAAAATATCTAACAAAGCTGCAAGAAATCTTAGTCTCCTGTTTTAACAACTGCACATGTCGAAAACACTAAAAGTCATTTTTAAAAACGCCAAAACACTTTACGGGACTGTTAAGTCACTAGGATTAGGTAATTCAACCTTAACCTTCAAAATCACTCAGTTAATTTCATCTACAATTACTGTATTAATCTAATAAAAGTCATAGAAATTTTTGCATTAATATCAAATCTGACAATTAGCTCTGTCAGCACATTTGCGCTTAGCGCTGTTGGCTACCGGGGCGCTGGCTCAGGCATTGCCATGTTGAGAGCTTGTATCTCGCACCTTTAATGTCATTATTATAGTTTAATGTGTCATCTTACTTTGAAAATGACTTGGACTCTACACGGTGAAGATTGTACATTTAGGGGGGAAATAATTGGGAGGTGGTGTCAAAATTAGCATATGAATTCTTGATTTATGGCCAAAACACATTTTATGAGGTCCCGAGTGACCTTAACCTTTGACCACCAAGAATGGGACAGACAACCTGAAAACATGAAGCCTCTAGCCAGGGCTGTCGCCGGCACGGAGGCATAGAAAAACTGACCAATTATCAAGACTGGACATTGGCATCCATTGTGCCAGAAATATTCATGTTTACGTATCCCTGATGTGTTCTGCATAGGAACCATCTGGAGCAGCATAATTCTCGTTACCTGAACCATGCTAAACATTAAGGAGGAGCATTTACTTATGAAACACAAACAGGAACAAACATCTTGAAAATAAGATACTCCTTCACCTTTAAAAGCTGGTCAAACTAAATCGTCTATTTTACTTTTAAATCAGCCTAGTGTTTGATCCATTACCGACCCTGCACATGCACGCTCCCTTTATTTCTCTGTAGAGTCATTGACTGTTTAAATGTATGATTTTTTTAAAGTTGTATCCTATATTAAACCGTGTTTTCGCAGTATAAACATCACTTAAATACCTTTGTGTTCAAAATGTGTTGTGAAAATGTGCCTTTTGAGGAATTAGACAGCATCTCGAGCTTCCACAGGGGGTTACCATTTAGGAGATGAGACTACAACAGGGACTTTGTTCAGACAAATAAATCTGACGTCTAACCAAGCTAAACCCATCAGGGAGACTTAGTGACAACCGTTTCCCATTTCTGTCATGTTTAAGTCAGGAAGAATTACAAAAGGGCACCTAGGGGTGGGGGAATGTGAGGAATCAAAAGGCCAGTCGTTCCCATTGTGATTTTGCGGTAATCAACGGTGTCACATCAAGTGAGCGCTAAGTAGGTAAATCCTTCTCCTGAATAATTGACTACATCTCCAGAAACAAGAGCAACAGCCCTCCACCCATGACAGACATTAAAGCTGACAGAATTAGACGCCTCCAGAGAGCGACTCCCACCACCTGTGCAGAGGGAAACGCACACAGAACAAAGTGCTTCCAGTGTCAAACATGAAATGTTGTTCTGTGGCGTCTGCAGTGGCGTTCTCGTAATAAACCCAGAGCTGCCCATTATTTCAGTTTCCACAATGAAATCAGGCAGCATGAGCTGAATGCCTACAATGTAAAATTGGGTTTGTATAATGTTACAGCGATATACGAGTATTCTTGCAACACCCTGTAAATACTTCTCGCCTATTTCAGAGTACTTACAGTTTCAATGATACTGCAAAAAAATAAACAGAGGCTGGATAAAACAACAGTAACACTTCATACACCAACACACAGCTCAACAATAACACTCGGTAAAGTTTATAATGTTCAGTCTTTATGGACTGTAAAAAGAGCTCTGTGGTGATGTTTTGGGAAATTGCTTGTGGTGTTGGATACATTTGCATCATTTAGTATTTTAAAAGGACTATTTCACCAATGTTACACATTAAAAATGGAATAGTCACTGAAGTACCCATCATATAATGTCCTCTGTGGCTCTGACGGGAGCTTTGTCAAGTCTGAAAGAAGCCCTGATGGTCTCTCCTCCTCCACAGAGCCTCCAAAACAACCGACGTTCACATTAAAGCCCTCTGGTGGCTGCAGGAATTGTGGCCAGAGCAAAGGAGGAAGTCAGGTGACATTATTCTGGCGGAGGTGGTCAGGGTGGATGGATAGGTCAACAACACATCACAGGAGAAAACCGTTGTGTTTTTGTTTTAAGCATAACCACTAAAGTTGGAATCTAAACCTGGTCTACCTTAATGGTCAGCCCACCTTAAGTGAGCCTGAGCTGTTGCTAACTTCAGGGCTGATCTCCTTCACTTTAAATCAGCAGTGTGCAAGCAAGACAAGGAATTTAGCTTGGGTCTTGTAGCTTTTATTCACCAACAAATAAATTGTACACTCCCCTCTCTCTCAACATATTGGCTGCTAACTCCCCCGTATGGATGGACGAGGAACTCAGCGGCCTGTTTAATGCAAACACACAGCAGCCAATAAAGGATGACGATTTCTAATTTGAAAAGATATCTTGTTCTCTGCTGCTGACCAGGTTTTTCTTTTTAAAAAGGTATAAGATTATTCATATGAATCTACCTTTCATATTTGAAAAAAAAATAAAACATCGCAGCTCTAATAAACTTCAATTTTCAGCCACTGTATTTGATTAGGAATAAATAAAACTACAGATGAATTTGGGTCATCAAACTTGGGGCTGGCATATTTAGCTACTCAGCATGACCAGCATCGGCTTTCTGTCATCCATCGTCTACTGCTGATATTATGTATTCAAGGTCGCAGGGGGGCTGCTTGCCCAGCTGACATTGGCCGAAAGCAGGGTACACCCTAGACAGGTAACCAGTCTATCACAGGGAGACATGTAGAGACAGACAGGTAACCAGTCTATCACAGGGAGACATGTAGAGACAGACAGGTAACCAGTCTATCACAGGGAGACATGTAGAGACAGACAGGTAACCAGTCTATCACAGGGAGACATGTAGAGACAGACAGGTAACCAGTCTATCACAGGGAGACATGTAGAGACAGACAGGTAACCAGTCTATCACAGGGCTGACATGTAGAGACAGACAGGTAACCAGTCTATCACAGGGAGACATGTAGAGACAGACAGGTAACCAGTCTATCACAGGGAGACATGTAGAGACAGACAGGTAACCAGTCTATCACAGGGAGACATGTAGAGACAGACAGGTAACCAGTCTATCACAGGGAGACATGTAGAGACAGACAGGTAACCAGTCTATCACAGGGCTGACATGTAGAGACAGACAGGTAACCAGTCTATCACAGGGAGACATGTAGAGACAGACAGGTAACCAGTCTATCACAGGGAGACATGTAGAGACAGACAGGTAACCAGTCTATCACAGGGAGACATGTAGAGACAGACAGGTAACCAGTCTATCACAGGGAGACATGTAGAGACAGACAGGTAACCAGTCTATCACAGGGAGACATGTAGAGACAGACAGGTAACCAGTCTATCACAGGGCTGACATGTAGAGACAGACAGGTAACCAGTCTATCACAGGGAGACATGTAGAGACAGACAGGTAACCAGTCTATCACAGGGAGACATGTAGAGACAGACAGGTAACCAGTCTATCACAGGGAGACATGTAGAGACAGACAGGTAACCAGTCTATCACAGGGAGACATGTAGAGACAGACAGGTAACCAGTCTATCACAGGGCTGACATGTAGAGACAGACAGGTAACCAGTCTATCACAGGGCCGACATGTAGAGACAGACAGGTAACCAGTCTATCACAGGGAGACATGTAGAGACAGACAGGTCCATCCTGCATGTCTTTGGACTGTGGGAGGAAGCCGGAGAACCCAGAGAGAACCCACGCTTACACGGGGAGAACATGCAAACTCCACATAGAAGGAACCCGAACCCAACCCAGGAATCGAACCCGGGACCCTCTCACTGTAAGGCGACCGTGCTACCCACTACACCACCGTGCAGTAGCTTTCTGTCATGTAAATTTAAAATAGTGATACTTTGGTTTGATTTCAATCCTCACACGTGTTTTGAAATTCAAATAGTTTCCGGGGCACATGTGGATATTCAGTTTCTAAGATTCTATCTGGAAAACATCCAGCCACTGAAAACAGTAGCCGGTACTTTGGGGTTCGGGCCAACGTGATGACAGTTCCAGTCTTTAGGAATAAAATCCACCTTCTTTATATTGTGTGTGTGTGTGTGTGTGTGTCAGTTGTTTACAGCCACGTGTGTGTCTACATGTATGTCTCTTATGTTACGTTACAATCCAATAACGCTGACAAACTACGCCCCACACACAACTTGCTCTATGACGTCCTGGCAGGGCCGATGTACGGTATCCGAGGGGGCAGCGGTTCTCCTGGAAACAAAAGAAGCCAACGCACTGTGATCCCCTTCATGCTCTTCAGGCACGCCGCCCAAAAACCCCCCCAGTCGCCATAAAGAATCTCTGGGATCAAACCGACACTACGCTTCCACAGGTCAGCAGATCTTTTCTGACAGGCTTACCTTGTGTCACACCTGAGATCCCACGTGGAGAATTCATGATCATCAAGGTGGGTGACCACCTTGGCCGTCGCTGGCCAGGCCGTGTGACGTTTGATGGCGACCAGCTCGTGACCGGCCTCCCTTGTGAGGTCACGGCTGCAGCAGGTACCCATCCTTCCACAACGGGGCCTCTTTGCTGGATGATTAAAGCCTTTCACTTTTCATCCAGTTTCATCCTTTTCATCTCTTCTGAGTTTCATTCCGGTGTTTCCTCCTCCCTCCTGAATTAAAAAGTCATGTTCTCTCTTCCACTATTTCAGACGTTTAAACGGTCCATTGTCTGCGACTGTCCCAACCAGTATCAGCGACTCTGACCTCCCCACATGATCTCTCTCTCCCTCTCTCTCTCGTATTGGGCCCCGGCGGCTGCACCCTCCTCCTTACATTGACAGAAGTGTTACTGTCTCCCACGACCAGCCAATCTTTAAGAGCCACAACATCTTGTTGTTTCTCTCTGCATCCTCGTCATTCAATCCCTCCTTTGTGTCGGTCCTCCTTTGCTCAATGTTGAACACAGTTGGACCACACACACACACACACACACACACACACACACACACACACACACACACACACACACACACACACACACACACACACACACACACACACACACACACACACACACACACACACACACACACACACACACACACACACACACACACACACACAGACAACAGTCATGTAGAGAAGCAGGAGACGGGTTAGTCCTATGCAGTAGAGATGTGTGGGCTTGTAATGTGGAGAAATTAAGCCTTTGGTCTATGTTTCCATTTGTAGGCATCTGCATCTCACACATTCTTCCACATCTGAAGTTTGTTGTTTTAATAGCACATCATGTGCTGCCATACCACCTTTGATGGAGATAATCTGGTACACCACTGTAAACATCTCTCATTAAAACAGCTGCTTTGCAAGATGGCCTTTACCATGTTTTTAATTCTGAGCTGTATATGCAATTTTAAAATGTTTAATTAGTTTGCCTTTTCTTTAACTTACTGCCCATTTTGTGGTTATAAGAGTTGATGAGACTATGCTGTTCCTTGATATGAATTTTGGATTCAGCCATGTCTTTCATTGCACAAACCATTTTGATTACTGCCACGCTTCATCCATGAACTGTGAGCCCGTCTCATGGTCATCACTCATAGTGTGACTGTATTCAAAAGTGCTATTTTGAGAGGCTGATCAAAGAGGGGATCAGAACCGGGGAAACACCAAAGGACGGAGGGAAAAACAGAATACGAGAATACAAGGGAGCAATCAATAGTGTGCAGAGAAGAGGTGACTTTAATCCCTCAGGAAGTACGGCTGAGTAGACAAAGGACACTTGACTGGAGGGAGAAAAAACTTCACACATTATAAAATACAGAAAGCTCATCATACAATTAAATTCAGAGGCTTCATGAAGAGAAAATGGCATATGCTGAGGCTTATGTATACCCATAAGAAAATCACCTATCAAAGATTGCCCGACCAAAGAGATTTTTGTCATTTCTTCTTCCAATACAAAAGGTATATGCTTAGTTTAAAAAGGCTTTCTCACAAATACAAAACTGATCTGGCAAATCTGAAGACATTTTCTGCAGGCGTTCCTGAGATATTAAGTTCAGGAGAATGGACCGTCATACAGCTGAAAACATGGAGGCTCCGGCCACGGCTGATTTTGCACATGCACAGACTGATCTCATGAAGTGGCGTATGTATGACATGCCAACTCGTATGCCTTTATGGCATGTTTATCAACGCCGAACCCTAACCCTAACCCTAAAGGGTGTTTACATGCACGCGGATGTGATGGGTCATTTCGCTCAGAACGTACACATACACGCGGATAGCTCGAATTGCGTACAGATCTCATCCAACAAATCTCATCCAACGCCAATGGTTTTAGCAACCTTTTTAATGCGACCATCTCAAAATAGTATTTGCAATCACTACACTGTACACAGCCAGTGAGGTTTTGATCTGCTTCAACACAACACGCTCATAATGTTTCCACAACGCGAACCATTTCTCTGAAATACTGGGATCTTAAGAAGTTTTTGCTTTATTTCATCCATTACTGGCCTCTAACTCGCCGCTCATGCAACACATTGGCTCTCTCTTCCCCTCTTCCGAGTGGACATATCGCATCAACATGTGACACACAGGCAACTGATGGAGCCAGAGAGAGAGAGAGAGAGACACATTATCGAGTTACATTTGAAAAGAATCCAGCCCAGGCCTGTCACCTCGTGGTCAGCTTGCTGAACTCTGGTCTGGGTGCTTTATGGTGAGCTGAGAAGGTCAACTCAAGAGATTTGTGTTGCACCTCCTTCACCTCCATCATATTCAAAATGATGTAGTGATGCCAATGTGTTGACTTCTCATCTATATCTTTGGGACCCATAAGCCATTTCTATTACCACCGCAGCAAGAGCATTAAGACTATAACTACACCCTAAAGCGATCCAACATTTCAAACATGCTGTTGAAGGGAATCACGATTTAAATAAAAAATAAAAAAGACGTATGCTGTTGAGGCAAGTGTCACCATAGCAACCAAACAGGCAGTAGGGCAGGTGTATAGATGGGGGGTAAACCTGTAAAAGCTCCAGCCTTTCATCTCTCCAGATATCTGTGCTTCGTGCTCACGAGCACCACAAGTCTGCTCTCAGTATGGTGGACTGTCACAGTCCTGCTTTCAATTTTAAATACAAGATGAAGAGTGCACATACAGGAAGCAGTAAGTGGTTCATGTCCTCTGAAATGGAAAATAACTGTTGATGAAGTACAGTGAGGGGAAATAACATGCATAACTCTGCTTTCCTCCTGAACGTGCAGGAGAAACGATTGCAGCTGTTCCCACTCCGTCAAGGGAAATGCCGCCGTGCACACACGTCTGCATTTTGTTTAATGATGTGTTGACACTTTAATAGATGGTGTGTGTGACTAAGAAACTTCCCTTTGTATGGACATGCAGGAGTGACATTTATCTGGAGTCAATTTGCCTTCCACTAATATTTAAAATGGTCCGTCTTTTTTGTTTGAAATAAGAGGTCTGACACATTGATCGGAAAAATATGAAGTTTATCAAAATAGAATGATATCAATGAGCAAGCCAGATGTTTGGTCACTTTGTGAAACCAAAGTTCAAATAAGCCATTTTTTTCACATAATACATAAATCCTTTTGTTGCATTTCTTTTGAATAATGCATTTTTCGGATGAGGCTGGAGGGCTCTTGATTATTTTCAGATTGGCTTTTTGGATCCGAGTGGCTGTAAGTCTAGTACCAAACAACTGTAATCTATTTGTTAGGCAAAAAAAAGAGGAAATCGATGAATGCACAGCACTTTTACATGCAGTCTTTCCTTCATATTCCCAAAGAGCATCGTGATAAACCACATATCACCCTGACAGATCTGTGTTTTACTCAGATCCAGCTTGAGAGTCTATGGATTAATAGTGCTGCCTCGGGCCAAGGTTAAATATTCAAGACATCCATTTTCAGACAAACTTCAAAGGTGGTATTGAACACACACACACACTACATTCACCTCCTAAATCTTCATAAGACCAGCTCTCACGCACACGCACACGCACACGCACACACACACACACACACACACACACACACACACACACACACACACACACACACACACACGCTGCAATGACCTCAGAGAGTAAACTGTGCATCTATAACATAGCATGGGACAGGACAAGGAAGACAAGAGGGACAGATGTCTCCAAAAATACCTCTCTGTTTGAAGAGGTGATGAATTATCAGCCGCTCAGGCGTTGTTGCATGGGCAGGAAGAACATTCCTTGATGTGTGTGCATAGGATCAACAGAGAACTAGTACGAGGACTCCGGTTTCCACTTCCACAAAACAAAGGTTAAACATTAAATAGAACAACCTGCAATCAACCGCAAATAGGCTAAGCCACAGAGAAAAAGTGCCACACCACTGAGCTGACAAGTCGCAGCTAATCAGTAGAGAAATTAATCGTGGTTGAGAGGTTAAGTCATCGACACGGCCCCCCATCCATTTAACCAACAGCTCAATAATAAACACCCCTAATCACGAGTGATCGTGTTGGAGTGGACTTAGAAAAGGGGACAGAAGTGATTTATCTCACAATAAAAAGCAAATATAACTGCATTCATTCGATCTTACACAAACAGTTTGATTTTATACTTTTACTGTGACTCATAGTTCCGACATTATACCGTACAATCCAGTATGAAACTGGTTGCTTCCTAAATAAACTCCTGGTTTACTTACACACTTTCAAATGCCTCGTTTTGTGAGTACAGACCCTATGTGTACTACTGCAGAAGTTTGGTAACATTCCATGCATTATTAGTGGGGTAATTTACGAGATATACTCTATGTACCATAGCGCTAGTACTAAGCCATTCGGCTGATAGCCCTATCTTGACCAATGTTGACCATCGCTAAAAATGCTTCCGAGGGGGTATTTGGCTGGATGTCATGGTGGAAATGACCTAGGGTGCATTTTACTCCGAACCATCACTTTAAGAGCTCTACTTGTTACCATACTGGTCGTCTGTCTTTTCAACATCGCCAACAGAAATCCCTGTATACAGTAAACACTGCAGCCCTAATTATTTACACTGACAAAGACCCTTGACAGAAAAATATGCCATGAACACAATTGCATGTCATGTAAACTTAACACCCTGTCACACAGACATGTTAATAAGACTACTTGGAGAATATTAACTGTGTATTTATATTTAAGCAAGAAAATGTAGTGAAATGCATGCCACAGCCTGGCCTTAATCTAAAGACTATTTGCTCCATTTAGGGTGAAATAATAAGAGAGATATTATGCACACTAGTGTTACCTTAGACGAAGCTGGTATAGAGAGTTAGCATTGAATTAGTGGATGTTAATGTATGTTGTGTTTTTTTGTCAGGAAAAAAAGAAGCCTTTCAAGCAGAGCATCTTCTCTTTTAGCCGAGTTTGTCTGGTGTTATGAACCAATGAAATAGGAATGTGTTTAAGCATGCAGGCACACACACACTGAGCTTTATGTATGAATAGAGTGAGTCAGGCATAAACACTGACTCACTGCTCTCATCTCACTTCTTACCAACACCCGACGTCCCTCCTTCATACCTGCAGCTCACCACTTTAAATCTCTGATGCTATTTTAGGCGTTATAGATCGGAAAACTTTTCAAATCCTCACTTGTACTTCTAAAACATAAAGTGTATAGAGAATATAGCCAGCAAACTGAAAAACAACACGCTGCCTTTTACAATCAGGTTATGTTTGTCCCACATTGTGACATTTTGAGGGAAGTTTACTTTATTCAGCCTTCATCCCAACCTCAGACGTGTGAAGCTCAGCACTGGTCTGCACCTTAAATAAAGGACCATCTCACATAGTCTTGACCTCCCAGAGAAATAAACGCAGTGGAGGTTGAAATGAGGATACACATAATACGGGAGAAGTGTGAAGGAACATGACTCACCAAAATCAGCTAATCACATCTAGAGAGAGTGTGAAAAAGAGGGGAAGAGTGAGTGAGAGAGAAGCTGCTTCAGCAGATGCTTTATCTTGGGAAGCTTCCTGGATTTGATGAAAATGTACTCATCTTATTTCCAAAGTCATTTGATACAAAAAACAAACCTTCGTCCTCCAAAAACTTCTACTTCCTCTCACCTTGAGAGGCAAACAAACAAAATATATTCACTCCACTCAAGATCAGACATTGTTACATTGGGTTTTTATTCTTCGGGCTTTATGCAGACCAAAGAGTGGAGATACCAACCACAACCAAGCTATAATAGCATCAGCACAGCTGGGGTTTCTCCATTTGCCAAAACATCTGGAGAGCGGTCCATTAGGTGTACCTGACATTCCAGCTCGGCGGCAGGTGACAACCTTCAAGCTTTTTTAAGTCACATTTGATCATTAAAAAAAAAGGGGGGGGGGGGGGGGGGGGCATTGTTTCTGTCTTCCAAAAACATAATAGAAAGCTTTGAGGTGTGTGAAATTGAGGGGAAACTGATTTAACACCTCTGGAAGTTACTAATTTACCTTAGAAACCTAAAGTCTGCTGAATGACAGTCAAAGAGGTGGAAGAATGTGAAAGAAAACCCTTAATAATCCTGGCATATGTTACTGAATTGAGCCTTTAGAGGAGAAGCAGGTGTCTGAAGCAAATATCTGGAGGAAACATCATTTTGTTTGGAATAGAGCCAGCGAAGACAACATCGAATAGGAACACTGTCCTTGGGCTGACATTTACAAAAAGAATAATCTTTAACTCTCCTGCTGTTCCAAAAGCAAACACATAAACTGGTTAGCACCTTCAACCAATGGAAACAACAGAAAAGCTATTGTTGACAAAGCTTTCTCTTCCAGCCTTTATTTGTCTGCCAGGGAACTGTTGGTTCTCTGGTTGAGCCGTGGCTCCACGGCCAAACAAAGCCTCCTTTTCATCTGAGGACAAAGGGCGTTAGATGGCGAGCACAAACCAACCCTATGTTCTTCTTACGCCTTTAATATGATCCATCGGTTTTATTAGCAGCTTCACAAATGTTTTCCATCAAGACGGAAAGCAACAACCTGTTGCTTTTGAAGTTGTCCTTTCTGAGTGACATAACGAGCAGAAAGCTCAGGCAGATTCTCTCGAATGCAGCGAGTCGCTGTTCAGTTTATACGTCAGTCAGCTCACATGTCCCAGCATCTTTCAAGGGAAACAGGAATACTCTCTGCTATGACTCATCATTTTCTAACTCTTCCTATTGTTTATGAGCTTTGTGAAAGAGTGAGTCTAGGCTATCATCCTGTGCACTGAGAAGGAGTGAGAATGAGCTGCTGTAGTTCATCAAAGAGCCCACCTGCTGAAGTACCTTAAGAGAGACATTTCTAAAAACATGACAGGACAAAAACCACTCCAGTGGTCTTGATGGTATCTACAGTCAGTATAACACAGAGGCTTGAAGGCTACAAGTCTTGTGAGGCCACACTCCTGACATTATTGTAAGCTTCTTTGAGATAAGCCTCTTTGTCACGGCTTCGTGATACTATCATTGTGCTTACGCTGCCAGTCGCTCAAATCACTGCACACCCAATAACAGCTTCCTGCCAAGAGCATCAACGGCACAAAACTGCAATCCCTCGAGTCATTCAACATCATGGTCTTTCACTGTGAGTGGATGGGAAGAAGAATACAAATATTTTTTATTAGAGAATGAGAGGAAAGCTGATCTGATCATTTGATGGATTCACTTTGTAAGAATGTTAATAAATTGCATCATTAGATTCCCTGCATTTGTATTGTCATTGTGTCTCTCAAACCCAAGAATGTTTGGTATCTTTGCTGGATGGATGCCTAATACTCATGTCAGCAGTACAACAAGGTGAAATCTGACGGACTTCCTTTCAGAGTCACTGTTTATGCAGCAGGCCGTGTTTCTCACACCTTTCTAGATTACAGAACAATGACTAAGGACGGGGCTGAGCAGCAACGGGACTGAACCAGCTGTCTTCTACGACCAACACACATTAATGACATCTCGTCTGCTCTCTCACTGTCTTCCTCTCCCCTGCTGCCTTCCTTAAATCCCCTTCAGGGAAGCCAGTCATGCAGACGTTCCTGCGGGAGGTTTATCCTCCTCAGATCTGCACAGCTCCGTCTAGGAGGACCAGGAGGAGGAGGACCCCATCTGGAGGACCCTCGGGGGTTAACAGAGAATCACACATTGTGTCTGTTTGCATGTGCGCAGGTATGAGCAAACACGAGAACAAGAGCTCTTAGACAAACACTGAGAAATTCTTGTGGAGAGGTATGTGAGAGTGGGTTTAGAAGCCTTCAGACAAAACCACACTTCCGTCCCACTCGTCCACAGGGGGATATAAGGGGGCATTATTGCTTTTGAACGTTGTGGACAGAGGGGGAAGGAGGGAGGAGAAATGAGCCGGAGGAAGACAAGCGATCCGACTACTGATGCTGAGTCATCAACGAGGTCATCAACAGTCCTGGGAGTCACAAAATGATACTCATATGGCATATTGAGATAGTAAATTGTGATCGTCGTCGCTGGAAACGCACAGTGAAGGGCCCAAAGGACGTGTTGGCGGTTTGGTGATTCACACTGCCTCACAGGCTTTCTGTGTATTATGACGTAGTGCACAAACTATTCCTTTTGATGATCAATAAATTATTAAAGCAGGGCTCAACAGTAACCGTTGCCAGGTTGCCATTGGCAATCACAGAAACGACTTTTAAGCATTTAGAAAATAGGGACAGCAAAACATGCACCTCAAAATATATATTTTAAATATCAATATAGGGCTGCATGGTGGTGTAGTGGGTAGCACTCTCGCCTCACAGCAAGAGGGTCCTGGGTTCGATTCCCGGGTCGGCCCGGGTTCCTTCTGTGTGGAGTTTGCATGTTCTCCCCGTGTAAGCGTGGGTTCTCTCCGGGTTCTCCGGCTTCCTCCCACAGTCCAAAGACATGCAGGATGGGGATAGGTTCATTGATGACTCTAAATTGCCCGTAGGTGTGAATGTGAGTGTGAATGGTTGTTTGTCTCTACATGTCGGCCCTGTGATAGACTGGCGTCCTGTCCAGGGGGAACCCTGCCTTCGCCCAATGACAGCTGGGATCGGCTCCAGCCCCCCCGTGCCCCTCAATACAGGATAAGCGGTAGAAAATGGATGGATGGATGGAAATATCAATATAATAACACTAATATAACGTTAGTGGTATATAACTATTGCTGGTCCAGTCAGAACTAGACAACACTACACATGCAAAAGTTCACTTCAGTGATGCGTTGACATTTGATGGGTGATGTACTGTAACAACATACAAGTGTTTCTTTAACAGTTTACTTCAGTGATTGGAGAGGTTGTTTTCAGTAAATGTTTCTGTGCTGCCTTAAATGCATTTATTTAACTTTATTATTTTTCAATGATAAATTATTTGTTGTTTATTTCTGTTAAAATGGTAGTGGGTTAATTATTAACGCTTTAAGAAATTGTTGTCGGGTCACATGATGACGTCACTTCCGGTTTTGATCTACTTCCGGTTTTGGTCTACTTCCGGTTCGGCCGTTTTTGCGCGGCCACTTCCTGGTTAGCCCTGAGACAATAGCTGCGTTTCAATAACAGTTTGAGTCGCCCTCGCTCACTTGCCCTAAGCACTTGCCCTCGGGGGAATCCCCGCCGCCATCTTAAGGGCTGTTCCATTTCCCTGAACAGCTGAACTCCATCAGATCGACCCTTGAGGGCTGAGTGATCGAGTGAACAACGATGGTCACTCCAGAGCTGTATATCACCCACAATGCATTGCAGTGGTGCACGAAAAATATGTCCATGCGGTGGCGATAATGAACCTCAAACACCATTGTCTGCTGTCTATTCACCACCAAGGAAGAAGAAGAAAGAAGAAACTAGAAAATGAATTAAATTTAATTAATTTTCTTAAATTGTGCAATTAGACTGTCTGTTGCAGTTATGGCAGAGCCCAACGTTTACAAGTGTAAGTACACTCAACAAAAATATAAACGCAACACTTTTGTTTTTGCTCCCATTTTTCATGAGATGGACTTAAAGATCTAAAATTAATTCCAGATACACAATATTACCATTTCTCTCAAACATCGTTCACAAATCTGTCTAAATGTGTGATAGTGAGCACTTCTGCTTTGCTGAGATAATCCATCCCACCTCACAGGTGTGCCACATCAAGATGCTGATCTGACATCATGATTAGTGCACAGGTGTACCTTATACTGCCCACAATAAAAGGCCACTCTGAAATGTGCAGTTTTGTCTCACAGCAAAATGCCACAGATGCCACAAGCATTGAGGGAGCGTGCAATTGGCATGCTGACAGCAGGAATGTCAACCAGATCTGTTGCTCGTGCATTGAATGTTCATTTCTCCACCATAAGCCGTCTCCAAAGGCGTTTCAGAGAATATGGCAGTACATCCA
This sequence comes from Eutrigla gurnardus, assembly GCF_963514095.1. Classification (NCBI taxonomy): domain Eukaryota; kingdom Metazoa; phylum Chordata; class Actinopteri; order Perciformes; family Triglidae; genus Eutrigla; species Eutrigla gurnardus. Next base: position 6,875,373 of record NC_139923.1, on the reverse strand, counting down.
ACCGGCCTCACAACCGCAGACCACGTGTAACCACACAAGCCCAGGACCTCTACATCCAGCAGGTTCACCTCCAAGATCGTCTGAGACCAGCCACTCAGACAGCTGCTGAAACAATTGGTTTGCATAACCAAACAATTTCTGCACAAACTGTCAGAAACCGTCTCAGGGAAGCTCAACTGCATGCTCGTCGTCCTCATCGGGGTCTTGACCTGACTCCAGCTCGTCGCCGTAACAGACTTGAGTGGGCAAATGCTCACATTCGATGGCGTCTGGCACGTTGGAGAGGTGTTCTCTTCACGGATGAATCTCGGTTTACATTGTTCAGGGCAGATGGCAGACAGCGTGTGTGGCGTCGTGTGGGTGAGCGCTTTGCTGATGTCAATGTTGTGGATCGAGTGGCCCATGGTGGTGGTGGGGTTATGGTATGGGCAGGCATCTGTTATGGACGAAGAACACAGGTGCATTTTATTGATGGCATTTTGAATGCACAGAGATACCGTGATGAGATCCTGAGGCCCATTGTTGTGCCATACATCCATGAACATCACCTCATGTTTCAGCAAGATAATGCACGGCCCCATGTTGCAAGGATCTGTACACAATTCTTGGAAGCTGAAAATGTCCCATTTCTTGCATGGCCAGCATACTCACCGGACATGTCACCCATTGAGCATGTTTGGGATGTGCTTGACCGGCGTATACGACAGCGTGTACCAGTTCCCACTAATATCCAGCAACTTCGCACAGCCATTGAAGAGGAGTGGACCAACATTCCACAGGCCACAATTGACAATCTGATAAACTCTATGCGAAGAAGATGTGTTGCACTGCATGAGGCAAATGGTGGTCACACCAGATACTGACTGGTTCTGAGTCCCCAGACCCCCAATAAAGCAAAAAAATGCACATTTCAGGGTGGCCTTTTATTGTGGACAGTCTAAGGCACACCTGTGCACTAATCATGATGTCAGATCAGCATCTTGATGTGGCACACCTGTGAGGTGGGATGGATTATCTCAGCAAAGCAGAAGTGCTCACTATCACACATTTAGACTGATTTGTGAACAATGTTTGAGAGAAATGGTAATATTGTGTATCTGGAATGAATTTTAGATCTTTAAGTCCATCTCATGAAAAATGGGAGCAAAAACAAAAGTGTTGCGTTTATATTTTTGTTGAGTGTATATAAGCCGCCGTATTGCCATCAAGCGCAGAATACGTCTTCGTCTCAATGAAATTAGTCTCTGCATATTTTGTGTAATTTGGAATAGGCAGTATAGCGCTACTCCAACAACGTGTGGTTGATCCATGATTGTCTGGGCTGTTAGTGAACGAGGGCAGGTGTGTTCCATTTACCTCTTTCACTCCCCCTCCGCCCACTTTCCCCCCGCCCTCCAAGTGGCCTCCGTGTGACGTCATAGCAAGGGCTGAGGGCAAGTGAGCGAGGGCGACTCAAACTGTTATTGAAACGCAGCTAATGCAGACATGCTAACAGCTAAGCCATGTTCCCTCAATGAAGCATCGTAGAGGCAATGCCGTAAGTTTATGCATTTAATGGTAATCCTGTTGCAGTTGTATGACCACTATTGTCTAAAATGCTGTTGAAGAACTTAACTTATAAAAACAACTATTTATTTACAAGCTATTTACTGTGTGTGTGTGTGTGTATGCTAAAAACGATGCTACCAGCTAGGTTGGCTATTGCTGCAATTGTGCATGAATTATATTTACAGTAATGTTTAATGTATTTAAGAACACTGCACTGATTTTGTATGTATTTGTATCTGTTTATTTACAGTTTTCACCGTGCTCACAGCCTGTATATGGAGAAGTGTGACAGTAAATGGTCAAACTTACTCGGACCCTGTCTTCATTGGCTACAGTTTAACTTTGTGTTAAGTCTGAGTTACAACACTCAGTACGAGAACATTATGGTTTCCATGCATGCAGTTATGTCACTACAGCAAATGTGGGACATTTAAGCAGCAAGTCTTACTGTTCTAAACTATAGAGAAGAAATTTAACTCAACTTTTAGCTCCTGATATAATGGAGTTATGCTGCCGTTCCTAGATTTACATCATGATAATGTATTATTTCATCCACCTCCAGAATGCTATTGAGCCGCCCGGCTTGCAGATTAAGAGTGGAGTCTGCAAATATAACAGCAATCTGTCCATATTTAGCACACAAACAATTTTACAAAGTTTGTGAGGGATTGAATTGACATGTTAACTGTTAACAACATTTCCATTCATGTCCTCATCACCGCTCCACACAGATTCGATGCTTCTTTGACACTATTTTTCATTGACACTTTAGTGACAACTAAAGGCTCATTTATGCTTCCATTTCGTGCGTAAATAGAGACGTGCGTTATCAACGTTCTAAACGTCGCTGCCCTCATGCTTTCATGCGTCCTCTACGTTGGAATGGACGTTTAGCAAAACATCCTCTAGAGGGCGTCGTTCACATTAAAACGTTACTCCAATAAAGTAAAAAAAAAATAAGTTTATCATAACAACAAACATGGCGACTGGACAATGGAGGAGATAACGATCCTGCATCTATTGAGAAGGAGGCAAAATCGCAGGCAGCGTTGTAGACGGCGGTGGTCTGTGAGACCACTGAATACATCCCGAGTGTGGACGGAGAATTCCAGTCATTGGTTTTACCGATGAGAGAAATTGACGACGAACGTCATTTTCAGTATATCAGGATGTCCATCGGGGCTGTCGACAACTGGCTTCACCGGGTGGCTGCTCACATTAAGCATGGGAACTCGCACAATCCACCGGTGACGCTGGCTGAGCGACTAGCGGTCACCATTCGCTTCCTCGCGTCAGGGATCAGTCATTTTTAAAACGTTTTTTAATTTGTGTATGCTATTCACGGCACTTTCTGTGTACAATGCCCGACACTGCCCCCATGATTTCCGTTGGAACTGCAACGTTTGGTCCGTAACGGTACGCATCCGCAAGCTTGCAGGATACGGACAGAAATACGGACGAAATGTACGCAGAGAACGGACAGAAGGCTCCGTCCGTATCCGTATGCGTGTCTAGCGTAGAGCATAAATGAGCCTTAAGTCACATGCTTCACGTACACAATTCTTTTGGAACAGACTTGCCGAATAAATAAAGGTGTTGCATTTTGTTTTAAACGATGCACCAATATTTTCCCCTCAGCGGGTGTAAAAACCACTTGAATTTGCAGCGTCTCCGCTCCATTTTTGGGTTTGACTCACACAACAAGCCTTTTGAAAAGGTCACCTTACGCTCTGCAGGTTTCCTGCAGCACATTACAGTAGACAGAAGCAGAGGCTCCACTTCACACAGCAAAGGAGGAAACGAACATCTAGTAACGAACGTTGATCAATCGTGCACTTTTGCTTTGCGGTACTTAATCGAGCAGCGCATAACAATGAGGTTGATACTGAACATATTTTTCAATCAAAGGAATTCTGCCTGATCTTGAACCCCGGCTTAATATCCTCTAAATGGAAAAATTATCATCCTGTAATATTCATCTTCATATTGTTGTAAAGTAAAGTACGTAAGTAAAATTGCCATTCGCTGCTTTAATTCTGCTTCTTTTAAAAATCACTACATGGTTTATGTACAGTGTGGTTCTGGCTCTGAATTGTATTCCAATTTAATTTCATGCATATTTAATGCAATTCGTGTTTGTTATACTGTATTTTATGTCTGGTGTGGACACCATGAAGATTAGCTGATTGCCATGGCATCGGCTAATGGGAATTCTGGAAATAAACAAATCGTGGCTGAAATCCTCTAACCAATTTCCTAGGGGTCACCCTGCTCTGGGAAGTTGCAATAGGCATCTCTACCATCTGCTGACATTTTATATTTAAAAACTCTAAATTAATTAACTTTCACACTAGATTTCAGCATAATGAAACCATTAAGTTGTTTTCATTAGTTGTGGCCCCAACACAAACAACATCATGTTGTCAATTTGAAGCTACTAAGAGGAACTTTTATTTTGTGTTGATTTCTGCAGAGTCCCTTTAGGAAACGTCTCATTTTACTGCAGCAGGGTCTTACAGTCTGCCCCGCATGGTCCTGGTTCTGGTTGTCCCGTGCCTCCCTCCCCTCCAGCGATCACAGCAATATGGCCTGGGCCTCCAGCAGCGTGGTGTTGGTGTTGGCTCACAGCGAGGTGAAGAGTGGCCGCTGGCAGGCGCACTGCCTCCGAGTTCCTGCTGCAGCTCTGTCCAAGTGAAGGGGGGTAGGGAACACTGCATCTGGGTCTGTCCTTGGTGGGCTGGTCGCTGCCGAAGGCCCTGCTGGAGTCTGAGCTGAAGGAGGTTCTGGTGAACCTGCATGATTTCGTCCGATTTTGCGTTTTTGCATCAATGACAAGCATAAAGAAAAACTATACACCTGTATATAGAACATCTGTATATTTTAATTGATTTTAAAGTTTATTTATGGGTCATTCCGTGTCATTTCATCAAATGCCTCCCACCTGACCATCTCAGAATGTCCTGAAAAAATTCAAGTACAAAGACACACTTGTTAATAGGACTAATCCAAAATATTAGGTCTCTACTGTCAACAGTTTTCTCATGAAACGTCATTGAATGAAGGGTAGTTTAGACGTTTTTTGGCATCATGCTCTGAAAAGCCATTTTTAAACGACATTATCTGGAAAACTATCTCACCTGTGGCCTTCAAAATTTCTACAGTGTATATCTGTTACTAATAGCCTCCAGACATGGAATATCAGGGGTGTAGCTCAATGATAACCTAGTATGGTAGGTACTTAAAATGAGGCTTGTTGAAATAAAGTAGTACATTTGAAGAGTGGCTGAGCTCCCATTTTTGCAGATAAAAGACTTCTATCATTTCTGCCTCTATCTCTGGTGTTAGCTTAAACATTCTACAAAAGATGGTCTCTCTTAGATTATTAGTTTCACAGATATTAAGGCTCAAAAATGGAAGTTAACACATCTTTGCCCAACTTCAGAGTCATATTCCAAAAAACTGACAACAAGTATCAGGTCCAAACTTACTTTATTTGAAAGATCATATTCTTGTTAAAATCATATTAAAAAATCAGGAGGGTGTTTTGCCTCATTTTGTCGCAGTGATTTTTTTCAAATCCTGATATTGGTGGGGTTTTTGTGGCTGGTTTTGGTACTGCATGTCCTAATAGCCTACCAGTAAACATCACAGGAGGGCAATTCAAATGTGTTTTTTACCATTTACCAAAGACTTACATGTGACTAAATGCTACTGATAAATTTAGCCGTACGAAAACATTCAAATGTAGCACAGTTGTAGTTACAGAGGCAATAAGTCCTTGAATGTGAGTTAAACATGCTGAAAGCAGCTTTTAATGTCTTAAACCATGAACAAACATAGCATAATATTGAAGACTGTACATTTTGTCATACTGTAAGTATATAAATTACACAACCAAATCAAATAATAATCTTAATTTGAGCATGAGATTTTACATTACAGTACAAAAGTCTCCAAAGTTTGATATTGAATAACAGTTTGTCTCCCTCTCTTTTAGATCCAATTCCTTCGTCACATTCATTAATTTGGCAGTCACTTTACAAATTGTCTAATGTACATCTCTGCTCTGTTGTGCTCATCTTTTTTGATGGCATACATGCGCCCAGTTTCTGTAGAGGGAACGTCAAATCTTGCAATTCTATGCTGCAGTGGGACATTGCACATGTCTTCTCTTCTTGGCCAGTAGAAACTCTTGGCAGGGCCATGTGGGTGCATGAGCTGAACCAGTACATCTTCATCTTGATCTGAAACATCTCTGATACTTCCTATCCACCATTTCTGATCATAACTCACATATTGTCTCATAGTGAGCATAGAGACAAACTGTTATTCAATATCAAACTTTGGAGACTTTTCTACTGTAATGTAAAATCTTTATGCTCAAATTAAGATTATTATTTGATTTGGTTGTGTAATTTATATACTTAAAGTATGACAAAATGTACAGTCTTCAATATTATGCTGTGTTTGTTCATGGTTTAAGACATTAAAAGCTGCTTTCACCATGTTTAACTCACATTCAAGGACGTATTGCCTCTGTAACTACAACTGTGCTACATTTTAATGTTTTCGTAAGGCTAAATTTATCAGTAGCATTTAGTCACATGTAAGTCTTTGGTAAATGGTAAAAACACATTTGAATTGCCCTCCTGTGATGTTTACTTGTAGGATATTAAGACATGCAGTACCAAAAACGGACACAAAAACCCCACCAATATCAGGATTTTAAAAAATCACTGCGACAAAATGAGGCAAAACACCCTCCCGATTTTTTAATATGATTTTAACAAGAATATGATCTTTCAAAAAAAGTAAGTTTGGACCTGATACGTGTTGTCAGTTTTTTGGAATATGACTCTGAAGTTGGGCAAAGATGTGTTTACTTCCATTTTTGAGCCTTAATATCTGTGAAACCAATAATCTAAGAGAGACCATATTTTGTAGAATGTTTAAGCTAACACCAGAGATAGAGGCAGAAATGATGACAAAAATGGGAGCTCAGCCACTCCTCAAATATACTACTTTATTTCAACAAGCCCCTTTTTAAGTACCTACCATACTAGGTTATCATTGAGCTACACCCCTGATATTTCATGTCTAGAGGCTATTAGTAACAGATATACTCTGTAAAAATTTTGAAGGCCACAGGTGAGATAGTTTTCCATATATTGCTGTTTAAAAATGGCTTTTCAGAGCATGATGCCAAAAAACGTCTAAACTACCCTTCATTCAATGATGTTTCATGAGAAAACTATTGACAGTAGAGACCTAATATTTTGGATTAGTCCTATTAACAAGTGTGTCTTTGTACTTGAATTTTTTCAGGACATTCTGAGATGGTCAGGTGGGAAGATTTTCAGAAATTTGATGAAATGACACGGAATGACCCTTATTTCCAAAGCCCTAAATCATCTCACACCCTCAGACCTCAGTGACTGCCTCTCATCTTATGTCTCAGAAAGGCTGTGGAAGACCTCAGATCTTCCAACGCCTCTCTTTTAGAAGTTCCTAAAGTGTCCCTCCAGAGATTTGATTCTCTTTGATGGTCACATTTACAAATGCAGATCATATTGAAGTGCCATTATTAAAGTCACCGAGCACAGTTAAAAGTTCCTCACAGCAACATACTCCTCCTCCTAAGGAGATGAATACATTTTTCTTCAGGCCCCTGACTTGGATGGGCACGGTTGGTTTTGGTTCTAAGCCACAGAGGATCTTTCTGTAAACAGCATTAAAAGGATAAAAGGCAAGCTGTAAATCACAATGCCATTAAGAAACACTGTCTCATTTTGGAGACAGGACTCTCACCTCTTTTTCAGAATAAACTGATGCCAAGAACTCCGTGAGCCTCTGAACACAATGACAAACATGCAGAAACACAGAGGGAGCCGTGTTGTTCTTGTTGCCAGTAATAAAAACATGAAAAACATTTTTGGGATAGAAGAGGCTCCAGAACAGACAGCGTGAGGCTCTGGGGGGTAGTTACATAAACATGGCCTCTAGATAAATAGTCCCCCTCCGATGTGAATAGGATATTGGATTTCAAGGTTGTTGTGATTTCTGTTATACCATTCATAATCCAATTAAAAGTTTGGAGACAAAGACAAAAAGTTCACAGATGGACAAGAGCTCAACGCAGGGAAGTTTTCTTTTCACACCGAAAATGTGCGCTTTTTTACACTTCTCTTTTGAGCCTTCTATCATCACTAATTAAACTACTCATGCATATCTAACTGACAATTATTTATTTTCCATTCATTTGTCAATAGCTTTTTCAATCCATCAATTAAAGGTTGAGTAGGTCATTTGGAAAACACACAGAGACTTTGACTTTGAATGCACCAAACTGAAAAAGTCCCGCCTCCTTGGTTCAAACATGTTCAAAGCCGCTCCCCCAGAACGCCAAACAAGATCAGCAGAGTGCAAACAGGAAGTAAGCCTTGACAGACAGCTGTCCAATTATTTTCTCCGGTTATTTTATCTCTGTTTTTTTACAGTCCTGCCACAGCCACAGATGAAATTTAAAAAACATTTAATGTCAGAGCATTTAATGTATTCATTGCTATTGGTATATTAAAGGTCATATTGATATTTTTATTTAAACGAATCATTTAAAATAAACATCCACAGAGCTTTTAGAAAGGTGCAGAATCAAAGTATCACATCTTGTTAAAAAAAATTTTGGATTGTGATATAATCATTTTTTTTTTTTATTTGACAGGTTCGACATTCGTGTTTTGTTTACCTCTGTGTAGATGAGTGACGTGTGGCTGCGGCTTCGAGCAAGGCTTGTGAGCCAAAAGAATAACGACGTTGGTATCACATGGTATCTCTGCATCTTTGGGGTTGCCAGTTAGTGTGAATAAAACGGAAAAATGCCATTTGACGTTACATGAATTTTGAAACACCACCGCACAAAGTAACCCAAATGTATGTTGCAAAATTAATTGATACCACAAAAGATTCATCACTTGACATGAGTCTGTCTGAGTGTCACTCCACTCGACCATGAAAACGCAGGTTGTGCAATGAACTGGCAACCCATTGAGGGCGCATGCGCTTTGAGGAACAGCTGTGTTGTGACGTGAATGCAATGGAAGGGGGAGTGCGAGTGTGACATCTAGTTATCAGTGTTATCATTAGCACCTTTAAGAGGATTTCAAGTAATATAACAGAAAGTGTTTCTGAATAGAATCACCAACTCAACCTTTAACCTTTTGCCTGTTTTGTCTTTCTAGAGCTGCTACGACGAATGTCCATCAATGAGTTGACAGGCATTTTGATAATCACAAGAATAAATTTGTCATCTTTAAAGGAAAAATACCAAACCTTTGTTGCTTCACACGACTCAAGTGTGAGAATTTGATGATTTTCTTTGTCAAACATGAAAGTAAAGTGAATATATTTGGGTTTTAAGCGGTTGGTCAGATAAAAGAAAACTTTGAAGATGTATCCTTGGATTTATCAAAGACAATGTTGTAGTTCAAACAAAAACATACTTGATTTACAGAGTCAGCAAACAGAAGGGAAAAAAAACAGAAATCCTCACATTTGAGAATTTGAAATCAAACAACATTATAACATCAGACTAAGTGGCACAGGGCTGGCTATCACCACAGTGGATTTCCCCAGTCAGTTCGATTCCACTTCAATACTGACTCGATATTTCAGTTACATAATTGCTTCGGTATAAAAGAGATTCTCAGAGAACTAAGAGCCTTTCTGACAGAAATGTGTCTGCAGGACGCCGGGGAGCACTTCATCTTAGCGTTTAATGTTACCATAACAACAACATCTTGACAAAATATCAGCATTCCAACCACCAGTGTATTCTAAACTGGCATCGCCTTTGCTTTTTATTATCTATTTGGGATCCTATCTATTTGTTTAACATCGGGGGGTTTTCCACAATGAGCACCGGACGATATTTGCTTCATACTTTGTATGGATGATCTTGTCGCCTCGATCTGACAGTTGTAATGTTAGAGCGAGGAGGACGATCCGTCAGAGGCGGCGTGTACGGTGATAAAACAAAGCAGAGATCAATAGACAGACAGACACAGTCAACAGTCAGATTCACCAGGAGAGACGCTGTAAAGGTGCCTGCAAACAGCAGATTTGACAGAATCGACACTCAAAATAGCACTCTGATTATCATAGATAAATGTGAGCATATTCTTTCATTCAGAAATAGTCATGTTATTTATGAATGACAAATTTATTTCAGTACTACCGTATTTTTCATCAGCATCACTGTGACTGGCTGACGGGATTGTTAGTTGTTATCCTCAGATGACTTGAGTGTGTGTTTGAGGGCGACTCGCCCAGAGCAGATCAGCTGTTTAGCGCTTGAAGCAAAGAAATTAGCGCTCAAGTCGACACACACACACACACACACACACACACACACACACACACACACACACACACACACACACACACACACACACACACACACACACACACACACACACACACACACACACACACACACACACACACACACACACACACACACACACACACACACACACACACACACACACACACACACACACACACACACCAAAAGGGGTTTGCAAGACCTGGAAACAGCACATTACTGACCAGCTGAGTGGAGGAATCTAGCAGCCAAAATGTTAACTTTCCATTCAACAGACGCTTTAGAACAAGTGCCATCTGTATAAATATTCAACAACCGGAGAAGAGTCAAACAACCAAACCCACACAAGGTATGTCGAGGCAAAGGATGGGAAGATACAGGATTTAATTGCTGATCACACTTAAAAAACATTTTTAATCATTTCCATGATGGGGATAAGCCTGCATAGTGTCACATGAGCGACTTGAAAAAATAGCTGTCTCACTCACTTTAATGGTAGAGAAGTGAAAAATAAAGACTGATTTAACAAAGGGCTACAGATGTATCATGTAAAAGAAGATCAAACTATTGCAGGGCTCCAGAGTGCGACCATTTTGGTCGCATATGCATATATCTGCTCGGGTGAAAAAAAAAATCATAAGCGCAGCATCTCTTTATGTTCTCCTGACGGTATCGTGGTCTAAACCAATAAGAGACAGAGCTCGGGCGGGTCCTTGCCTCTGATTGGCTGTGGTCCTTTTCACTGCTGTAAATTGTGTCAGTTCGAAAATGCGAGCGAGCAGCGCAGGTACTCTGAGCGCTTCGACGCTGAGCGCTTCGATTTTCTTTGAAAATGAAGAGAGGCAGAAAGCCTCGCCCCGAGACAATTAATTAATCAATTAAAAAGCCCAAAAATATGCCTTCAGACAGGACTGGTTGAAGCAATTTCCCTGGCTGATGTACGATGAAGAAAGGGACTCAATGCACTGCATTTATTGTCGGGAGTGCGGTCAGAATATGGCCGGTAATAGTGCGTTTGTGGAGGAGTCAACAACATTTCGCATCGAGACATTGAAAAAGCGCAATATGTCCAAAAAGCATACTACATGCCGTGATAAGTGTGTTAATAAAGTGGCCCCTCATCCAGCTGCATTTCAGCGTCAGGCTGTATCGATCACGTCCGCTGAGGAATCTGAAATGATTATAAAATTCAACGTCGCATACAATATTGCAAAGGAGGAGTTGCCGTTCACTAAATTTAAGTACGAAATTATTCTGATGAAAAAAATGCCGACACACTGAAGAACAAGACAGCTGCGGAGGTTGGAAACGTCACGTACACATCATTCATGATTGACGGCGACACAGACGTCTCTACGGAGGAGTGCGTTATTGTCTACTGCTGCATTTTGCATAAAGGGAGGCCGGTCAACATGTTAATTGGACATGTCGGGTGGAGCATGGACACGCACAGTGTTTGAAGGCCCACATTACAGCATGAGAGATCATGAATAGGAAATTGTATAGTAGCCTATTCCTAATATTATTATTAAAAATGAATAGCCTAAGTAAAAATATAATTAGGCTAGGCTAAGATCACATAAACAGTTTTCCATTTGCAATCTATAGACTAGTGACCTGTATGATCTTTTTATTGTGCCACAAAGCAAGCATTTACTGCGCTTGGGCATCAGTGTGCAGATTGGCTGGAGAAAACGGTTCCTCTGGGTGCTGATGGTGCTGCAGTTAACCTAGGCCATAAAGGGGTGTCATTATGTAAAAGGAGAGCGATAAAAAGGTGACTTTTTGGCGTTAAAGGCGACGCGATGAAAAATGTGGGTGCACCTAAATTTTGTGCTGGTGCACCTAAAAAAAAAAGTTAGGCGCACCAGTGCAACCAATGCAAAAAGTTAGTCTGGAGCCCTGTATTGTGTTGTCACAAGTAAGTTGCACGTTTTTGGCTATGAAGTCCAGAGTCAAGAAATTCCCATGTTCTAAACAAATGTGTAATTTCTCTGTTGTAGACACGGGAAGATATGAAATTGTCATGTCAAGATAATCCTGGCAATACTATCCCGGTAACGAAACAAATATTTGTATTGGATAACGGATGAGCCTTCTTTTTCGTGTTTAGTGAAAAACAAATCACTCATGTGCAGTGATGGGAATAACGGCGTTATAAGTAGCAGCGTTAGTAACTTTTTTCAGTAACGAGTAATCTAACCGATTACTCATCTCATTATTATAACGCCGTTATCGTTACTGCCAAAAATTGTGTTGCGTTACTTTATTGAAGGCAGAAAAAAAAGAATGTTACGCTTTATTAAACAGAGACACGTCAAGCACTAGGACCAGGCGGAAAATGGCCGCTCAAGCTGAAGCCTGTGTGATTGGCCGTCCCCGCCGTCACTCCTTCTTGCTTGCACACCGGTCTGTTAGTCTGCGGTCAGGAGTCCTACAAGAGTCCGCTACTGTGAGTTGGGAGTTTGTTCTGCCTGGTTCACGTCAGCTAGAAGGATTGTAATATCAGAGGTTTCATTTACATTAATGTTTGAATCGGTGTCCGTGTGTATGTATGTGTGTTTGGTAATTAGACGCAGCCAGGATGTCTAAAAAAAGAAAAGTGGACATAAGAGACTCCTACACCCATCCTGCAACACCTTCACTGGCTCCCAATAAAGCAGCATATCCACTTCAAGATCCTCCTCATCATTTACAAAGCTCTCAATAATCTGATCAATACAATGTATTATTATTATTGTTGTTATTATTACTATTTAGGGGCGTGAATCTTTGGCTTCACAGCGATTCGATTCGATTAACGATACAGTAGTTGGCGATTCGATTCAAGGACGATTTTTTTTTGTAACGATTCGATTTGATTCGATTCTGTAAACCACGATTCGATTCAGTAACTTGTAACCAAAGTTCTATATTCATTAAATAAACATGCAATAATGCTAGTGAGACTATCTGTATTCTTCTGAAAGGTTAAAAATAACATTTATTCTAGAAAAAGTAGTCCAGCATAATATTTTATGCTGAATACAAAAATGTAATTACCGTAAACATTGCTCAGTTATTTTTAACATTATTCAGTAGACTACATGCTGGCAGGGGAGAGAGTGTCTTAAACGTATTAAAACATTAATCATAAGTAGGGATGCACGATATTGATTTTTTGAAGCCGATACCAATATCGATAACTTTCTGCTCCTCAGGACCGATACCGATACCGATAACCGATAATATTGTTATTCGTTTTTGAACGTATATTCAGATCAAATTCAGGTCAAAAACACTAATGACTAAGCTTAGGTAGATTTAGCATAGCTTTGCCTTTTACCAAACACCTAACCAGATGTATCACAGTGACATGATAATTATTACTATGAACAAAAGAAAGCCAAGAACAGTTTTGACTCTTCAATAAAATGACAATATTTATTTTTTTCAAATAAATATGTAAGTGAGTCAGTCAATGACAACTTTCCCTGAGCAGCATGGGATATGCACACACAAGTGCTGCTACATTAAACTGTTGGTCCTGATCCACACAGAAATGGAAACTACGGTAATAGGCATTTACAACAACTAACATGCTAACGGGGCTCACATCACAGGTCCATATATCCGTGGTGAAACTTATGTCCCGTACATCATTGTCGACCAGATTATGAAGGAGTGTGGCTAACTCGTCATACTTGGCTGGTAAACACACGTCGGAAAAGAGCCGGCGGCTTGGTATAGTGTACCTGGGCTCCAAGTTGTTTACTAGCCGACTGAAACCTACGTCTTCCACGATGGAAAAGGGCTGGTCATCTAGCACCATCATTTCTGTTATGTAGCTAGTGATCTCTCGAGCTCTTGGGTCGTCTCTGCCAAACTTTTTGCATTTTTCAAACGCCTTGTCGATGGTAACAAGCCCTGGCGTTGCCTTTGCAGTTGGCCTCGGGCTCGCTGCTTCTTTAGCTGCACAGGCGTCTTCATACGCTTTTAACACACCGTCGTAGCGATGGTGATGTGCGAGGTGACTTTTAAGGTTGGATGTATTAAAGCTTGATGCCTTTTTCCCTCCTCTTGGAACTTCTGCATTGCATTTGTTACAAATGCCAAGCGATTCAGTTTCCTCAGAAACTTTGAAGTAGTCCCACAGTACAGACGCCATGCGTGTTTGTTTACTAGTCTTCCTCCTCCACTCGCTCGCAGCCTCTACGTCACAGCCAGGCATGAGAAGGGAGCGCTCGATTTGTGGATTAACTCCCTCCTCCGAAACCTGTGATATCACAGTAACCACATCACATGCTAAACGGGAGGCGCCTAGAAAAAAAACTAACGTCCCTCATCCCAATCCACCCGTAGCACTGTTTTAACACACACATCCTATCGTCGGATTATCGGAGGTATTAATAATTGTATCGGATTTATCGGGTTGACGTCATAATTCCTATTATCGGGCCGATAATTATCGGTCCGATAATTATCGTGCATCGCTAATCATAAGTAAGAATCACGATTCATCCGATTAAATGCATTTATATAGATTGGTGAAGCCAAAACGAGTCAACTTATTTATTTTAGCAGATCGATTTAGTAGAATCTATAGGACTGACAATCGATTCATCGATTAATCAAATGAATCGTTACACCTCTATTACTATTGGATTAGAATTGGGGGATAATGTTTTGCTACATGCTTTTCCAAAAGATATATTGTGTTATATTTATCAATCCACTCTATGCATAGTAATTATAATATCTCCAATAAAATGGTTTAGATTTGTGCACTGTGGATTTCTGCTTGTAATGTATTGAGTATCCATTTCATTATGGGAATCGAACCCGGGACCCTCTCGCTGTGAGGCGACAGTGCTACCCACTACACCACCGTGCAGCAGCACCCTCATGTGATGATATTAAGGATTATTTGGATATCCAAAATTCACCTCGACCAACTCATTGTGAGTGTCTTTTTAATCCTGAACTGCGATAAAATCTTATATTGTTCCATCCCTAGTCTCCTGCCTCTGCACTCCCAATATGCGCTTCAGTCCCACACTGGAAACCATCATGTTGCTTGGTGGTTTTTCAATACTGATCATTGCAGACAATATGCCAACACGGAAAAAGCATGAAGCGTGATGTATAGTTCCGTGTCGGGTCGTTGACCATTCAAAGTTCTGCGTCGAGCTGGCGTCGCTCTGCAATTCACCACCAATTCACCGGTTGAGCGGACCAATCACAGCCCTTGCAGTCTGCGATGCCATGACGCTTAGTTAGGATTTTTTTGGAGGTGCACGTCAGGCTATGGCGTCGGGGTCCGCATCGACGCAGAGGGCTTAGCTACGCCGTCGACATGACCCACAAGACAAGACGTTAAATACCAAGCAAGTCCAGTTGCCTACGATGGAGCTTTCAGAGATTACAACGGGTAGGTGATGTCCTTCGCTGATACAAAACATCCGATGTCAGAGAAAGACCTTCTTTGTGTACTAAAGGAAGAGCTTGACCACAGCCTCAACAGACCAGAATGCAATGCAGCCACAAGACATTCAGCAAAGATCGAGCATCCGATGTGGGATTCGTGAAATTGTTTCGCCTTGATGTTGCAGTCACATCTCTCATCGTGAATGTAAATATATTATTAACTAAAGGAATATAATTGCACAGCATTTGTTCTGTTGTCTGGACAGAAACGACAAATCCAATCAGCTTTTGTCGACAGCAAATTGTAGAAAATGTGTTCAACAACAGCAAATGGCCCGATTATAGATTTTCACCACACTTCCATCATAACAAGCACTGAGGTCATGAGTTATACCTCGGTATAACCAATGCAATGCATCCTACAGTGTTGAGTTTTTGTTTAAAGTCACACACAGACTGAAGACTTATTACCCTTATCTTTGACTATTCTAGGCCCAGATATATGAAAAAACGCATGAATAAATACACAAATTAACACAACTGATCAACGGCAGAGTAGAAAGCAATCTTCTTTTTGACCGTCATCTAAATCTGGCACATATAACTGTTTCGAAAAAAAAAATGATGATGCGGTGCATGCAATTAGAGCCTGACCAATAAATAAATCAGGCCGATACACTGGACAGAATTAAGCTTATCACTGATGTCGCACCTGCGTACATGTCGGGTCATTTTGAAGATTTGTCCACAATAATTTGTCCGTTTCACGTTCATGCAAAACAAAATGTATATCAGTCAATATAGTGTTGATATTATATATATATAATTCTCTAATATCAGTATGTTATCAGCCTCGTGATCATATGAGGGAAGATTCACATGCTGTAAAGTAATTTGCATTAGCTGCATTTTTACCAGCTGCAACATTCTTGTCCAAATAAATGCACCAATAATTAAATAATAATCAATAACACAATAAAAATTCAGTAATATAATATATCATTTTCTGAAATTGTCCATTGTGCTGATGACGTATGAAGTATATTTCCATGCTTATACTTTTGTACGCTCTTAGGTGTTGAATGCAGGACTTTCATGTGTAACGGAGTATTTCTACTTTTAGGACTACTTGAGTACTTTCCCCCACTACTATAGTCTCAGTACCTGGAACAGACGCACGTCTGCACGCCAAGGCAGCGAGATGAAAGCAGTGAGGTCATTAAACGGTCAGCGATTTAAATCCACTCGCGGTAATTACACGCAGGAGCCATATTAAGCTGCATTAACTTTGAGTAATGCGCAGGTGTGAGCAACACGAGGAATACGGTACTTACTTTATGAAGAAACTGGCCCCTTCGTCCGTAAAACCTTCCTCCCATCCCCGGGGAAGGTCTGAAATAAAACCGACAGACTTGTTCGTGACACCTGAAAGTTTCCTCCTCCCTCCCCCCGTCGGGCCCCGACGCGAAACACTCACGGGAGTCAGGGAAGAAAACACGAGCACAGGTGGAACTAGCTTAGCTAAAGTTAGCTTACCTGAGCGGATCATGTGTCCGGAGTTCACAGGTTCACCGGAGCGGGGATGGAGCCAGGTAGTCGTCCGCGCCTCATCGCTGAGAGAGAGGGGAGGGAAAACACCTGTTACACCACCGCGGAGGGAGAAGCAGCACCGGCGCAACCCGCCGCCAAACTCCCGGTGCACCGGGAGAGACGGGGAGGCGACAAAAAGCGCCACTCACTTGATGAAGAAGACCCTGCCGTCGCTGCAGACTCCGTAGGACCAGTGCTCAGGTAAGGTGTCCCGCGCGAGAGGCGCCGCCATGATCCGGTCTCAAGTCCTATTTCATCTCATTCTCCCCCCGAGAGCTCAACGATCACCGCGCGAGGGCCGGCGCTGCCTTCAGGGACTCACACGAAGCCCGTAAATCTGACCACCGCAAGCTCATCTGACAACGCGGGATTCTGCCAAGTAACACTTCTGCAAATTCAGTTTATTGTAATGACATAAAGAGGAGTTTAGAATTTCACACAAGGTTCACGATTCTAATATTATTAGAAAATGAAAATAATAACTCGGCAGAGTTCTTGTTTTGACTTTCCGTAGACCTGTACATGGCCAACTGCACATTGTTTTTATTACTATTTTTTTTTTATCTTAAAAAGTAGCAAATTGCACTCCGCCTGGTGTTTATATTGTAACAAGTACGTCTATGCAATTTCTATATTTTATACTGGAATTGTAGTCTAGGATGTTTATAGTGTATGCTAATATATTATTTATATTGTGTATTCTTTCTTATGTAAATACACTGTATATTACTGTTGTAACTGGCTGTAACAAAATAATAGTTTGGATTTAATGAAGTACGTTTTTGTCTGTTATCTGTCTGTCTGTCTATGTTTTGTAGGTAGGCTACTAAATGTAATTATAATTTTGGGCAATTATAATAAACTTAATTTATGAAACTTAAATAAAAAATATTTTTCACAATGATTACATTCCTGGTACCAGATTTTACTATATGTCAAGATAGAATTTACAGAAAATATAATTGAACAGTTAAATTCACTTTTTGCTTAAAATCCTAAAAAGTTTGGTTGGTGGCTTGTCTGTAGTTTCTGCCAGGGAAACTGCTTTGTACTTGTGACCTCACTATTTCTAAAGATCCTACCTCATCCCCAATCACGAGGTAACTGTGAATAACGTGAATGGCCGAGGGGTTTGACATGCTGACCGTTGCAGCTTAAACAGTTCAAGTCCACCCAATCTTTGTTGTTCCCTCTTGCCTCATGTCCACTCTGTAATCAAGACAAACTTCCCTTTGAATTTAACTGGAGTGCCCAAAGCAATATAGCCGTTGATATTACCTTCCCAACTGCTCAGGTGAAAGAACAACTTCTTCACAGGGTTAGTGGCTCGACTGCCAAAATTAGCATTCATTCAAAAAACAAAAGCAAAGTCATTGACACCATGTCACACCATGTCACACCCGTCTTACCTGGTTTTGACATATAGTTTTGTGATTTGCATTAGGGGTCGGCTGGCTTTTTCAAGGACGATACTCATTATTTCTCATGAGACCAATAACTGATATTTGAAAAACTGATATTTGCCTGCAGCCAAAAGAAAAGTGCCAGAAGGTGTCCAAATCTATACAACACAAACTCTTAGCACAAAACGTTCTTTTAAGCATCCGTTTAATTCACGGAACCTTTCAACATGACCTTGAGGGGAGAAGTGCAGAGAGCTATACCAGCAACATGCTTGTGAAGTTGAACAAATGAACAAACAAATAAATAAATACAATAGTTCCCTGAAGTTTTATAGTTAAGTTAAAGTTAAAATAAAGAACAGAGAGTAGTGGCTGCAGCTGCATTAGAGCCAAAGTAGCACTTTTTATAATGAAATTATTTTATCAGCATATGACCAATAACCATAAAAATGCTGAATATCTGCACAGATAATCGTCCAGGGTGCTAATCAGTCGACCCCTAATTTGCATGATCTTTTTCAAATTATAACCAGAATACTTTATTAATCCTCCAGGAAATTATACAGCTGCTGTTGCTCCATTATAATTAGAAAGGAAGGAGGAAAGAAAGAAAGAAAGAAAGAAAGAAAGAAAGAAAGAAAGAAATGTCCTCATAAATAAAGAGACATAATAATGACAAGTGACAAATCCTATACACATAAATAGTCAAATAAGTGTAAAAGTGTAAAATAATGACACCAAATGCCTGTAATGTATGTACAATGTACTGTTTGTATATAAAACCACTATATACAGTCTATTTGTGTATTTACTGTTGAGGTAGCAGCCTATAGTATTGAGTTAGTAGTATCGTAGAATAAAGTGCATCATAAATACTATTGTACATAAAGTTTGAGGGTTATTAACATGAGTTATTCATAGCTCCACTTTGCAGGACTTAAATGCATCACAGCGACGGGAGGTGAGACGGGAGGAAAGGAGATGCTCTGGAAGTGTTCCTCCTGGCAGTAATTGGGGAGAGTAATGTGCTGACTCGGAGCTCTTTAAAATATATGCCTTCTTAGTATTTAGGTGAATTAACTGGGAAGAGGCTGATTATGAGATTAAAGACTTGCTTTAACCAATTAGGAATCTCATTAGAAAAAGATTTGGTTTTAATTACTATACACACGTTAATTCTCATCCAAATCAGCCTGCATTTAGTTGGACACTTTATCTGATGCAGTATTAGTAGTAAGCCCGTGTGTACTGCATATATACGACACCAACAGGGACCCATGGGTGCAGTTAGGGATGGGATCGTGTCTGTTAATTGTTGAAAAAAGCTGTCTCGCTCACTATCACGGTAGAGAAGTGAAAAACAGCCTGGTTTTAAAAACATGTTTTAAACTGTGCTGTTTATATAAAAAATATATGTTTTTATCCTTAATTAACATGATTTTGATTGTGAGAAAAATGTATTTGAGTGAGAATTCACTTGTTTGACTTGACTTGAAGCAGATTTCCAGATTCATATTTAGTCACGATCCAATCATTGTTGGTAATTTTACTCTATTCTAATTAGTACCATATCATGTGGTTCTTCCCAGGAAACTCCCAAGGGCATCGTGGCCCTTCAGAAGCATAACTACAGCGGTGCTGCTGTGGCTCAGAGTCACTGTCCTCCAATGGGAAGATAGGGGGTTCGACAGTCCGAAGTGTCCTTGGGCAAGATTCTGAACCCCAAATTGCCCCCGGCATCTGAGCCATGAGATCAGCTCCTGCCGTCAGCGTATGAATGTGTGTGAATAGACTGAATGTTAAACGCCTTTTTAGAACTGCAGGTCCATTTCCCATTTAAAGGCGTGATCACCACTCATAATGCCATTTAAAGTGTGAAATGAAGAAGAAATGACAAATCTGTGAAATAAAGCGTTACCAAAACAATCTGGTGGTGCACTTCTACCCGTCAGCATACACAGCGATACTAATATGTCAGAGACAAGCCAGCAGCAAACAGTATCGGCCTGCTGGTCCGTCAGTGAGGCTCTGATGTTTACATGCAGCAAACACGGCGGTGGTTTCCCTTAGCGGCTCGTTGGAGTCAATAAGAGCTCCATCAGCTGTCGGACGCCGTTGTTCTGAGTCACTCGTCAGGAAGTCTGAGCTCATTGGAATTTGGTTTTTCCAAAGTGCCTCCTGAATCCAGGAGACGTGTGGTGGCGTGCTTATGACAACATCCTGACACGTTCACATGCAGACCTGTTATTTGGAAAACTACACTTGGAAAAAAGTAGTTGTTGTTGAGTTCACAGTCGGATGGAATGTCTTTGCCAAAAACATTCATTTCCAAAAGGGTGTAACGCAGCGTGAAGAAGGCGGTGGATGTTCATCACACTGTTCTACATTAAGCGCTCCCCGGAGCACGACATTTCAATAGAAACACACATGCACTTGTTTTCTAACTCTTAATCACGTTGAGCTTTTTTTATTTTATGTGATTTTCTTCTCATGTAATCATTTCTCCATTTCAACGACTTTCCAGCCGGCAGGAAAATGCAGATGTTTATCTTGATATAAGGCGCAATTTGTCCATTTCTCCAAAACACAC